>NC_067297.1:600000-917941 GCF_020740795.1 Apus apus
TGTCTGATGCATCCTGGCCATGTGGAAAGCACATCTTCCTCAGCTCCTGCCTGTCAAAATTCCTGCTTTGTTCCCTGACCCTTCACTGAAGGGCAGTTCCCAGCTTCCCAGTTGGCTCTTCAGACTGACAGAAGAAAGAAGAGAAAAAACTGTCAGGAAGCCAAAATTGCCTGCTGAGACTGTCAGACATTTGAGACCCCTCTGAAGCTCCTGATATCTCTTTTGCTATGATGGCAGATCTCTAATTCAGAAATGAGCTTTTAAAGTAAAGCTTCCAGCACTGGATTTACCTGGCCTGTAAGGCACTGTGGGACCACATGGACTTGATTCCTTTTGGACAACATTAAACTGTAAGAAGCACATCTGGAGTGCTCCAGCTGCTGGTGGAGATGCAGCACAAAGAACTGGGCTGAAGTGGTGCTGAAGTTAACCCAGTCAGTACTGTGGAGATGCTGGGTCTCCATCACCATCAGCCTCACTCATTGCAGGTGAGGCATCAGAGCTTGGACTCTTCCAAACCTCTCCAGAGCTGAAATCTGTAATGCTACTACTAGATTTAATAGATAAGTAAAATGGTTACTTCCCAGTATCACACTGAGATCAAAGTGGCCCAGGTTCAGACTGGTCCATATTCTGTACTTCAAATAGAAAAACCAGTTTCCTGGCTTTGAACATTTCCTATGCAAAAATTAACATTTCTCAGCACCATCTTTTTCTTCCTCTTATAAACCACTTTTTATTGTAGTTTTAAATTTAAGTTTAAATTAAAATTTTGGGCATGTTCAAATGTGTATTTTTGATTGTTTTATATTCTTTATTTTATTTCAATTGCAGGGGTTTGGGTTTGGTTTTTTTTTTTTTTTGTTTGTTTGTTTGTTGTTAGTTGTTTTTTTTTTTAATAAAGTACTAAGTTTTCAAACTTACAGAATTTATTTCATTTATTCCCCCTCCCTTTCCAGCCTGTTTCCTAATGACATGATATTTATTTAATATAAGAAAAGTTTCTATAGATATGTTGGGGAAAAAGGGACAGCCAAGGAGAATGTAGGCCCTCTCCTGAAGGAAACAAGAAACCTGGCTACACAGGATATTGAGAAGGCTGAGGTCCTCAATGACTTCTTTGCATCAGTCTTCTCTAGCAAGTGCTCCAGCCTCATTGCAAAGGCCACAGCAGGTGAAAGCAGGGACTGGGAGAATGAAGCACCCCCCACTGTAGGAGAAGAACAGGTTCATGGCCATCTGAAGAACCTGAGGATGCACAAGTCTGTGGGACCTGATGGGGTCCATCCATGGGTCCTGAGGGAGCTGGTGGGTGCAGTTGCTGAGCCACTGTCCATCAAATTGGAAAGGTCATAGTGGTCTGATGAGTGTTGGTGAAAAGGGAACACAGCCCCTGTTTTTAAAAAGGGGAAAAAGGAAGACCCAGGAAACTACAGGCTGGTCAGTCTCACCTCTGTGCCCGGCAACATCCTGGAGCAGATCCTCCTGGAAAGTCTGCTAAGGCACATGCAAAATAAGGAGGTGATTGGTGACAGCCAGCATGGCTTCACTAAGGGCAAGTCATGCCTGACCAATCTGGTGGCCTTTTACAACAAGGCTACAGAGATGGCGGATGGTGGCAGAGCAACTGATGTCATCTACCTGGATTTCTGCAAGGCGTTTGACACTGTCCCACATGGCATCCTGGTCTCCAGACTGACAAGGCATGGATTTGACAAATGGACCACTCGGTGGATGAGAGGTTGGCTGGATGGCCCCACCCAGAGAGTTGTGGTCAATGGTTCAGTGTCCAAATGGAGGCAGGTGACGAGTGGTGTCCCTCAGGGGTCAGTACTGGCACCAGTGCTGTTTAACATCTTTGTTGGAGACACAGACAGTGGGATTGAGTGTATCCTCAGCAAGTTTGCTGATGATATCAAGCTGTGTGGTGTGGTGGACACCCTAGAGGGAAGGGATGTCATGCAGAGGGACCTTGACAGGCTGGAGAGGTGAGCCAGTGCCAACCTCATGAAGTTCAACAAGGCCAAGTGCAGGGTCCTGCACCTGGGTCGGCACAAGCCCAGGCACAAATCCAGGCTGGGGGAAGAATGGCTGGAGAGCAGCCCTGAGGAGAAGGACTCAGGGGTGGGAGGAGATGAGAAGCTCAACATGAGCCACCAGTGAGTGCTGGAGCCCAGAGGGGCAGTTGTGTCCTGGGCTGCATCAAAAGAAGTGTGGCCAGCAGGGCCAGGAGGGGATTCTGCCCCTCTGCTCTGCTCTGGTGAGGCCCCACCTGGAATACTGTGCACAGCTCTGGTGCTCTCAGAACAGAAGAGACATGGAGCTGATGGAGAGGGTCCAGAGAAGGGCCACCAAGATGATCCAAGGGCTGGAGCAGCTCTGCTGTGAGGACAGGCTGAAAGAGTTGGGGCTATTCAGCCTGTAGAAGTCTCTGGGGAGACCTTGGAGCACCTTCCAGTATCTAAGGGGGGGCCTATAGGAAAGATGAGGAGGGACTTTTCACCAGAGAAGGTAGAAGGGGTAAGGACAAGATAATAGGATAAGGGGTAATGGTTTTAAACTGAAAGAGGGTAGATTTAGGTCAGACATCAGGAAGAAATTCTTCACCACAAGGGCAGGAAGGTGCTGGAACAGGTTGCCCAGAGAGGTTGTTGATGCCCCTCCCTGGAGGTGTTCAAGGCCAGGCTGGCTGAGGCTTGTGCAGCCTGGTCTGGTGAGAGGTGTCCCTGCTCATGGCAGGGAGGTTGAAACCTGATGATCTTTAAGGTCCCTTCCAACCTTCACCATTCTGTGATTCTGTGATTCTATGACTGTTCATCTATGTATTTCTCTGCATGTCTGCTTATCATTCCCTCCTACTTTGACAACCCCCCTTAAAACCTCTTTAACTGCTTTACTGATTTCAAATTAGTTTAGCAGGTAGAACAGGATATGATGGTGAAATACTTGCTTAAAAGGCTGCAGTGTGCACTGTTACTACTCTTTGTTCTCTGCCATTCACCATAATCATGCTGGGTTGCTGCACGTGCATGGGTTTGGGGATGGTTAAGGCCGTGGAGGGTTTCAGAGGTGCTGTCAAAGCAAAAACATAAGGGAGGGAATGAGGAAGATCCAATGATATGCAGCTAAAGAGGGATTAGAAGCTATCTATAGAGCATAGATTTTAGTTTTGATGCTTACTGAACAAATTTTTACTTCCTGCCCTTTTATTTGTGCTGAAAAGGGAAGCAGAAGAGCTCTTGGTGAAGTACTGGTAAACTTTTTTTTTTTTTTCCTACATGAAAGGACATGGAAATCAGCCCTGAACAAAATGTGGAGAAAAGGTTATTCTTATTTTTTTAATAGGTCAGTGAAGGATATTTGATTTGATTACTTTGGCGTCTTTATATTTGTTCACACTGCTAATCCAAATATGTGTTATTTTTAAAATTGATACAGTGCAGGGTACAAAAAAGCACAGCTCCAACACTTGCCCTAAATTCAATCCAAGTTTTAAACCAATCTATAGAGTAGGATTAAAATTACAGGTATTAGCAATCACAGGATTCATTCATATCATAAACAGTATTTGCACTATATGTTTTCTCCTTATGCCTCCTATTTTCCATGCAAATAAGTAGCCCTTATAACAAAATATTCTTCTTGCATAACAGTTTCCATTTTCCAGTAAGGAAGTAAAAGACTTCTGAGCCAATACTGGTATTTTTTTTTAAATGGCAGAAGAAATTCAATCATGGTCAAAACTTAAAGCTGGATTGATTTCTGCAGCAGAAATATTTTTACCCCTTGGTCCTAAAAACATCTCTTTCTAAGAAGACAATTTAAAAAATATATTAAAATATATATAGGGACTTGTTTTAACCTAAAACTCCTAAAACTCTTCCCAAATCTCTTATACTGCTCAGGTCCAGGGTAGAGACCCACCCAGGGTCACATACCGATTGATTTAAATTTTATCCTATCCACTTGTTTGTAAATATTTTTGCTTCAATCATTGTTAGAAGATTTTTTTTTTCCCTCAGCTCAAAGCCTGGTCAGTCCAGTTTTAAAAAATACTGCAAATTGAGACAAAGAGAGTTTAAAAATTCCAGCTCCAGACACCTGCCTGGGGGTTGGTGTGTGTTGTGTGTCTGTAAGAAGAGCCTGAGGTCTTCAGTGTTGGATTATTATAGCTCAGGTGAGGAATAACCCCGTGTATCATGACAGGGCAGAGGTTGACCTGCTGGACCAAAGCTCTGTGGAGAAGGACCTGGGAGTCCTGGTGGACCAGTTAATCATGAGCCAACAATGTGCCCTTGTGGCCAAGAAGGCCAATGACATCCTGGGTTGCATCAAAAAGAGTGTGGCCAGCAGGTCAAGGAAGGTTCTCCTGCCCCTCTGCTCTGGTGAGGTCACATCTGCAGAACTGTGTCCAGTTCCAGGATTCCCAGTACAAGAATGCCAAGGAGCTACGGCAAAGAGTCCAGCAAAGGATGGAGAGGGAACTGGAGCATCTCTCTAGGGACGAAAGACTGAGACCTGGGGCTGTTCAGCCTGGAGGAGAGAAGACTGAAGGGGGATCTTATCAATGTTTACAAATATTTACAGGGCAGGTGTTGACAGGATGGGGCCAGACTGTCCTCAGTGATGCCCAGTGACAGGACAAGGGATAATGAGCACAAAATGGAACAGAGAAAGTTCCATCTAAACATGAGGAAAAGCTCATTGACTTTGAGAACGACTGCACTGGCACAGGCTGCCCAGAGAGGCTGTGGAGTCTCCTTCTCTGGAGATATTCCAAACCCACCTGGATGTGACCCTGTGCCACTTGCTGTAGATGCACCTGCTCAGGCAGGGGGGTTGGACTAGATGATCTCCAGAGGTCCCTTCCAACCCTCATCATGTTGTGATTCTATGAAAAGACAGTGCCCACTGTCTCCTAGTGAAGGTAGGTGAGACACAATTAAGGAGATGAAATGTTTTCCTCTGTGACTATTACACATGCAAAAGCATCGAGGCAGAAACTTCAGCCCTTGGTCAGCTCTAGGTCAGTGCAATGAATTGGCTCAGGTGCCCACCAGACCACCCAGCCCTGTGCTGCTCAGCCCCAGGTTCTCAGCAGGCATGGGCTGATGGAAAAGGGTCTGGCTGGAAGAGGAAATTGGATCTACCTTGGAGTTGGGGAGAGGCTGGAGCTGAGTCCCCTCCTTCCTTCCCCCCATGCTCCCCAGCTGGGTCCTGGTGCCAAAGCCAGATATGCCTGGTGAGCTGCAGAGTTGGCACCTCTGCTGAGACCTTGAGATGCTTCTGGAGACAATGGTTATCCTTTCCTGTGGAGGAGCACCGAGTCTGGGTGTGGGCACTGCTGCAGCAGTACTTACCTCTGGTAGGACTGGGGGCATCCTGAAAGCCAAGCAGGTCACTTCAAATGGGCAGATAAAGCATGTCCATGATGCACGTCTGTGAGATGGGATTTCTGTTTTCTTTACACAGTCCCTGCAGCTCCTACAGGACCCTCAGCTCCTGCTCGTTTATCTTAGGCTCATTCTAAAGCACTTCTACCATCCCAAAGCACCTCTCTACTCCTTTTTGACCTGCTGTGATGAACCTTGGCCAGTCTGGACCTGTGTGACTCAGCCTGTTGGCCCCTCTGAACAGATCAGGGTTGGGCTGACCCTGCCTCTCCCACAGAGAAGACACTATCAGCATTGATTTCTCTTCCTCAGCTGCAATTTTCATGACAGGTCCTGTCTCTGACACCTCTTCCCAGTGGGACTGAGTTCACTTATACCAAGGGGCTGGCAGATGAGGCCGTGTGATCCAATGAGTCTTTGTTCTTCATGAAACCAGGCTAAAAATGATATTTTTCTCAGTACACGCAAGTTCACATCCTTTCTAAGAGCTCTTTGATGATCAAACATTTTCTTATTTTATGGTGTTTTGTGCTTCCTTCCCAAAATAACAGATTTCCTAATGGCACCAGTTAACCTATTATTTCTAACAGCCTCTGCCATAAGCCAACAGTGTTTCTTCTAAGTTTGACTTCTCAAATTTGACTGGACTTTTTCTTGCACAAGGCAGGAGGAGCTCAGGATCCTGAGTGGTCAAATCTATCACAGATCCAGGAAGTTCAAAGGAACCACAGAATGGTTTAGTTTGAAGGCACATCTGGAGGTTTTCTAGTCCAAGACTAGACTTAAGGTCACCTAAGCAGGTTGCCCAGGACCATGTTCAGTCAGGTTTTACATACCTACAAGCTGTGAGCCTCCATAATCTCTCGGGGCAACCTGTGCTTGACTTTCACAGTAAAAAGGTGTTTCCTTGTGTTCAGATGGAATGTCATGTCATGTTTCAGTTTCTGCCCATTGTCTCTTGTGCTGTCACTGGGCAGCACTGAGGAAAGTCTGGCTCCCTATTCTCTCCACCCTCTTATCAGATATTTGTGCTTATAGATAAGATCCCTCCTGAGCCTTCCCTTCAGCAGGCTGAAAGAGTCTTGGCTCTTGAAGCCTCTCCTCATAGGAAAGGTGCTCCAGGTCCTTAATAGTTTTAATGGCCCCTTGCTAGACATTATTTTTATTATGAATATTTATTATTCATATTTTTCTTGTTCTGGGAAATCCTGAACTAGCCCCAGCACTCCTGATATGGCCTTCCCAGTGCTAAATAGAGGGAAAGGATCACCTCCCTTGACCTGCTGGCAATGCTCTGCCTAAAGCAGCCCAAGAGACAAACTGTTGGCCTTCTATGCTGTGAAGGTGCTTTGCCAGATCATGGTCAATTTGAGGTCCACGAAAACCCCATGGTCCTTCTCTGCAGACCAGATTTCCAGCTGGTCCCCTGGTATGTCCTGCTGTCTGGGGATATTTCCCTCCAGGTGTGGGATTTTGCATTTCCTCTTGGGATTCCTTCATGAGAATTCTCTGCTCAGTTCTCCAGCCTGTTGAGGTTCCTGTGAATGGACCACAACCACAACTATCTCCACAACCATCTGGTGTATCTGCCATTCCTCCCAGTTGGTATAATCTGCAGACTTGCTGAGGGTCTGTCCTAGGTTAATAATGAAGGTCCTAAACAGTATTGGCCCCAGTATGGCCAGCTGAGGAGCACTGGTAGGGATTTGCCTCCAACTGGGTTACGTGCTGCTGATGGCAAACCTCTGGGGCCCTCCTCACAACCTAATGAGGCACTGCCACAAATTTCTTGTTGCTTCTGAATCCTTTAAGAGCTGTTACGTCACCCACTTCCCAATCACTTCAAATTAAGGAATTCCAGTCTGTTAGTCTATTTTTTCACATTTCAAACTGAGGAATTCCAGGTCATTCATTTATTTACTTCCTTTATTTTAAAAGATAGAAAACAGAGGAAACTGCTCACTGAGCTTCCAGGTCATTGTTTTCAGAAACCACCCCCAGTGTAAAAAACATTAACCTGCAATAGGAGCTGCACTACTGCTCCTCTGGGCACATGTCACTGATGGAGGGTACCTCTGGGCTCTGACTTTCTGCAGCTCATGCCCAGACCTGCCAACACTGGCAGCTGTTTTACACCCTGGGCACTTCCATTTGTGCCTGGATGTCTGCTGCAAAACTAAGGTAGAATCCCTCAGAAGAATTCATGGGAATTTCGCTGAGTACAGGATGAAGCCTGGCATTAAAACATCCCAGGAGAACCAGGTTAGCTCACAATTACTTCTTTGTGAGCAAATCAATGAAAGATTCATTTTCTGTCCAGAGAGACTATTTATAAAATGAAAGCCAACGGGGCAAACAAACATTCAGGTTGGATTAAAAGAAATTATTTGGGAAAAGAACCCGTGATGTCTCAATACATGTTTCTTAATGTTGGCTTGATAGCTCTGATGTTTAGTTTGTTGGGGACCAAAAACAACACCTCTTGTGGCCTCTTTCTTGCTCTCTTTTATGCAACGTGTCCTGACAACTTAATGGAATAAATAAGAGCAGGAGCTGCTGCAGTGCCCTTTGCCACGTGCTGAGACTTCCCAGGAATGTTATCTCTGTACTGAGAGATAGTTCAGGAGGAGGACTTGGGTTGCTTTCCCATGATGGGAAAGGAGGGAGATCACCCCCAGCTGCCCTGGGCCAATGAAGTGCTTAGCTGTCCTCTACTAAGGACTTTTTCATCCTCAGATTACATCTTAAGTGACAAAATTGTGGTTTCTTTCTGTGTCTGATATTTTACTAAACCCTAAGAACCCCATCCTGCTCTCACCTGCATATGAGAGAGGAGGTGGAAGTTTGATGGATGTGGCTGGGCTTGTGTAGTGTCTGAGAACAGGAGCAGGGTCCACTTTTCAGCTTAACCATGCAGATTTTGGGGTTGGATGTTTCTGTTTTGCTTTGTTTGGTTGTTTGTTGTTGCTTTTGTTTTTAGGGGTTTTTTTGTTTGTTTTTTTGTGTGTGTGTGTGTTTCTTTGTTGTTTTGCTCATAGGTGCACAGCCATCTGCCCCTCTACTACAGTGCTGTCTGCCATCTGTCCTGGGAAAATAAAGTAACTGTAAGCTCCAAATGCTCAGAAGCTGCAGAGCTAACAGCTGAGGTGTTGCTGAGCATGCTGAACAGGAGGCAGCAGAGGATTCCTTTGCTTCAGGACTCTTCACTGAGCAGCTTCACTAATGTCTAACCTGAATTACTTGGGCACATTTGGCCAAGGGGAAGTTTCAATAATGGAACCAGCTGAGATGCTACTTAGGGCTGTGCTTCCTTTGGCACAATGACTGAAGAGGTCTCTGCTGCCTACAGGGATGTAGTAGAGTGGCTTCCATGAAAGGGAGCTTCTCATCCAGGTGCTGCTGGTATCTAGGAGGTGGTGTGCAGACAGTCAAGGTGGGTCTAGGGTAGCTGGCTGCTCTCAAGGCAGTGTCCTACAGTGCTGGCCTGGGCAGCATCCTGCTAGGATATGTGGTGAGAGTAACCATGGCGACCCACCAGCTGCAGAGCAGTTCCATCGGGAGGAATGAAGCCTTGGGCAAGGAGCTACCCTTCCTTCTGAGGTTCTCTTCATCCTGGGATCTTCTTCCTCCTGCAGTTCTCACTTCCCTCAGGAGATACCCCTGAGATCTCAGCCCAGCAGAGGCAGTGCCACTGCAGGCTCCATGAAGGTTTCCTCTGCACCAGCAGCCCACAGGGGTAGGAGAACACTGCTGGAAGAAATGAGGGCTCAGGTGGTACCGCCTGCACCCTTGAAGTATGGAGCTGGGTGCATGGCCACTCTGCTGGATTGAGCTGAAGGGATGACTGGAAGGATCCCAAGAACTATCTCCAACAACCCAAAGGTCTGAGCTCCAGGGAAAGGAACTGGTGCATGACCCAGCTGTCTTGCTGGGTGATGACCTGCTGTCTTGCCAGATGACACAGATGAAGGGCAGCCACAGAGGCTACAGGGAGGCCTGTGATGGTCACAGAAGCCTTGGAGCTGCAGCTGAGGACATCTTTGGCCTGGCTGAGGTAGGTGAATATAAATTCAGAGCTGCAAGGACAATTCCCTTTACCCAAAAGGCAGTGCAGCTTCTTACTGTTGTGGTTTCTCACTGAAACCTCCCTTCTTCTTGTCTTGCCTTCAACATAGCACAGGGAACACTCTGAAAACGTGTGTCTTCATCCCATGTGAGACAGGTGACATGAGGCTGCTGCTCCTCCTCTTTACACAGCCCAGGAGAGCAGGGTTGTCCAGACACATGTCTTTATTCAGGGCAAAACCTGGTCAGACTGTGCAAGGAGCTTTCCTGTGCAGGGACTTCTCATCTAAACATCTCAAAATTCTGAACCACAACATGTTAACTAATTGGAGATAAAACAAGTTAGGTCTTTCATTTCTCAGACATCCACTCCCTGCAAGTCATCAGCCAGCACACAGGCAGGGAGGCTGGTGTGGCTGTTCCTATGGTACTCTGCTTTTTTCCAGTCTTTATTCCCTTCTTGCTTGTGAGTAAAGAGGTGTTCTGTCCTGTCTACCCACACCACTTCATGGTGGCAGGAGGTCTGCCTGCACCACAGAATTTTCACAGAAATGAGATATTATGCCTAAAAGCCCTGCTGGGAATGCAGCACAAGGTTTCAAATACAGATAATAGCTTTGTGGGCCTAAAATGCTCAGGGCAAAACTCCTTCCTGACAATTTTAGTCCACCAAGGCCTCTTTTCCACCTTGTTCCAGTCCCAAGGCTTTTAATAGCTCTGGCCTTGATCTCTTCACCAGCACATGAATGACAGCTGCAGAGGAACTATAACTTTTTAATTGACATTTGTGTTTAGAAGCTCAACTATAATTAGAAGCAAGTGAATCATCTGTAAGAAATAATTAATTCAGGCTGTGCTGCCTTTCTTCCTCTTTGTGAATTCTCTATGAACAAGTTGCTGCACTCACAACCTCATTCTTCACTCTGTGATGGGCTGGCTGCTCTGAGAGCAGAAGTGATGGACCATCCTCTCAGACCTGCTTAGACCACACTGGACCGCTCTGTAACCAAAGACCTGGTGACCATATCTCTTTCTTCATTCTTGCAGCAGAACTGTGCAATCTCACAGTTCACAAGCATCTCCCCAACTGCTGCTTCCTGCTCTGTGGCATGGGGACTACCCATGGACCTTCAGTTGCAATTCATGGTGCTGATGTGGATCTTGCCTGTTGCTGGAGTCCCTGTGATGGACCAACCACCTTTCTGAAACACCTGGAGCACAGTGTGGTCCAAGCATCACCTCTTGGAGCATCCCTGGTGTTAACCCACATTTCAGCCCTCAGGATGCTGCAGCGCAAGCTGCTTCTGGTGTCCCACAACTAAAGGTGGGGCAACCAGCCAGTCCAGAGAGATGGGAGCTGGTTGTCAAGCGCTATCACTGCCCATGACTGCCCCTTGCTCCCCATCACAGTGTGAGGGGTAGGGTTCATGCTGGCCATTGGGTAAATTTCACACAGAATTTATCTTTCATATATTGAATTCAGCAGTTCCGAAGTCAACCCAAATCCTTGGTTTTCTAACATTTCTGTTTTAAGTCCTCATTTGTTGTTTTGCATTTGAGCTTATTTCTTCATAACTGCCTGATGCAAGGCCCAGTGAAGTTAAATTTGCCCTGGGTAATTGTTATGTCTTTAACAATCCTAATATGACTTCTTAAACTAGTCCTGTTGTTTTTCATGTGGGAGCACCAATAAGCAAGTGCTGACAATTCTTTCACTTTTTATTAGCTTGCTATTAGTGGCCTAGACAAGGAACTTGCAGTTTGGATATAGCTGTGGAGTCTAATCTAATCTGGTCTATCTGTCTATACACTTGTCTGGGCAATCAGCCACAGCTTGATAACTGGGAGGGTATAAAGTTCATCTGCCAAATAGCTGAAATGACAAAAAAGACAGAAGCTGAAAAGCAATTATTAATTGATGTGGTTTTGATTGAAGTTAGCTGCTATTGATCATCTCACTGCTTAGATGAATGAGGCCCATAATGTAATCTTTGTGCTGAACATTGATACACCATGCAACATCTTCATCAATCTGATGTACACAGGCAAAGCTATTTAGCATCCCATTACATGAAAATCAATAATGAGTTCATATTACACAATCTGAGGTCCAGGTGCAGCACTTTTATTAAGATATGCAGCACACTGTCACCACAGCAGAGAAATTCATTCAAGGGACTCTCAGTCAACATAAATCTGTGGGATCTGTGTGCATATGTGTGTGTATAAAATTAAAAGAAGTAACTGCTAGTTTGAAATCATGCTATACCAGCCAATAAGCAGTTTCCTAAGATATTTTATATTAAAATCTGTTGAAGTGTTTTTCTAAATTCTTCTACATCTTCTCTGTGAACTTGCTGTATTTCATTCTATGGTGTTTTTTATACTGCACCATATGCTTTCAAACCGTAGCTGTTTCACATAGTTGGTAAAACCATGGGATAAAATTAGAGGAAGGTCCTGGTAGGCTGCCGTGTCATGGCACTTGGCCAGCTCACATCCAAGCTGGGAAGCTGCAGTGGGAGGACTGGTGCACGCACCATCAGATTTCCCTGCAGGGCCCTTGACGAGCAGTGGGGACAGCTCCATGGGAGCACCTTGGGGTGGCACCAACAAGGAGCTACAGGCACTTCTGAGTCAGGCTCACGACCCAGCAACAACAGGGAACAAAACTGGAGGTGGGAACCACGATGAATTTATTGCCTGGCCACAGTCCAATATGCTGATCTCACAGACCTTTAAAGCCCTGTTAGGAATACAGTGTTCTCTGCCCAAGTGCCTCTGGGTTTTCTGCTCATCCCATCATCTAGCATGTCCTTTAGCAGCAGTGTGGGAGCAACTCCTAATCTTTCTTCTTTCTGCTTCCCTATCCATCTGATCCCAGCTCAGAAATGTGTTTTCTGTCTATCTGCTTGGAAAGGGTGATACCTGCACTGTAGCAACTTCCATGTAAATCTCTTGATTATGTAGACTTTTTTGCAAGGTTTCTAAAACTTTTAAATTATTTCCTGGATATTTTCTCAAATTCTGACAAAGTGTCTCTGCTTCATGTGTTGCTGATTCCTGTATGTCACCAACTGATAAGCAATTTCAAGACTGCAAGAGATGCATGTTGGCTTTATGCAGTTAGCTTTGATCTGCTGAGCATCTTTGCTGCCCCTTTTACAGGAGCCTGTTTTGTTTTTCTTTTACATTGGAAACAGCCAGAAAGGTGTCACAGACCATTTCCTGGTTTGGATAAGGTGAATATTTTTTTTTGCTGAGTTGCAAATGGAGCACTCTGGGGGCTCCAGTGGAAGTTTCAATTTGAATGAGACAAAAAAGTTGTGCTTGTGTCTTCTGGAAATGCTTCCTTCTCTGAAAGCAGATTACTGTGGAATAACCCAGTCTGTGATTTTTTTCTCATTTGTGATTAGTCACTTTGCCTAATGAAACTGCTGAACTCAGTTCTGTACATTTCCTCTGTCTATACACTATCATTTAAAATAAAGCCAGATGTTGTATTTGGTATTGTCCAGGTTTGGGCCCAACACGAGAACAAAGAACCAGCCCCGTGGTCACTCACTCAGCTCCCCCCTCACACACCCTGGGATGGGGAGGACAAACCCAACTAGAAGCTCATGGGTCAAGACCAAGGACAAGGAGGGATCTTCACTGATTAAGGTCCCGGGCAAAACAGACTCAGCTTGGGGAAAAATTATAATTCAATTACCTTGTTCCCCATTTCTCTCCCTCCTTCCCCCCAGGCACAGGGGGATGGGGTTTGGAGTCAGGTCACAGGCTGGTGGTTCCTGCTGCTCCTTCCTCCTCAGCAAGAAGGATTCCTCACAGTCCTGCCCTGTTCCCCACGGGTCCCTCCCATGGCAGAGTCTTCCACCAACCTCTGCTCCATCAGCCCTTCCCAGCAGCCCCGGAGCTGCTCCAGCGCTGCCCGCAGAGTCACGGGGGCTTCGGGAACAGGCACCTCCCCTGCCCGGGGGCTTCCACAGCTGCACCAGCCCAGGCCATGGGCAGCAAATCCGAGTTCACTGGCCACAAAACCCAAGCCCACTGGCCAAGTTCACCCTTTCTGATGCCTTCAGGGAATGTCCCACCAGGTTCCTCCATGAGTGCAGGGGCACAGCTGCCATCTCGCCATGGGCTGCAGGGAAACTGCTGCTTGGGCACCTTCTGCCCCTCCTTCCTCACCAACCACCAGCACCCTCTGCCTCTGCAGCTCAGCTCTTCTTTCTCTGTAACTGCTGCTCTGCTCAGCTCTTCTCTCAGTCCTTTCCTATGTTCATGGCAGAGGTTCATCTCTTGTCCCTCTGATGGCTCCTTGGCTGGTTTGGAGCAGGGGCAGCTTCTCAGCTTCTCACAGGAGCCCTCCCTGGGGCCCTTCCCCTGCTACCAAAACCCCCACCAAACCAAACCAGCACAGGTATCTGTCTGTCCATCTACCCACCCTCTTATCTTGCATCTTTAGGGGTGAATAACTCTTCCTAGCTAAATTAAATCTTCATTCGTGTGGAGACTCATTCATTCACAACAGCTGAGCCCACTAAAAGCAGATTTTTGCCATAAAAGCCATTTGATGCTGTGGGTGAATTACACGTCCTTGTAAACAGTGTGCTCCTAGATGTAATTTATCCTCATTTAGCTCTTGTTATTGTCTTGTGTATTGTCTCTGAATAAGGCAATCTTGAAAATGCAGTCTGAGATACAGTAATGCATACAGAATGGCTGCAGGAGAATTACCCTGAGTGTTGGCAGCACCCCTTCTCTACCTGATGATACTATTCAAGAAGGATGGTTTTGCACTGGCATATTCTTAGAAAATATGTTTTTTCATGGCTTTTGTCCAAAACCCTACCTTTTGGCAAGAAAAAGTTAACAGCATTGCGTCTTTTTTTTTTTTTTTTAGCATTGGACAGCTATTATTTTGGGGGGGAATTTTTAGAAACAATGTTTGGTTTGTTCTGACACTGACTTTGCGCATCCCTCCTCAGATCTGTGCCACTGCTCTCTGTGCAGAGGCCTGGGACCCTGGGAAGCAACATCAGTCTCTGCCATGGCGTATCTGCCACAGCAGATGCTTTAATTCCACATATTAGTACCTTAGTACCCCGAGTCGATTAATCAGTGTATGTTTTACTTCTTTCTTCCAGGAAGTGACATGCACATAAAATGCCTCATTAGCCATTGGTTACCCTTGTCATGAATCCCTCTTTGCAAATCAGTGCTTCCCACTACATGGCTTTAGATGCAGCTACTCTATCTAAATGAGGTGACTGTGCCCAGAGCTGATGCTGACAAAAGGCAATGTCCTAAGACAGCCCCATACTTGGGTGAAAAACTGCTTGGGAACGTCAGGCAGCTTATGAAGCAGTGAAGGAGCTGCAGCTGGATGGACCAGAGCTCCAGTGTCTTCTTTCCCCTGGATGGAAAGGAAAGGGGGAGCTGGAGTGCCAGTGGTCTAAAATGGTCACCTTTAATCCTTGGGACACAGCAGCTGGGTCTTGGTAAGGGGTAGTGGCAGAATAAGACTCCTCTGTCTGTTGGATGCCTTCTGTGGCTCAGCTGGAGTCTCCAGGGTGTCCCAGGAGGGACTGCAGGGAGCTGAGCTGTGCAAGGTGCTCAGGTCGTGGGGCTAACACCAAGTCCCTGCTTGTTATGGGTTGGATTAGCTGCACTGGTTGGAAATCAACCCTGGGCATGGAGCCTCCAGTGCTGCCTGTGCTCCCAGAGATGGTCCTTGGGTGGAGTGCTATCCTGCAGGCACAAGGGAGCTCCCTCACTGGCTGAAGACCCATCACTCCAGACCCAGCTTTTCCTCTCTCTGACGTGCCATGAGCCACACTTCTCCCAGACAAGCTGAGGGAAGGAGGGACTGAACTCTGTTGAAGCTTTGGATGTCATGAGTGAGATTATCCTGGTTATTTTGGTGTTGTCACTCCACTGTAGCACCAAGTGTTAGTGCACATGTGAGCACTGTCCTGCATGTGTGGGTTACCAGCCAGGGGGTGATGCACTGGCTCCTGGGTGCATCTGCTATCTGGATTCACTGCCATAGCCTGCAGCAATTGCAAGGGATGATACTCTACTTCTTCAGGGCAGCTCTGAGTAGCTGTGAAGATGAAGATAATCCTGCAGGAACTTGTTGGCACAGTGGGAGTGCCTTTCCCGTGTAGATAAGCTCCCCAAGGCTCTTATGTACCCATCACCTTCCTCAATCTGCAGCATGTCACCAGACTGACTCTACATGTTCAGCTCCACTAGCAAGGAGACAGTTGAACTCTGGCACCTCAGAGCTCCCTGGGCTTTCCCTGGGCTTTGGTTCCTGCCTGGTAACCCTCAGGTTTTAACTCTGTCTCAGTTGACCTCTGTTAAGTGTCACTTAACAACAAATGACTGCCAGCAATGTGGAGCTTGTGCCACTGGTTATTTACATGTGTAAAATACCTGGGTATCACCCTGCTGCTCCAGCCTCAGAACCTGGTAAAAAGACAACAATTAACAAAGAAAAGAAAAGTAGGTACAATTTACTCCTGGTGTAATAGCCAGGTCCAGGTCCAGGTCCAGGGGCATGTCTCCAGCTGGGAAGGGCTATGCCCTCTCCTCCCTTTCCTCTGCCTGGCCAGGGGTCTCTTGCAGGGTTGGATCCGTTAGGCATCGCTGCCTCATCTTGTGGCTTGGCTGTGAGATGCCTTGGCTTCCCTGAAGAGATGTTAGTGAGTCCCTGCACCTTCACAGTGCTCCTGTTGCTAAGACAACTCCTCCTTTTGGCTGCCAGAGCTCTGATCCACAGCTAGCAGGGTGGAGGGAATAATGAGAGGTCGAGTGTTATCCTGGGAGGTTGACAGCATATGGGCTGAAAAAAACTGGGAAGGATCCAGGCAGGGCTCAGCATTTGTGCAGGCATCGTGCTATGCCTGTGTGCATGCTGTGTGACACTGCAACAGGCTGGCCAGAGGAGCTGTGGCTGCCCCATCCCTGGAAGTGTTCAAGGCCAGGTTGGATGGGGCTTGGAGCAACCTGATCTGGTGGAAGGTGTCCCTGCCCATGGCAGGGTGATTGGAACTGGTTGATCTTTAAGTTTCTTTCCAAACCAAACCCGTCTGTGATTCTATGATTCTGTGTGTGCAGAAAGGACACAGGCTGTGCTGGGATAAGGGTGCAGAGGGGTAGTGCTAAACCTGGGGGTAGGTGCCAAGGACCAGTGCTTTGGGGGTGCACGGGGCAGCACCGTGTTGGTTGGAAGAGGGGAGAGTGAGCCGGGCTTGATCCTGCCCAGCATGGCCCTATTTGCCTTGTTTGGCTATGGTGGGGGTGGTCTCTCTGTGACAGCTTCCTGAAAGCTGTCCATGAATTTTGTCCCCCAGCCTGCATCTCATGGGAGGTGCCTCTGTGCCAAGGACCACTCCCCTGGGTGCCCTGAGCTGCCATGGCAGAGAGATTGGCCAGTAAAAATATCTCTGCTGTGTTGTGTGGCTCCAGTGGTGACAGAGCTGTGGGACATGGCTCTAAGTGCACAGGGGTCTGGGGTGTTCTCAGTGCTCACTGACCAGCTGTGTGAGCTATTTGAATCATAGAATCATAGAATGGTTTGAGTTGGAAGGGACCTTAAAGATCATCTAGTTCCTACCACCCTGTGAGGGCAGGGACACCTCCCCATTTGGGAAGACTGCTCTGCACTAACCCCACTGGGAGTCTGACAGGACGCCCCTGCCTGCTGGAGAGCAGGGCTGTGACAGCCTTTTATCATCCCATTCCCACCAAAAGAGGAGAGGTTTGCAGCTTCCTGCACTTCTGCAAGAGGGTAAAGCCTTCAGCACTTGCTTTGTGGAAAACCAGCTCATCTATTAGGGAGGACACAACTGTCTGTGCCTGGCAGGGCAGTGGGGAGTGCAGCTGCACACACCCAGGCTTACACACCCTGCACTTTGTCACCTGTGTGACAGTGACAGCCCTGCAGCAGTGTGATTAAATTATCTGCCTGCATCTCTCAGCCATTGAAGGGCACTGGCCCCTTCCCCTGCCCAGAGTTTAGCTCAGCTGTTCCAGCTTGGATATAAAGCAGTTGGCAGGAGAAGAAACTGTAGTGTGTGGCTTGGCTGTTTTCTGGCTCCCACAGCAGGGATGGTTTGGTGTCAGGGTGAAGCCAAAATG
Source organism: Apus apus (assembly GCF_020740795.1). Lineage (NCBI taxonomy): Eukaryota > Metazoa > Chordata > Aves > Apodiformes > Apodidae > Apus > Apus apus. The sequence goes on from NC_067297.1 coordinate 617,607, forward strand.
GAAACCCTGCATCAATAAGGACATCCACACTAGCCATGTCAGAAGTCTCCCAAAAGGGTTTCGTCACTAGATATGGCACGTTTCAGGCAGGAGGAGGTCACAGCCCATCCTGGGCTAGCCTGGGCTGTTCCTGTGTGTCCTTCCCCAGGAGCAGTTGGGCTGAGGGATCTTCTGGATGACACCTTCTGTGTTCTCCTGGCTGCCCTGTGGCACTCTCACTACACAACATCCTCTCCTTAGGAAAGACCCCTTCCAAGCCCTGCCTGTCAGCAGGATTCCTCATTGCTTTTGCAGCTTCAGATGGAGTTCCTCTCAGCTGTAGGTGCCTTCTCCAGGGAAGCTTTTAAACCTGCAGTAACTCTTTGCACCAAATATGTTGCTACTTTCATCAGATATTTTGCTGAATCCTACACACAATTTCCTAGCTCTAGTTGCTCTAATATGCACAAAAAAGAAAACAGAAGGCATGAAAGCAGTTCTGATACTTGACAACCCAGTCTAATTTTTTATTTACACGTGGCTGAAGTTTTTGGCTGACATTTTTTACAATAAAATATGATAGAAAATCTTAGTTTCGATGCCATGTTCCATTTTTAAAAGGAAATTCTAAAACAAGCAATTAACTTCTTCTCAGAAGTTTGCTGTAATGACACACACACTGCATAAATGGGAACAGAGACTCCAAAGGAGGACACAGCTTTTTTACAACCTTTCTCATTCCTGCCAAGGTGGAAAACTTGCAACAACCTTACTTAGACTCCTTCTACCTCCCAGCTTGAGCAATGGTCCCTTCTGAGCTTTGAATGTGTGCATTTATGGAAACATCTCCTGATTATTAATTTTTGGTTTATTACTCAGTGCCTCTTGGTTGTAGTTTCATTCATAAGCTGATGCTCAGTCCTGCAAATGGAGTCATGATTCATATGGGTGCTGTATGTGCAGGTAAATACTTTTCATTCTCCACTGTTAATAAAGACTGTTGTGACAACTGACAGCTAATTACTATTCACTGTGTGTGCTCGGTCAGTTGGGACAATTTCTACCCCTTTATTGGTTTACTGAATCTTTTTACCAGGAGAGTAACAATTAAAGGGAGTGAAAAACAGTTACAACTGCCTTTAGCATCCAAAAATAGTGATCTCCATGCTGAGAAAGTACTGGGAAACCATCGACTGGCCCAGCAAAACCAGCAGAAAATAACAGTGATCCATTATGTGTGTGTTGATGTGCATTTGAGGGTTTTCTCAGTATTTCATGCTTTTGCAGCAAGCAGGAAGGGTAGAAATTTACTTTTGATATTCTGGTGGTAACTATATGGATTCAGCAGCTGGGGCTTAAAGAAAAAGCAGGAGGTAACACCAGACGTGCGAGGGGAGCTGTGAGGGCTGCGGGCAGCAGGCACTCCTGGGGAAGCAAGCAAAGACACCAGCTGTTACAATTTGTGGCACTTCCAAAAAGCAGCCTTCTCTCCACAGATACTGGGGACGTGGAACAAAGCAACCTCATCAAGCCGCCCTGTGTCCAGAAGGATGTCATCGGTGCTCTGTGGCTTCGTGAGAAATGCTCCTGCCTGACACAGTGAAAACAGAACAGGTCCTGTGCTTCACACAAAGCAAGGCTCATCTGTGTGGAAATGAGCTGCTGTACAGGAGATAATGGTTTATTATTGTACTTTGTGGATCTCCATTCATTCACAGCCCATGTGACTCTGGCTGCAGCCAAGTCAGTTTGAATTAATTTTTCAAGTATGGCTTCATGAGACAAAGCATCAGATGTTTTAATAAAATTCAGACAGGCTGTAGCTATCGAGGTCCTTTCATGAACTAATTAGGTGTTTCTATTAAGAAAACAACCAAAGCAACAAAAAACCACAGCCTTCCCCCCAAAACCCCCAACAAACCAGCAATCAGTTTTTCTGGTAATGTCTTTTTGTGATTCTGATACTTGCAGTTCCATCTTCCTGGATGTTTGAAAATTCCTACCTCTAATATTTGATATGTACTACACTGGTTTACCAAGGATTAGACAGATATTACAGGCAGTGCAGTGCCAAGAGCACTCTGGTTTACTTTGTTCAAGGCGGCTCTCACATCTGCTTCCTTCGCTCACTCTTGCCTCCCCTTTGCTGTCTAACTAAACTGAGAGAAGCATCAGTATTTTTGTTCATGCCTTAAGTAAACACTGGACCCACCTGCCTGCCTGTTAGCTGGATCCTACGATTTCCTGGTGTTCTGTTTTTGCCCAGCATCCATGGTCATTAATATCTTAAGAGCCTTGGTATTTTCCAGTGTGTAAGAAGGGTGTACCACTCAGCTGGGGACTTCTTGGTTGGTGTAACAAAGGGTTAAAGCAGCCTGAACATTTCCACTCAATTCTCAGCTGCAGCTCTAGGAGCCACCTCACCTGGTTAAAAACCTGATGGACACAAGGTTCTCAGTGACTCCTGGTCATGGGCTGTTACTGTTTAATCATGCTTGGAGAAATTGATGAGGCTTTGAATTTTCTTTGCCTGTGGGCAAATCCCCATGATCCCAACCATGATGGCATCCCAGTGCTCACTCCCAAGGTGCCACTGAGCAGCCAGAGGGGAAATTGGGCTCAGGAACAGTGCTGAACCCCAGTGAGCAGGCTGGCTGTGATGGGGACTAAGCACAGCTCTGCCATGGCCTACCCAAGGCCCAACAACAGGTCCCTCTGGTTCTGACAAGACAGGCTTATCACCTGGGCAGGTGCAGGATGGTGCTCTCTGGGGGTGTTTAGTCTGGAGAGCAACAGGTTGAGGGGAGACCTTCTTGCTCTCTACAGCTACCTGGAAGGAGGTTAGAGTGACTGGGTTGTTCTCTTCTCCCAACAAGTGATAGAACAAGAGGAAATGGTCTCAAGTTGCCTAGGAGAGGTTTCGATTGGATATTAGGAAAAAATTATTAATGGAAAGTGTTCTCAGGCCCTGGCTCAGGCTGAGTCCCCATCCCTGGAGGGATTGAGAAGCCATGTAGATAAGAGCCATGGTTTAGTGGTAGCCTTGGCAGTGCTGGGCTTGGACTTGATACTTTCAAAGTTCTTTTTCAACCAAAATGATTCTATGATTCTATGATCTGGGGCAAATGTTTCAGTGGAGATTGAAGAGTCTGGGATGGACAAGAGGACAGAGACAGAAATGGATGCTTTTGTTCCAGCAGGGTACCCTGTCTATAGTGTGATGGGCTTAATCCCAGTGGGGCTCAGGATGTGAATCTAACCTCTGAAAAGAGCACAGTGCTGTGAAGGAGCTTCAGCCTAAGGTGCAGCAAAGGCCAGGGTAGGTAATAGCAATGTGCCAGGTGACATTTGTGGTGTGCACCCACCCCTGGACATGCTGATGGTCAGGAATGGCTGTAACAGAGGAACCTAAGCCTATGGGTTTTCCCAGATGGACCAACTCAGTCCAGAGCTGTTGGGAACACAAGGCAAATTTGTACAGCCAGAGAGGCTGTGTCCATCCCATTTGCACCTGAGTCCAGTAGCTTTTATGTACTTGTCCAAAGGCACAGCATGCTTACTGGGCTGCCTGCCAATGTTCTGCATCTGCTTCTTCAGAGCAAAATATTTCCTGGAGATTCTTGCTGGAGATGGGTGGGTCTATTAACTCAACTGCAAGCTGCAGGTGGGGTGGGTATTTATCAGCCACTGCTTCACAGGAGTGACAAGCTTCAGACAGACAACACTGGGCTGACCCCAGCACCTCCAGGCTCTCAGGCATGTTGGTCTGGTTGCAGATCACACCAGCTCACTGTGAGCAGTGTCTCATCCCATATGTGTGTTACCCTTTGGTAGGTGCCACCACAGAAGTTACTGCATAACTGGCTTTGCTGTTTTCAGAGAAGCATTTCTAGCCCTTCACACACACACATCCTAGGTCTGAGAGGGACAGCCTTTGGGCTTACAGGCACAGAAAAGTGCACCCAGCAGGTTCAGACACAAACAAAAAGCTCAGTATCCATGGATGGAGCAGAGGCTTTGTGCTGCTTGCAAGTTTCAGTCGTTGAAAGATTCAACTAAGAGGTCAAGACCATCTTTGGTACAACTCCTAATTTTCCAGATTGTGCCCACTGCATTTTGGAATAATTTGCTTCAGGGGTCTATTCCAGCTTTCCTACTAGCTGTGCAAATGGAGCACTGACACTTGGTGCTGGCTCACATACTCCAGCTCCCACCACCCAGTTTTGGGTTTGGGTTACAATGGACTCTTTATCCATTGCTGGAACAACACACTTCTCATGTTTGTTCTGGGAGGCAGATCTTACTTCTGCACAGACCAGCTCTCTGATGTTTCCAGCATCCCCATAATGTGTGATGGCCACGACAGTGATGGTTGCTCAACTTTTCCACCGTGGTGCTCTCTCATACGTGGTTGCAGGTGATGGTCAGGAGATCTGATTTCTCCATGCCAGCAGCACAGGTCCAGAGCTGCTGTACCAGGCAGACCTGGGGGTTCTGCAGTCCCACTGGATCCTTGCCTGTAGAGGGGAGCAGAGCCAGGAGCCCTGTGGTGACACAGTGACACTGGAGGACATCCGGACCTCCTGTGGCAGATGCTGTGAGTGCAGACACACATGCTCCCTCCACGTGTAGCTCAGTTGATGATCTGGGGTAGTTAAAGTCAAAGCAAATCAATTACTCAGCATTATTTTCAGTTAGCAACGGAATCACCTACTCTTTAATAGAAACAACTCCATAAATCAATTAAGAGATGCAACCCCGAGTAGCTCATTTGCAGGTATTTAATATGAGTCACACCATGGAACCACTAACTCCTTAGAGAAGAGGCAATTATCTTTACTGCACCTCAGTAATTACTAACTGTAGTAAGCACCACAATATTTCAGGGTACGTCAGAGGAACATAATGCCAAACCAACTGGCAATAAACTGGCAGCAGGACCTGTCAAAGCAGACCAGCCCTGAGGACAAACCAATGCGTTGCCCTGTCCATGTGACTGGCACACACATTCTCTCCTTTGATGTATTTTCACCTGCAGTGACAGGGGCATATACCCTGGCACAGGACTTTGCCAACAAATGCAGCTTCTGTACATTTCAAAATTCCCATAGTACATGTTCCTGTTCACTTTTTTTCCCCATTGGAAAAATAAAATGCAGTATCTGATGGTGGTGGTGGTGTCCATCACCCAGATGAAAGTTTTCCATTGGGTTCACGTGGGGATGCTGTTTCTGGTTAGCCTGACAACCAGTTTCTGTATCTGAGCAGAGGTGCAAGGTGCTTTGCATGAGAATGAAGGGGGTGCTGGCTCAGCACATCAGCCATGGAGGACACTGAGCAGGGGAGCAGCCTGGTGATCAAGCCATCCTGGAGAGCTTTCAGTCCTAGACATTTGTCCAGGATTTCACCTTCTCACCCCTACCTGGAATGGGTAGCCAAGAGCTGGGGTTTCTGTGGAAAGGAGATGCTGCATCCACTGGCAGCCTGAGCAGGCCAGTGTCTGACCCCAGCACTGCCATAGCTCACCTACAGGACTGGTTTGTCCAGTGCACTCCTGCTTCTCCTGTGAGCCCCACATGGTGGCCATGGAGGTTAGTACTACAACAAACACCATTTACAGAAAGTTTTCAATTACTGTTCTTGGAAGTGTTCTTTATTCCCAGGCAGCTGTTGTGCTCCTGGTTCTGGTCCAGAGGTTGCAGACTGGCCATAAATGATGTTTTGTGGTTCTCCCAGAAGGAGTTATCCAGCCCTTATTCCCATACAGTGGGAAATAGCCCAGTTGAAGAAAGCTTGTGTCTCAGAAGTTTTGGGATAATCCATCTGCCAAGATGTCTCTTTGAAGTTGACCTGTTAGTTTCTCCTTGCTTCATAAGCACCCTGAGGAGTGGGACTTTCTCCTTCCAATATCAGGTCAGTGCAACCCAGCCCTGTGTTTGCAGGGGAGCTGTGACACTGTGTATGAGAACAAGTTCTGGAGGAACCAGCTTGACCCAGCTGCTGCAAAGCACATCCAGGGTGGCCCCTGGGATTCTTTTATCTTAAAGCAATGTCAGCTCAGGGACTTGTGTCTGAGATGAGTATCTAAGACAGTCCTGTGAACCAGCCTGAAGCTGAGCAGACTGCCAGAAGATGCTTGGTAAGGCTAACTTCCCTGAAGGCCTATGGGTCCCTGTGCTGCTGCAAGCAACCTGGGGAGTCATACCTCATGCCCAGTGTTTCTGTCAGCTTGGTCCTGCCTCCATCCAGCCTCCTCAGATGTTACTGCCAGTACTGCTGGAGAATGGGCATCGCTGCAGGACAGGCAAAACAGCAGAAGACCCTGTTTGCACCATACCTTGCATATGCCAGAATCATTCTCAGGGCTAAGAAGAGCTCTGCACAGCCTTGACCTTGCTGGTCTAGCCCTGGGCTGATTGGTATGCTGCAAGGGCAGCAGACGAACGAGAGGCTTAAATGCAGCACCATGCAAGGAATATATTAGAGAGAGACACCATGGAACAATCTCCCCGTAACTGAGCATGACAAGAGTGCACAGACCTCAGCCCTGCCCGCTGCCAAAAGACTCCTGAAAGCCTTCCTGAATTTGGGGAGTCTTTGCTCAACAGAGCCCCTGAACTGCAGAGACTGAGCTCCTGAGTTCTCTCTGCCAGACACAGCTGCCCTTTGCACCACACCTGGGGCACCAGTATCATGTCAGATGTTGGCTGTAGCACTTTGGAAAGCCATGACCTGCAGTGTGAGTGCAAACCACACACAAGGACAGTCTCTCTGGCTGGGTGTTGTGTTGCAATGAGCTGGGCAATCCTTCACACACCACTCCTGACAGGGAACTGCTGTCAGAGATGGCCTTGCCTGTCCTTCGTGCATAACGACATAAGGAAAAACTTCTTTCTTGTGAGGGTGGCAGAGCACTGAGACAGGCTGCCCAGAGGGTTTGTGGAGTCTCTTTCTCCGGAGACATTCAGTGCCCATCTGGATGTGTTCCTATGTGACATGCTGTAGGTGATCCTGCTCTAGCAGGGGGTTTGGACTAGACAACATTCAGAGGTCCCTTCCAACGCCCACCACTGAATCTGTGACTCTGTGACATGCAGTCAGTGCAACCCCCAGTCTTAGGAGTGGAAAGAGTTCAACCCGGCCTTTGGACATGGGAGCAGGAGAGTGATCATTCCTTACATAGGGGGGTGCTGAGTCATCACCTAGGTACCCAGCTCTGCTCCTGGCAGGGGGGCCCAACACAATTTTTCATGCTCTCTTCCAAAGGGTGTTGAACACCACAAGGTGACCAACATGTGCTGCCAAAGCTTAAAGCCGTGGGCTTTTGGAGAAGTTGGGCTGCAATGAGAGGGCAAGGTATGTGCTGGGCCTCAGCAATGCCAGGCATACAGGGTGCATGTGACCTTCCACATGTGGCTTGTCCTGCTCCAGTTGTTTTTATTAGGAAACCAGAGAGTTATCCTTTTCCTTCTTGCCTTCCCAATTGCAGTCTAAGCAGGCTTGACCCTGCTCAGCCATATGTCATGTCCTGCATACTGAAGTTCTCAGAGGAATTGGGAAGCACTGCTGGAATCTTGAGCCACAGGTCCTGTGAGTCCCAGGAGCACAAGTTCTGGCTGGGTGGTGCTCACCATGAGAAGGTGGGCTGTGGAGCTGTGGTCCAAGGGGTGTCTCCTGCAGTGCAGAGGTGCAGGGTGGGGGTGGTTGGTTGGTGCTTCCTTGTAGAACGATGCAAAGCTGAGTTGTCTAAGGTCCTGCAGTAGAAATGAGCCAGTTTTCCCACTGAGAGCAGCTGCTCTAGCCCACGTCTGCTTCACTTGCCCCAGGCTCTGCTCATGAAGCTGAGGAAGGTCCTCACAGGGGCTGTTGCCTCTTGTGGAAGCAGCTGTGCAGAGGTGTTGTGGGCTCTTGCCCTCTCATTAACCTCCACGTATTCCTGTTTCTTATCAGTTGATCTGTCTCCTCACCCAGAAATTGTGCTGAGTAAGTTTGTGTTCTCTTCTACAGGGCAGAGAATTTGCGTAATTGATTGGTGTGAAAAGCCACTACCAATTTACATCAGCAGGTTACCCTGCCATGGAGCAATTGGCTGTAATGAGGCAAAATAATGAGCTGCTGCAAGGCCACCCCAGCCTGAACTGTGCCTGGTGACAGACCAGTGCTCAGACCTGCCCTGCCCATCCTGTGAGCACCAGAGAACACACTGCGTGCACTGACCACACAGAGACGTGACAGGGCAACCCACACCTCCAGTGGGAGCACTGGGGGGAAACTGGGGCGGTTTGTACTGCAAAGTTGAGGAGCTCTCATCACAGCTGGGGTCTGGCCCTGCCACCTCCCCTCCTCAGGCATCGCCTACCCCTGCCTGCTGCTCACAGAGATGCTGCTGCAGGGGCTGCCACTCCAGCCCCTGTGAGAGTAAAAATACATCACCTTGCCAAGCACGAGAGAGGGATTGGAAGTAAGACACAGCTGATGCCAGCAGCACAGGTAGCTTCTACTTAGCAAGGTGCTGGCTCCAGCTTCTGATTTTGTCTGGGGAAAATGAACACTCTTGCTGCAGTTCTGCTCAGTTGCTGGAACAGACCAGAAGATGTAGCTCTCTGGCACCTTTTCTGACTCCCGAGGTCTCTGAAGCCCTCCCTCCTGTTGCTGCAGTGCTCTATGATCAGAGCAGAGGCATCTCAGGCTAAAGAGACAGAAATAGGCTGGGATTGTGAACCTGGCAAAAGTTTCCAGGAGAGTTTTACTCTAGTTTGAGAGGAGATCTGGGCTGAGCAGTAAGTGGTTTCTCTTCCTATCAGAAGGGATTTAAACTGATTGTTATCAGGTTCTCCCATTAGCCACCAATGTGCATAAGGGCTCTTGTTTTCTTGTGAAGTGATTCTACGTTGTAGATTTTTCTGAATGCCTCCTGAATTTATTCTTTCCTTGTCCCTGTTGCTATTGGTGATGGCCTTGGTAAAATCCCTAGCAACATATAGAATGCAACATACATGGAAATTAGTTGAATACTTATCAGTATTATAGTAATAAAAGGACCTATTTATTAAATATATGGCTAAAGTGACACCTTAACAGCCAGGGGTACTAAATGACATGGGTAACATTCATTTGTATGTTGGTACATTGGTATGATAGTGCTCCAGCTACAGTGAACTTTATTACCAACATCAAATTAAGATATATTGTGGGTAACATCATTAGGGCTGGTTGGACTGAACTGAATTTAAATAATGTCTTTAAGATGCAGATTTTTCCATAGCTTCAAAATGCTGCCTCACTAATCTCCTGTGGCTGAGAAGTGCCAGCCAGTGAGCACAAGTCTTTGCTCAGAGGAGTGCCCTGATTAAATTATGTCCTTCTTGGATGAGCTACAGTTCCTGTGCAAGACCTGGAAGACGGCGCTGCACTAAACCAGGGTTCCTGGGGTGCAAGATCAGTGACTTTGCTGAGATGAATGGAGATCTCACTATTTAACTCATCACAGGGAAGGTGACAAGATCACAGGAAGAATATTTCTGATTTTAGGAGCTCTTTAGTGTGAGAGCCAGAGAGAAAACTTTTGGACTGGAAATAAGGAAGACACTTCTAGCAGACAGGAGAGAACTTCTGGAAACTAGGGAAGATTTTTTCCACTTGGGGACTCCAGTAGCAATCAGGGGACTTTTCCTACAAGCACCACTGGAACTCAGTCATGACTTTGGAGTCTGAGGCAGAAGCTACAGGGTGAGATTCTCCAGCTGACCATATGGGCAGTCAGACAGAACCTTCTTAAGTGTAAGCTTCTAGTTAGCACAATGTAGAGGTGGTCACCAGCTCATGACAGATGTGCTGCAGCCCCGTGTGACACTTCCCTGGATCCTGATCCCTTCTGCCTGTGTGAAGGAAGAAATCAGTGTCTTATAGGGTGTGGTAGAGAAAATGTTTTCAGGTAAACCTGACATCCTTGAAGCTGCTCCAGGATCATCTTGATCCATGCAACTTCTGGCGTACTAGAAGGGGCCTGTTTCCCAGCCAGAAGGCACTGGGATAGAAGACACTGTGGGTAATATTACTTGATTTGTTTGGGTTTTATTTTGCAGCCAAAATCAGGGTTGTCAATTAACACAGACTTAGCATAGATTACCTGCATTTGCCCTCAGCTGCAGTAGGAGCTGTGACACCTCCCAGCTACTAGATGTGCTTGAAGTGAGGTCAGATATGCTTGTAAGAGAGTCTTTGACTTTGGGAAAGGGCCCACAGCCCGTGCATGCTGGTCCCAGCTCTTCCTTTGGCTTCTCACAGGTACCTGCCTTAATGGGAATGGGCCGGGGTGGGTGGGTGGAGTCACAGCCGGTCCTCTCTTGTTTCATACCCACAATATTGGACAGTGCAGAAATGAGAACTGTGGATCCTACCACCTGCTCTGGTGGTACAACCCTTTTCTGTGCTTTGCCCAAAACTGCAAATTCCTTGAAGAAGAGATGCTGCGTGTTTGGGCATTGCTGTGCTGAGAGGCTTTCCAGATGGAACCAGCTCAATTTATTGTCCTTCAACGTGGAAGAGTTGGCAGTGAGATTGTGCTACCCACAGGAGCAGATAATTCAAAAAGGCATAAAGCCAAATATTTTGAATCCTTTGGAAAACAAACCTCACCGTTTGGGGACAGTGTCAGGATTTCTGGAGGTCCTGCTTCTTGTTTGAGGTGGGTGATTTTGCATTCCACATTTGGGTGTCTGATGGCATCTCTAAAATGCTTTGATGAACTCCTTCTCCCAGTCATCTTCTGGAGCCATGAGGGAAGCAACATCTCCAGCCCTGTGCCTCATTGCTAGAGGGAGCTCTGTGAATTGAGGGTAGCACTGGACACAGAGGACTCCTGAGAGCTTTCTACAGCCCTTCATGGACCTGTTCAATCAGAGGTCTACCAGAAAATATATTTTAAATGACCTGTCACTTTCTTTCTCTGTCTGACCATGAAGCAGTGAGGCCTGGGCAGGGTCCCTGCCTGGCCCCACTTGCAGATGTGGCATCTGGTGAGTGATTGCTCATTCTGCTCCAGGGTGATGATTTGTGTTCCTTATGCCATACCTGATTGCATCTGCAAGCTGATCTCCTTCCATTTATTAGAGGGCTATTTGCACTTTTTGTTAATGTGCATTTATGATGCAGAAAGTGTCCCTGCCCAAATCGCAGGCTCCCACTGCCGCGTTCCTGGGGCGGCATCTGGCAGGGAAAAGGAACCTGCACCCAAAGCAGCATCAAGGGAGGGGATTCTCCCCCTCTACTCCACTCTGATAAGACCCCCCTGCAATGTGGTGTGCAGATCTGGGGTTCCCAACACCAGAAGGACACGGAGCTATTGGAGTGAGTCCAGAGGAGGCCACAGAGATGATCCAAGGGCTGGAGCAGCTCTGCTTGGGAGACAGGCTGGGAGAGTTGGGGGTGGAGAAGAGAAGGCTCCAGGGAGACCTTAGAGCACCTGCCAGTGCCTGAAGGGGCTCCAGGAAAGCTGGGGAGGGGCTTGGGACAAGGGCAGGGAGTGAGTGGATGAGGGGGATGGATGAAAACTGGGAGAGGGGAGATTGAGGCTGGACATGGGGAAGAAATTCTTTGCTGTGAGGGTGGTGAGACCCTGGCCCAGGTTGCCCAGGGAAGCTGTGGCTGCCCCATCCCTGGCAGTGTTGAAGAGCAGGTTGGATGGGGCTTGGAGCAACCTGGGCTGGTGGGAGGTGTCCCTGCCCATGACAGGGCACTGGAACTAAATAGTCTTCAAGATCCTTTCCAGCACAAACCAGTCTGTGATTCTATGGATATGTGCATATCCATTTATGCACATGTTTGCCTTTCAATTTGCATTAAATTTCAAGGCCCTGAAGCACACCTGGCAGCACTGAGTGCAGTCCTGGAAAAGTCTTGTCCATGAGTAGCAGGAGAGCAAAAAGATGCAGACAGTTGGTGTGGATACACATGAGGCAAACCAGAAGGTCTGGCACTAATAGGGTGATGGAAAAACAGATTGCTGTAACACAGGAGTGCTAAGTGGGGGCTGTTTCAGAAGGGTAAACAGCTTGCACCCCCTGTTCTAATGTGCTTTTTTTCCCTTCCTCACTCTTCCAAAATACACATCTCCCAGTCCAAGCCTGTGCACTGCCTGCTTCCTCCCAGCTCTTCCCATATCTGTAGTTCAGTTCTCAGGACTTTTACATGAATTAAAGAAGCCTAATTATCCCACAGGAGGACACACGATGCTGACTTTGATTTTGTCCTTGTAGAGGTGGTGAGGTCTTTGTTTACATGGGCAGAGTGCTACAGACAGCTCATCCATGGCACTCCTCCACAACAGCAACAGCTTTGGGGATGAAATGTGGGTAACATGATACACAGCTCAGGGGAGAATAGGTACCAGAATACCCACTTGTAGCCACAACCGAGGTCATCCTACTCCAGGTGTGATGAGGGGCCATGAGAACTGGAGATATCTGAGGCCACAGGCAGGAATAATTGGCTGCATTGGGCATAGGGAAGCCTGGAATTGGGCCCTTGCTGTTCCAGAGCCTTATAATTGTTCAGCTGGAAATCTCCTGGTGGCTTTCCGCTTATATTAATATAAACGATATCCACAAACTCAGACTCATTAATGAACAAGATCTGAGAGAGGGGCCATTCAATGCACAGAGCAATTAACACAGCAGTTGATTAAGGCAGATTGAGGGTAAATTCTATGAAGAATTCAGTATTGCTGTGTTGCTTCATGCAGGTGCTTGGCAGAAGCATGACAAACATTAAATGTTAGCAGCAGGCACGCAGGCACTCTGGGAGGCAAAAATGCTCCCCCCCTTTGACTCCCCCAGTGGCACTGAGCTCTTGCTGTGCAGAAGAGCCAAACATTGGGGTGACCCCATGCTTGCAATGGGTACCTGCAGATTCACTTGTCCTCCTGAACCAGACATGCTGGGCACCCATGCATGTTGAGCATGGAGTAGCTCATGGAAATGGGGGAAGATATGTCTGGTGCTCCCAGCCAGTGTAAAAGCTGCTGGCAGGCCAAGCCATGATGTGTTACTGCTCATCTACAAACAAAGGAGGAGATGAAACAACTGATCTCTGTGAGACTGAATACAGAGTGTACGTACATGTGTGATCAGACATTGGGATGGGCTGCCCAGGGCAGTGGTGGAGGCACCATCCCTAGAGGTGTTCAAGGACAGGCTGGATGTGGCACTTGGTGCCATGGTCTGGCTGATGTGGTGGTGTTGGTCACAGGCCGGACTGAGTGATCTCAGAGGTCTTTTGCAGCCTTGGTGATTCTGTGATCCTGTGATCTCACAGCTCTCACACAATCCAGCTGGCCCTACCTGTGTTAAAGTAGCCCAGCATGGGGGCAGCTGCTAGGAAAGGGAGGACATTGTCACTGTGCAGAGGTCAGGGCAGTACAGGAGGAGTGGAGGGTGTGACCAGGAAGACCTTGATGCAAACTGCCATAGAGCTGCTCAGGGACCCTGAATCTCTAGGGTCTGGGGACCCAGGAAATCCCTCCTGACCCCTCTGCTGGAGTGAGACTACTCTGCTCTGGTGTCCCTAGCCCAGCCAGCAGCAGGGCTGAGCAGGTATCACACTCTGAACATAGATGGGCAGCTAGTCCTGTAGACCTGCAGCCTCTCTCTCCTGTTGTTGGCATTCAGACCTCCCATCCTACTCACCAGCTCGTCCAGCCTGAAGTCTGCTAGTTTGCCTGAGGCTTTGCACCTGACACACATGCACACATGGAGCAGAGATCACACTCACACAAGTACAGGGCTTGGCCAGGAAAAAATTCTGAGCAGTCGTTAGTTTGAAATTAGCCATCACCTTTTGTCCCACTCCACTCTGTTTTTCCACACTTGTTCCTCCCAGATATACTTTGTTCCCTCCTTTTCTCTGAGTTTGGCCTTTGCCCTAAACATTCCAGAAGTTTTGCACATCCCTACAACTATTTAGTAGGAATATTCCCTTTCCAATGAGATCCACAGTAACGTTATTTCCCCTTTCTTACTGGTTACAAAGTTCTGGTTGAACATAGGCAGGGTGATGTTTGAGTGGTTCCCTCAAAGGGCCATCAGCACATGACTCCAGATTTCTTATCTTTGACATTACAGTTCTCTGCTGAGTGGTAGGGCTTGTGTCTACTTAATTTATTACTTGTCCCATTTTGCATCTTTGCCCTTTGTGCTGATTTGGATCTTCTATCAGATCTTGGATGTGTGTCTCCACATGGGTGCTGCAGGGTTCCTGGGCAGTCCTCTGTTTCATATACCACCTCAGCAGCCCTGTCACATCTTTGGCAATGTGACAAGTGACAAGGATGCCCTGGTCAACAAGTGGCATAACTAGAGCTGTGGTAGAGTGCTGGCTCTTGCCAGGCAAGGCAGACACTGCAGGTCCATGGGCCTCAGTTTTCCCTTCCAAAGGACGAAGGTGAGTGGTTTGGGTCCCACAGAAGCAATGTGCCCTTACAAGCCCTAAGCTTTGCTGTTACTATGATTGCTAGGAACTAGGAGAAGTGACTCATTCTCCTAGGAAAATACTGCTTTCATTCAGAGCCTGGAGCATTTCCTGAAAGTAATTAACTGGGAGAAAATGCTAATTAAAAGACCTGGTGCCTACAGAAGTGTTTGGCAGAGATGGACATCATCTTGCCAATTTTGAGGTGCTAAGATGTAATACTTAAGCTCTCAGATGCCATCAAAGCCTGGCTGGTGCTGCTGCCCACTCTGCCCTGGCGAGGTCTCAGCTGCACAGGAGCAGTGCAGGAAGTGACCAGTGGGGACAGGATCTGTGGGATGTTGGTGTCCCCCTGCACTGAGAAGAGGGTGATGTCTGCCTGTTGAGTCCAGTGCTCCTGTGCATGCTGCAAGATTTGTCCTGGTGCAGATTTGCCATCTGACTTGAGACTTTCTGAGGTCACAGCATGATAGCTCTTGCTCCTGGTGGGCTGCTCAGCCATCCCTCATCCCCAGCCTCTACCTGGGGTTTTGTTTCCACACTTCTGAGCAGAACCAGGAAGAAGGTAGCCATGCAGAAAACCAACTTCCTTAGACCACAGTCTGCCTGAACAGCAGCTGCAGCCAACTCAGGGGGACAGGAAAGATGAAGTCCTAACTTGTGCCCTAGCCAAGGGCTGTGTGTCAGTGGCCACATCTGCTATGGTTCTAAATCAGGCTGTGTGCAGGACATGATCATGGCATGACAGCTGGCACCTGGATCAGCTGTGGAGCTCTCCATTTACTAGAGAGAGCTCCTCCACACAGAGTAGGTGCCTGCTACTTCTCAGGCTTTGGGACTCAATTCTAGTTTTACAGCAACATTTTTCAAAAGGGGTTTAGTATCGTCCATCTCCCTGAATGGAAGAGCCATACATCACCTCTACAGTATGAAGAGATACATTTTTCACATTTATGGTTATATTAAGCCCTGTCTTCTGCCCTGGGTGGCTTTGTGTAGAGTCCTGAAAAGAATAATTGTCTCAAAACAGCAGCCCTGAAAAACTGGACATTATGCTTGGGTGGGGGACTCATTCGATAGCCACCTGGACCCTCTTCTTGCAAGGAGATAAACTGGACTCTGTCCTTGAAAGGGGAGCCCCTCCTTTGGCAGCCACTGATAAATGGAACACTGTCTTTACTTGATAAGGAGCAGTGGCCAGCAAGAGGAGCCCTGTGGTGGGACAGTGCCACCTTGGGAAAGACCACTGTCCTGTTTAAGGACAGCATGTGTGTGAAAATAAAGGTCATTGCTCAGTGACACTGGATGGGGGGGTCCAAGTGATCATCTGGACCCCTGTGCCCCACCGACTCATTTCCAGAACAGGTGCCTGGCTGAGCTCAGCTGGGCAGAGCTGACCCAGCCAGGGAGGACCAAAACCCAAGGCACAAGAATCTCTGGGATCACACAGCATCACAGGATGTTGCTCTGCTAGGAGCCCTAGGAATTACTTTTAGTAACTGATTAACTGCTAATTTGCCTTGTCTTTAGTGTGACTCCAGGTGGGCTAATTTTCACCGACCTGCTCACAATCAATAACTAAAGCTCTAGAACAGCTGGGGAGGGACTTGATTGGGATGTTTTCGGTGGATTTTTTTTTTTTTTCTCCAAGTAATTTTATAACTTCTGAAGTGAGAATGCATTGAGAAGGGGGGGGGGTCCTGGTGTTGGGAGGGTGGGCATGGGTGGCAGCAGAGGGGATCTGCAAACATCCTTAAGCAGCTGGGAATGGCTGGAAGCACAGAGGTACTTGAAATACATTTGTGTTACACTTGCTACATGCCAGGCCACTGCAAAAGAAAGTCCCAGGAGAAGTGGCCCTGGGAAATGGGAAGGGCATGACTCCTAGCAAGAGAGGCTGAGTCTGGATTGAACCCAGGGGAGCACACAGGGTGCTCAGTGGAATTAATTCCCTTTCCAGACTTTTGGAGTAACCTCATAACTGAAGTCAGTAAGTTTTGCTCCATTTATATGTTCTTTGTTGTTTTTTTTTTACCTGCCCAGATTTGAGGGATTCTGGGGAGGCAGTGAATCCAAACAGGGAACCTGCACCACAGGACAAGTTCTGGAGGTCTGGGGGAACAATTCCCTGCCCAGCTGAGAAACCCTCAGGGAGGTGCTTTTGGCAAAGGCTGAGCTGCAGAAAGAAGCTTCCTCTGACAGACCCCAGCCTGATTGTCTTCTCTGTGGACCAGAGAAGTGTGAGCAGGGAAGTCTCTTTCCTGGGATGTGGGTGTGTACTAGTTTGGGTAGCATCTTCAGGGATCCTGATTCCCTAAAGCAGTCTAGAAATATCAGGATAGTTTGAATTGGACCTTGATCTCTAGACTATTCTGAGCTGGGGCTGTTATGCTAGCAGAGCTAATTCACCACTCCAGCTGCATGCAGAGACCTCACTCCCATTTTTTCTGCTCTGTCCTCCCTCCCTCTTGCATACCCCTTCTGAAGCTCTGTCCAGTTCTTAGGCAGATCACCTGGACCCTGCATCAATCCTGTGCTTTGTACATGGTGGATAGAGATGGTCAGCTCTTGCAACACTCCTGTGCAAGACTGCAGTTAATTTCTGTCTCTAGAAGGAGAAGTCAGACTCATCCCTGTCACTTGATTCTTTCTTTCCTGAAAGAGCTCTTAGAGGAGGCAGTGGTATGGTGGCTACTCATGTGGGAAAGGGACAGGAATGGCCTGTGTCTGCCCTGCTGCCCAGGGGGACCATGTGGTGAGGGACAGGATTCTCCTCAGAGGCAAGAGAGAGGTTGTCCTCTCCAGGGCATGTCCCAGCTGCAGTGGTGGCAGGGCTGTGTTCCAGACACACTGGCACCAAGACATAGGAGTTAGTTACTTATTTTGTGCTGTTATAGCCAGCTAGGCTTGGCATTAATGACTTGCTAATGTGCTCGGGTCATTAAGGTAATAACTCTTGTCACTGTAGAAGGCAGAGCAGCTTTTCAGGACTCAGCAGCTGATATAGCAGCTCTCTCTGTTCCAGTTGTTTTACCTTGCACTCCGTATGACTTGGAGCCTGAGTACAGGCAGATGCTTGCAGTGTGTTCCTCCAGGCTGTGCTGTGGATGTGGCCACATACAATGGCCAGTAGCACCAGCAATGCAAGGCTCCCTTCCCCTCCCTGCAAGGATCTGGAGGTGGGGGAAAAGCAGTGACAGTCAGCAAGACAAGGAGAGGGGTCAGGATAGCTGGGGATAAACACCACGTTGTGCTGGAAGCTGTCCATGGCTGCTGCTGGGTGGGTCTGTCTGCTGGCAAAGCCAAGTGCTGTTAAAGCTGAGGGAAGAACCTGCTCTTCAGCCCTGGAAGTGCCAGTGTTAACACCAATGTCCCAGTGGTGTGTGTCCCTGTCTCAGCACTGCCCAGGTGATACTGCTGCTAGCCTGGACTGCTGGGTAGCTTGGACTGGGCTTTGGGATGTAGGTAATCAGATTTCAGAAGAAATTATTTGGGCCCTAGCCTCCTATTCTCTCTGTATATTGCTGCAGGTTGCACTGAAGTGACTCAAATTTACACCCCATCAGGGATGGAAGAGTTAGCTCCTGCATTTTTAGCTGTAGTAAATTATTTTTAGAAACCACAGCATTCATCATGAAAGCCTCTCTGTCTCCTCTTGCAAGGAAGGACTGAATAATGAATGAATACAGAGTTGGACTAATACCTACTGCTCAGCCATCCATGCGAGCAGGCCAAGCAGGCTGCAGATGTGCTGCTGGAGGGCAAGCTTGACTGAGCCTGCATCCTGGGACACCAGCGTGTCCAGGAGACCTGTCTGCTCCTTCCAGCTGGGCACAACTGCAGCCTGTAACTTCTCTGACCCATCTCCTCTGGGGCTTGGACCATGAGATGCATTTAAACTCAAATGTGGGTCTGTGGCCTTTGCTTGAGCTGGGCTGTAGGGATGCAGGTGTGCATGGCTTTACACTTACCTGAGCTGACCTCAGACCTGCCTCATCAAGGGCACCCTCAGCAAGTTGGCAGATTGCTGACTGGTGCTGTCAACACACCAGAGGGATGGGATGTTATCCAGAAGGACCTGGACAAGCTAGACAAGTGGGACCATGTGAACCTCATGAGGTTCAACAAGGCTAAGTGTAAGGTCCTGCACCTGGGTAGGAGCAATCCTCATTATCAATACAGGCTGGGGGATGATGTGATAGAGCAGCCCTGCAGGAAGGGACCTGGGGGAGCTGGTGGATGAGAGGCTGGACGTGAGCAAACAATGTGCACTTCCAGCACAGAGGTCCATTCCTATCCTGGGCTGCATCAAAAGAAGTGTGGCCAGCAGGTCAGAGGAAAGATTCTATCCCTCTGCTCTGCTCTTGCAAGACCCCACCTGGAGTTTTGTGTCCAGCTCTGGAGTCCTCATCACTCTTGTGCTGGTGACAATCCTGCCCCATTGTCATTCTTGGCTCTCAACTTTCCTGCCTTGGAAAAGCAGCCCCACTTGAGCTGCTTCCTGACAGCTCATGATTTCTGCAGCCCTGAGATGAGCTCCCTGGCCTTGAACCTGTGCATGGCTCTTGCCCCGGCAGCTCCCCATGGCCCAAGGCTGACCTCTGAATCCTGCAAGAGCCTGGGGCAGGTCACAGCCCTGCACGACTCTGTGACATCTCCCGCAAGCATTAATGACCCCTGAACACTTCACTGGGGTTTGGGAAAGGCTGTGGCAGTTGATTTGTCAGATGTGGACAATCTTTGCTGCTTACCTGGAAGAGCTGTGTTTCAAATATTAATTGCTCAATGAAAATAAAGGATGGATGTCCCAATTAAGCCGATCAGGGCAATTATATCCTCTTGATGTGCTTGCAGCCTTAGCATTCTGCCTTTTTTTAAAAAAACTGGAAGCACTTGCTTTTAAACAGAAAGCTCTGAAAAGCACTTCCCCATGGCCTGACTCCTTGTTGCAGCCAAGCTTCAGGTGCTTGGTACACAGACCTTGCAAAAGTGCTGCCTGTAAACTGTGGTCATGCCTTGTGTTCTCTGCTGGTGGCTGATACAAGTACTGTTAAGAGCCCTGTCTTATCCTTGCAGATGTTGCCCTTCAGCCAGGTTGAACTGTTTAATTCTTCAGGCCCATAACTATTTCAGGTCATGTACTAATGGGCTTGAAATCAGTTCTTGTGCAGGGAGTGATAAATGACTGTACACTGCAGCTAATGAAGGGGATAGATTATTGGGTTATAAATCAATTAAGTGGTTCTGAGGAAGCTGGAAACCACAAGAAGAAACCATGAAGGAAGTGAACAACATCTGATGCCTGGGAAAAAGCTGGAGCCATCAGGTGCCATTATGTTCTCCCTCGAGGGAAAAAGAACACCACAACCATGATGCATCCCTCTGGTGATGGTTGCTGAGGAGGGAACCCAGTGGGCTCTGTGGTTATCAGGGGGTTCCTAGCAGTTCCTAGCAGTCCCTAGCTGCCTCTTCCAGGAAATAAATCCCGCCCTGCCTGTGCAATCTTAAAGTGGAAATGTGTCCTATCTTCCTCAGGTGGTCTGGATTTGTTTTGGAGTGGCTGTGGTGACTGTTCACAGGGGCTGCCACTCCAGACACACATCTGCCAGATGTGTCCAGAAAGGGATGCATCCACCACAGTTCATATTTCCAGAAGATTGACAAGTGCCTGTTGACTGTGCAACATCAGGACTTTTCCCTGTTTGGAAGACTGCTCTCCTTTGGGAGAATATGAACAGGGTCAATGGACACCCCTTGGCACTCTGCTCTGTGCAGCAAGGTCTAGGGATGTTCCCAGTGTCAGAACAAGGGGCAACGGGCACAAGTTGGAACATAGGATGTTCCATTTAAATATGAGGAAAAACTTCTTTACAATGAGATTGACAAGGCACTGGAACAGGCTGCCCAGGGGGGCTGTGGATTATCCATCTCTGGAGATATTCAAACCCCACGTGGATGCAGTCCTGGGTGAAGTGTTCTAGGTTATCCTACATTAGTGGGACAATTGGACTAGATGATCTCTAGAGGTCCCTTCCAACTTCAGAGATTCTGTGATTCTGTGACTCTGTGATGCTGTGCTTGTACCAGCTCAGAGGTTGGGAACTGTTTGGGCACTTGTGACCAAGTCCCCTCTGAGCCCCTCTGTCAGAAGGACAGACTTTGCCTGAAGGACAGTCAGGATCTAGCTGGGAGCATTTCTGTTGAAGGCATGAGATGAGGTTCATTGCTACCCCACCATAGAGTGGTCTCAGCATGACCAAGCCCAGGAGAATCCTCAGACACCCTCCCTCAAAACGCCTGAACAACCCCAAATTTCTGTGAGTTTTGCTATTCTCTGGAACTGTGTTCAAACTCAATACTATCTTTTACAGGAGAAAAGCAATCTCATGTCTGAAAGTTTTGTTCCTGTTTTCTAGAACTGCCTTCTATGCACAGCATAGTCTGAGGAGCTGGTAGGAACAGAGGAAAATGAGCACAAAGGCAGCTCTGGGTGAGTGTGGTCAGGGTGAGGGGGCTCAGCCTTGTACCTGGCTTTGATGCCTGTGGGGAACAGAAGGAACAATGACACGTGCCTCTTGCAGGCTCTGGGTGTGCAGCAGCAACAGGATCATCACTGCCAGAGCCTGGAGGCTGCAGGGCAGGTTGATCAATCCATGTCCTCCAACAGGGCTGGCACATGCAGCTTGTGTCCATCATGGGAAAGATTTTCCCTGCAACATCTGGAGAGTCCAAAGCTCCCAAGCAGACATGCAGAACATGAAGTGTGCAACCCATACTGTTCTTTCTGTGATTTTTTTCAACCCAATGTTCTTCAGGACAGTGCTGGAAAATTTCCCTGTGTGGGAAGAGTGAACTGTGACAAGAAACTCCTGTTTATTGGGAGCTGCATGGCTTCCGTGCTTCTCACTGTCTTCTAACTCATTGTTTTGTTCTGTATGAGCAAATCTTTAGAAAACTAGCAATGCAGCATTTTCCAAACTATAATGAGCTGTTTTCTAATAGTTATTTAATGAGCTGTGGCAAAGAAGCCTGTGTTTGCTTTGATCTCTGTAACCACAGCCTATCCCAGAGGCAAAGCTTCTCAAGGGTGAAGTGGACTTGAGGCTGAACAGACACCTCAGATAGTGGGCTTTGTTCTTTGTGGCATTGGCCATGTCTGTGTTGCAGGCCTGGGAGATGCCAGCACATGCATTAAACCATGTGTGTGTCTGAGCTCTGGTTCTGCAGGAAACAGTTTGCAAAGCCCTGCACCCTGCTTGCATAGGAGACCATGTCCTGGCCAAGATTTGGCTGCTCTTGAACTTTGCTGAAAGCAGAACAGTTTCAAGGACAGACATGAACTGAGGAGCAGGGACAGAGAGATCTGTATTAGAGGCACTGATCTAGGCTGGATGCTTGGAGCTGTCATGACCCTCATGCAGACCATCACACTCAGACACCCAAGGCACCAAAGAGCTCTCAGGTCTTGTCCAAGCTTAGAGCTGTTCATGCTTTCCAGCCCACCTCTCTAGGACAGACCTAGGACAAAGACCTTCCCAGGAAAATGCTTATCTCCTTGATATAGGCAGTCAGGTCTCTGGCCAGATCCCAGCAAGGACTTGTCCAAAGTAGCTCCTGTGCCTCATTTTGCACCTGTATGGCAGCTGGTGATGGTTTCACTGTGCAGTCTGAGGACCTCCTTTCATGTGTAGCCACTAGTTTCCAGGTAGAACTTTGGTGTGCAAAACCCAGCATGCATTTTTTGGCTTCAGAGCAGCCTGAAAGGCCCATCTAGTAGGAGAGAGTAGTAGCCATGAGAGTGAGCCCCTGAATGTATTTTGTCATGTTGGGCTGAAGGTTACTACAGGATTTATGCCTTTAATGTGCTGGGAAGCCTCTAGAAGGGATGAGCTGACCCTCCCTTTGCCAGCATTTACCTGCTTTATTAGCAGTAAGAGCTCCACCTCGTCAGCCTCATAGCATCCAGGACGCAATTTTTCTGTTCATGATGAGGATATACCCAGCCAGGCTGCAAGAAAGAAGGTACTCAGCTTTCCCATATTTGTAGGGAGAGGCCCAGGAGAGGAGATTCCACCTGCAAAATCCTGTGGGGAAGCCTTCAAGAGCTGCCTGCATCTTCAGTATTCAGGTGATAACTCTCTGCTTTTGATCTATTGGCTTTCGCAGTGACTTTGGTATGGTGATGAGACTGCAATATCCCATAATATATGGCTGTTTCTAGCAAGAGCTCAGCTATAATTGTATTTATGAGGAGAATACTTATAGAGGCCTTCAGGGAGCTTCAAGTGTAAAAACATTCTTATAACAACATATAGACAGCCAACAGCCAAGCAATTAATTTCTTGACTACAAGTGGTGTTTGGGGCTCTGTGCTGGTATAAACACCCATTAACACTGCAGATACACTGCTGAGGGGAAAGAGGGAGGTACTGGCTGGACACACGTTTTTCCTCTGTGCACTTTAAATTGTTTTAAAATAAAGTTCACTGAAGCTACAGGAGAACACTGAAGTTCTGGCATATTCTGGGCGACAACAGAGTTCTTTGTCTCTGGCCACTCTCTCTCTCCACTTGTCCTCCCAAAGAAGAGGCAGGTACAGACCCTTGATGTCCAGGCATCAAAACAGAAAGTGAGAGATGAGGTTTTCTAAGCCTGCTTGTGCTCCTGACTTGCTGAGTATCCTCACCTCTGGATTTCTCTCTGATCTTTCCTTTCTCTCTCAGATGGTGTCTCCAGGCACAGTAATGAAGGTCCCAGTGCAAACAGTCCCAAGCTCAACTGGCCCAGACAATGCCATCACTAAGAGTGTCTGTACCACACCTGATGAAGTCAAATAAAAAGGAGTTGCCTTGGCAAGAGCCTCAGTGCCTGTGTTATGTTGCTGCTTTCCCTGAATTTAACTTAATAATAGGATATCTCACACAACTCACACCTCCCATCAAGTGGCATTAATCAGCCTTGTGCTATGGGGGAAGAAATCATGTTGCAGTAAAAGATAACTTGTTTACAATTCCTGATTAGTAGGATGAGAAGAAAGGAGTTTCCTTTAATCATTTTAAGAAATCATTTTATTAAACAAAACAACAGGATAGTCAAAGAATTGCAAAGTTTCAAATTAGAAATTGTTGAGAACAATTTCTGTTCAGCAGACAAGCTCTGCCACAGAAAGTTGCTGAAGCCAAAGTCTTGGCAAGTGTGAAAGGACTTCAATAAGTGTATGGTTAGTGGAACTAAAAATAATTTATGTGGTTATAATACAGATGGTTCCAGTATTATTAAGAAAAAAAAAAAAAAAAAGAATAAAAAATTGAATTGCATCCCTTGAACACCTTGCAAGGTGTGTGGGTACTCCAAAGCTGCAAAGTTCTTCCCAGATTCATTGTGTAAAGACAGCTGATCCTGTACTGCTCAGTTTAGGGATTAGACACAGGCATCAGGGCACTGTTATGCCCCTCTGGCTTCTGAGACACCCCTGGCTGTGCCAAAGCAGGTAGAACAACAGCTGGTGAGGGAAGAGAGGGAAGCAGAAAGTGCCACCTTAAGATGCGGGACTGGGCAGCTCATCCATTGAGAAGGAGAAAGGTGTATGGCTCCCGGGTGTGAGGCCACATTGTTCGCAAGGCATTGCTCAGAAGGAGCAGCTCTGCTTTGAGAAAATGTCTCTTTAACAGTCCCAGCTTTCTGTGCTTCAGCTGACCTCCTACAGCAGCCAGGAAGAATTTCCCTTTAGAAACCACATTTTCCTCATTTTGAGGGAGGGTGTTTTTCCTAAGCTCCTCTAATACATGAGGATAACAGCAGCTGGAGGTGCAATGCTTGGTGGATTGATTCTGTTGCCTGAAGCAGCTCTACCTTGAAGCTCTCTAAGCCCTACTAGAGAGGTATGTGTGTGCTTGTGTTTATAACTGAGCCTGACTTGAAGTGTGCTGCTTGAAAAGTTGTGATATTTACACCGAACATAGTTTGCAAACCCATATTGTGTTTTTGTTGTGTAAGACAGAGAAGACATTAAACATCCTTAGGAATGCTGAGATAATTAGCAAATGAAACCTGACGAGAGAACAGTTACTGCTGGTGATCACGCTTCCTTGGACTTCTGGCTCCTCTTCTGTGGAGCAAACCAGGCTCCTCTTCAGCAGATGACATCCCATGTGCATCAGACCCCTGGGAACTGCGAGAGCTGACTAAGCACAGCAAATCTGAAACTGGCCACATAATTACACTGGAAGGCATGTTTGTAGGAGGCTGAAAGCCAAAAAGGTTGAAAGCTGCTCTGTCCAGGTACCTCTGCTCTCTAATGCAGCAATGCCTGGGGAAGCCACGGCTGGTGGCTGGAGAGCCTGTGCAGGGGAGGAGTGGCTCTGTTGGCAGGTGCAGGAAGGAAGAAGCAGTGCATGGAAGGGACTAGGTGGGCAGTCCTGGAATGTCAGCTGGCCTTTGATATTTCACCAAGTTTTGTGGCATGTTAAGGGGGCAGGTGGCAGTTTGGGATCAAGTGGAGAGATGTTAATACCAGCAGGGAAGGTCATAGAATCATAGACTGGTTTGGGTTGGAAGGGATCTTGGAGATCATTTAGTTACAACCCCTCTGCAAGGGCAGAGACACCTCTCACTAGACCAGGTTGCCCCATCCAACCTGCCCTTGAGCACTTCCAGGGATGAAGCATTCACAGGCTCCCTGGGTAACCTGTTCCAGCGTCACACCACCCTCACAGTAAATAAATTCTTCCTGGTGTCCAACCTAAATCTCCCCCCTTCCAGTTTAAAACCAGTACACCTTGTCCTATCACTACACACCCTGGTAAAAAGTCCCTCCCCAGCTTTCCTGTGGCCCCCCATTGGCAGTGTTAGGAAGGCCAAAGCTCAATTGGAAGATGCTATTGAGGGCAATAAACAGAGCTTCTACCAGTGCATTATCAGCAAAAATAATAAATTAGGAAAGTGTGGGTTTGCTGCTGAATGAGAAGGGTGTGATTCAATTGTAATGGGTCCAGAGAAGGCAGAGGAACTCAATGGGGTTTTTTCTTTCTTTTCCACTGACAATGTCTCCTAGACCTTTGGGCTTAGAGAAAACTTTCAAGGAGGAGAACAGCTACCTGTAGTGGGGGAGGAGCCGGTAGTCAGGGATCTCTTGGGAAATCTCAACTCTATGAGTCCATGGGACAAAAGAGGATGCATCTAAGGTGGTATCTTCCAAGGCAAGAAAGGTGTTGGTCATGGGGTTGGTGCGTGTGTGACATCCAAGGGTGAAGGCTGGGGAAACTCACTTGTTTAGCTTGGGGAAAGGAAGAGTGAACCTAAATACCAACCTTCAAGTTCTCATAACTAGGTATTGAGAAGGCAGAAACAGGAACTTTACCAAGGTGTTTGGTGGGAATATAAGGGACAGTGGTTAAAGTCAGGAATAAGGGAGATTCTACCTGGATATAAGAAAATAAATCTATGTAAGGACAATTGGAATAGGGATCCAAGCAGATAATGGGATCTCCTCCTTTGGAGCTTTTCAAGACCCAGCCGACCAAGACCTGAGCAGCCTGGTCTCATCCAGGATCTGAGCCTGAAGGGACTACTCATGTCCCTTCCCAACTGAGTCAATATGTGATGCAGCTCATGTTAATTGTGCAATCAGGCTTTTAGCTGCAGGTATCTAATAACACTTTAAATATGAGTCTAGATGTGGGACTTCTCTATGCCCCTCCTCTGAAGCAGCTGGTGTTGGCCTGTATCAGAGATACCTGCAGCTCTGCCCTGACACCTCGACCCTGGGGGTGATGTCCTGTGCAAGGTTCTGGCCCTGGTCTGCTTTTGCTGTTGTGTTCTGATAGAGCTGAAGAAAGTACAGGCTGTGGAGGTCACTGGATCTGCAGTTTCTCTTCCCTCCCTTGCCAAAGTAACCTTTCCAGCACTAGCCAAGCATTGCAAATACTCTGGAAAAGCCTTGCCTTCTTGTGAGGTTCTGAGATGGCCTTTTGAAAATGGTGCAGATGTCCTCATTGTCCTTTTCTTCTCTTGGCTGCTGGATTAGTAGTTGACTTGAAATATGACTTTGTCCAGAATGAAATTACCATTATTCACTCTCAAAGCTGGAGATTTTTGGCACACCTCTGCCAGGCTGTCTGCAGATACAGGAAAATTCCCACACCCATCATCCATAGAGGATTTCTATCTAACCAACATCCTGTGTTTGGTTTCTGTGTGCTGGAAGCTCACAGCAGAGCCCAGCTGCTGTAAAGTTGACTACACCAAGGTTGTTCCTTTGGATGCTGGTTCAGGGTTTTCTGGGCAGACAACACTTGACAGGATTCCAGTGGTACATCCCTGTATGTTTGCCACTGGGACATGCTCTTCTCCTGTCCATGAGTGATCATATATGTAACACCTTCCCTGCAGGGCAGGTGGGAGGCTGAGAAGCTGCAGATACAGCTGCAGAGACTGTCACCTCACCAGGGACACCCTGCAGGGACATGCTTGTCCTGGGGCCTTAATGAAGGGGCTAATTCAGCTGTTCTTACCTCCTCCTTGGGAGGGTGCTGGGAAGGTGAGGAGCTGCCCCCCACTGGAAACTCTCACTGGTTGGACCTTATTAAAAATTTACTTCTGCTTTACAATCCAGCTGGATCATGTCTCTTCCCCCAGCAAAGCCATTAGTTAGCAACACAGATGGGCTGTGCTGCCAGGAGAAGAGCAAAGCTCTGGGTGTTGATGCACTGACCTCACTGCAGCCCTTCTCACCAGTGCTGTGGGAAAAGCAGCCACCCATGCAGCCCTGTGCAGATGAGCAGCTGCAGGAGGGAGCTAGGATGCAAGGATATGTCTTAGAAAACACAATCTATCTATCTGTCTGTCTGTCTGTCTGTCTATCTATCTATCTATCTATCTATCTATCTATCTATCTAAATGAGGAAATCACCCAATTGCAGCAAGAATTGGAGAACATTCAAGGGCTCCAGATATACCCTGGAGGACACCCCCCTGTCCTGAGGGACATCCTGGGGGACATCCTGGGGCTGGTTTGTTTCAATGGGCTGCACTGCAGCAAGACCATACATCCATCACTGGATATTGAAGATCTGTTAGTAATATTTTTGCAGAGCTGGTTGTCTGCTGGGTAAAACCACATGAAGCCAGTATCTTTGCTTGGGGGACCTGTGGGATTTTGGACACAGCACAGGACTGGGGCATTATACTAGGAAAAAACAGGTCTTCCCTTCAGCTGAAGGTTCCTGCCCAATTATCTGTTGCATTATGATGAAACAAAGTGTCGTGTGGCTGTTGGTGGGACATTTGGTGACTGGCTGGTTTGGCCAGATGGGATTTATTACTCTCAATTCCTGTCTCCTGGAAAGCATGCCAGGTCTACCTCCACACAAGAACCAGAGCTGAAACTGCAGAAGATGCTGAGGCTGAACCTCAGTCTTCCTGTGCAGCCTGGGCTGGCTGGTAGGAGCGCCTGGGGAGCGAAGTCAGGGAGCTGCATGTTTTCCTTTTTGCACTGCCAGGCTGTTGGATCCTGGATTCCCCGCTCCCCTGGTAGGTGGTTCAGCAACTCCACCCCCTTTGCAATCCCGCGTTGCGCTCTGAGCTCTGCCTCCTGCTCTGCAGCCCAGTGGGAAACCAGCCCAGCTCCCATGCTGCACTGAAGCTGACCCCACACGCTGGGGCTGTGTCTTCTCAGCCTGGGACGGGAAGGGAGTAAAATTCCTCCAGTCACACTCATGCAGAAGCAGTTGTGGGAGGGATGCTGAGAACCAGGTTTCCAATTAGGTGTACCTGTCTGGCTGTGACATGATAATGCACCTGCTAAACATTATAAGAAGCTTCAGAGATTCAATGTGACACATGCGAAGCAATAGCTGGAGTTTAGTCAACACTCCGTCAGTTAAAAGTCTATATTTCCAATTATCAGTGGACAGTTTGCCTTCAAAGATAATTGGCTTCCTGCAGCTCTCCAGAACAGATGTCAGGGAGCTCATTCTTTTCCACATAGGAAAACTTGGGATGGCTTACAGCATGTAATACTGTGGAGGTGTCAATATCAGAGGCAAGGCAGGATTTGGGGAACAATTAGGTGCTGTCCTGGGGCAGAGTTTCACAGAGGCACCAGCCTATGAGGAGTGTTAGTATCACAGCATCACAGAATCATTCTGGTTGGAAAAGACCTTCAAGATCATCAAGTCCAACCACTACCCTAACTCTGCAGCATCCACCACTAAACCCTGTCCCCTGGCACCACATCTGTCTGCTTAGATGTCTCCAGGGATGGTGGCTCAACCACCTCCTTGGACAGCCTGGATCACCCAGTCCAACTCCTGCCCCAGAACAGGACAACCCCAAAGTTTACACCATGTCCCTGAGGGTGTTGTCCAAGTGTTTCATGACTATTGTCAGGTTCTGTGCCAGTCTTGCTTCCCTGGGGAGCCCATTCCAGTGCTTTACCACCCTCTGGGTGAAGAATCTCTCCCTAATGTCCAACCTAAACCTCTCCCTGTACATCTTCCTACCCTTCCCTCAGGTTCCCATCCTGCTCATGAGCTTTAGGCTTGGAATCCTGCTGAGTAAAGAAGACCTGTGGCCATGTCCCTGTCTCCTGAGGAGACTATCAGGAGATGGGCAAAGGAGAATTTGGTCATGAAGGACTGCAATTTTTCCCTTGGCACAAGGTGGACTGCAGTGACATCCTGGCAGGGTGACTACCCTGCCTGCCTTCTTGATGCAACCCATGGAGCGCAGAAGAAGATGAAAAGTCTGCAGCTTCCCAAGGGAAAAGGGCACTTCCCTGGTGGAAAATTTAGAGCACAGCCCTTTCTTTTCCCCTTTGGAAATAAGCTGTTGTTGGTTTTGGTTTTTCTACCCTACAAAGAGCTGTTTGCACAGTGACATCTGAGACCCTTCCTCTAGCACAGCTGGAGAAAGGTCATTTATTGACATGAGTGTTCTCCCCAGGTGATGCTGGGAAGGCTGTTGGGCCACTGAAGGACACTGCAGCACACACACTGTGCAGTTTTGGTTGGCAACCAGGTTCTTGAGAAGGGATGGAAGGATCTGGCTGCATTTGCCATAGAGAAGGGTGACAAGAAGTGCAAGGGATACAAGAAGAAGCCCCAGGAAGTGCACATCTATGGGGTGCTGGAGCAGCTCTGCCTAAACATGGACCTCTCTTCCAAGGAATTACAAACTCCCTTGGGAACCATCTCTTTGTACATCTTATCCCCACATTTTGGCACAGTACAGTGTATATTTGTCTGTCACCTCTGAGAAGTTTCAGGATGCTGCTCATCCACAGTTGGATGGAGAACCAGGCAAGCACGTGGTACCTCAGGGCATGAAAGCAACTACTAAATATACCAGTCCCTAGTGATGCTCCCTGAAATAGAGACCTGAGATAATTGGCTGAGCCACCAGTGAGCAGCATCACATCTAAACAAGTAAAGGAGAGGCAAGGATGTGTGTGATGACCCCTGGCACAAGCTGTCCCCCAGCTGGCTCCTGACCTGCTGCTGTGTCTGAGGCTTGGCCCCTGGTATTGGGAGATGCTGGTCTGTGTAGCAGCTTTGTGATCTCCTTTTGCAGTTTGAGCAAGTTCTCTCTGCTGTCCCTTGGCTTTGTCAGCACTGCCCCTTGTTCCAACTGCTGCCAGACTGCTAATGAGCAAGTAATTGGAACTATGTCAGCAGGATGGTACTAATGAGGGACCATGGGCTGCACGTTCCCAAGTGGAAGAGCAGCGGGAGGGCAGCACTCTGGTCTCCAGCTGTGGCCAACAGAAAACCATAGACTGTGATTTTTTTTGCTGTATGATTTCTTTGTGACAGTTCAAATTGCAACGCTTTGTCCCTGTTCCCCACCTGAGTGCTTTGTCTGGAGAGTGGGAACACCCCTTTGGTGGTAACAGCACTGGAACTTCACTCAAACAGCCACAGGGCTGTCTCCAGACATGTCCTGCCCCAGCACGTATCTGTCTGGGGCTGTGGCATCTTTCCCTGAATTTTACCCTCATTTTCCTTCTTGGAAGGCACTGGCTGCATGGCATTAGTGACCTGACTGCAAAGAGCAGGCAGCCCGTTGAGGAGGATCTGTTTGCAGATTATTCACAACAGATTTTTTGCCTCCATCTGCCTGACTCTGCCGTTTGGGATGATCTCTGCTCCTGCAGGATACCAGCGAGGTTTCTGGGCCTGGCTTTCACTCCAATTCATCAACAGCAATAACACAATCACTTCATAGCAGCTTGCCTACTACATTTTGGCTCACCAGCACGGTGATACCAGGCATTATTACCCTATAAACCTCCCTGTGTAGATAGATGGGTGATGACTGGATTAAATGTCCCCAGCCTGCCTCCCATGTGCTCTGCCTGTAGCAATCCCATCCTATCTCTTCTGTGGCAATTCAAGGCTCTTCTCTGCTTGTGTTCAATTTCTCTGCTTATGTTGATTCAACAGTGTTGTTGAATTTAATGTCTTTCCTCTCTCTGCAGAGGGGTTCATACAAAACCAGTCCTTCTGTTCCCATCTTTTGCCTATTTTTGCACACAAAGAGTAACATTTAACCAAGTGATGTGCCCTTAATTGTGTAATCAAGCTGCCTCTTGGATGTGGTCATGCCTTTTGATAAACCCATGTGGTTCCATGAGAAACCTATAAAATATTATTGATGTGTGACACACGTGCAGCACAGCTTGAGAAATGAGAAACCCACCACTAAAAACCACAGGCGGGCATGTTGTGGCTGGAATTTTCTCTTTGGGATATGAGAAGCTGAGCTGAGGTTTCTCTATCAAATATGGGAAATCTTTATTTCTGACACCAGGGCAAAGCTGAGAAGGCTCAGCTTGCCTGAGAATTAAAAGTCTTATGTGGGCAGGAGTTACTGACATAACTGATCATCACTAGAGTCATGGCTCCTAATCATGGAAAACAGGAGCTGCGGTGGAATAAAGCCCTTCAGTTCAATATATGGGCACTTCTAAAACTATTTCTTTGCTATTCCTGTTCCCCAGGTCCTGTACCAAGAGCTGTGTGGGTGGAGAAGGCAGGCAGTGATGTCTTGCTGGCTTTGTCTCCCAACGGCCAGGGAGCACACACAGAGTCCTCCGTGGGAGCAGCAGCTCTGTTTTCCGGGGGCTTCATGGTTTAGAAATTAGGTCTCTTGAACTGTGGGTATCACATGAGCACTTTGAAACTCCTTCTGCAGTTGTGTCTGCATGGGGTTTTTCTCCCTGGGCTCTTTGGTGCAGGTGTGGCTAGGTGAGCTGTTCACCTGGGCTCCACTGATGTGTAGCGACCCAAGAACATCTTCTGTCAACCACCTTCCCTAGGATGAGAAGATATTTTGGCTCCAGTGCAGACCTGTACATGGTGGATACTTAGTGCAACAGCACCCATCTTCAATGGCAGTAGGATAAGTGATGCTCAGCCCAGAGACAGAGAGAGTTTGGGAGGAGGACTTTGGCCACACAGCCCAGACCTGGGTTATTTTATGGCTCAGCCCCAGCCTGGTTGCTTGTCCCCAGGTGTCATCCCTTCCTGCATAAATAATCCTCCTTTGGAACACTGCTCCACAGATTCTCAAGCTCATCATGACCTGTAGGCAGGACCACTGTCCTTACAGAGAAGTAGTGGTTTCCTCTAGCCATCAGGGGCAATTCCAGCATGACTTCTTTGCATGAGCTGGGCCTACCCTGGTGAAGGAGGGGATGAGTGTCTGTCTGTGAGTGCCCATGGGAGGAAATGACCCCACAGTGGCAGAAGATACCTTGTTAAAAGCTGGGTGGAGAGACATTCTGGAGAGGGAGTGATTGTTTTCCCTGCTCTGATGGTTGGCTGGAGGCACCTGTATCATGTACCCTTCTACCACCACTTACAGCACATTCAGAATTCAAACTGGATCATAGAAATGAAGCACGGAAGTATCTCCAGCTGTACTGAAGAGATCTGGATCAAACCAGCTCCTCTCCCTGAGTTCTCATGCTATCAAGAAGTTATGGTGGCAGGCAGGCAAAGGTTCTGTTTGTTCAAGGCTGCTGGGAGAGGAGGAAGAGATGACTGATCAGCATCATCTCTCCAACCATCCTTTCCTGGAGTCCTGGCCTTTGGAGGTGGTTCACATCTGTGCCTGAGCCACCAGTGTCTTCTGCCAGAGCAAGTCTTATTCTGCAAAGATGTGATGGGCACTTGAGAGTATCTTTGTTTAGCTGAGGATCCAGGTTACAGTTGCTCACAGGAAAACACTGCAGAACTCCAGGGTAAAGGTGTAACCTGAGAATCATGGAATCATAGAATCATCCTGGTTGGAAGGGACCTTGAAGGTCATCAAGTCCAACCACAACCTAAATCCCCCAAACATAACCTGATTACCTCGGGACAACCCAACCAAGCTGCAT
This sequence comes from Apus apus, assembly GCF_020740795.1. Lineage (NCBI taxonomy): Eukaryota > Metazoa > Chordata > Aves > Apodiformes > Apodidae > Apus > Apus apus. The sequence goes on from NC_067297.1 coordinate 650,434, forward strand.
CCAGCTTTGTGCAAATTTATTTAGGCTCCATCAGTGCTACTTCTAATTCCTAAAGTCCTTGCACCCTGGACTTCATGGGGTTGTGCTAATGTAGCTAGAGGATTGATTCTGGAGTATGGAGCTGTCTAGACATAAAATCATTTATTTTCAGAAGCGAAAATAGGAGACTGGGCCAAGTTGCTAATATTTGTACTGACCTACAGATAACAGCAATGCCATTCCCCAAGACTAACTATGCTTGGAAAGGGCCAGGTTTTATTCATTTTTCACAAATCTGATGGATATTGACTTCAATGTTTCTACTGGCAGGATAGAAAATAAAAACAACACTGATGCTAATTGCTATTTAGTCAATCAAAATGCTGTGCTTTTAGAAAATAAAATTCAGAAATTAGCTCAGAGTGCTTTTGGGGAGTATTTTGGAGTGCTACAGAGAGCCTCTGGCAAATGTGGAGAAAAACAGACTCAAAGCTCAGTGTGGGATGGAGCTGAAAATGCCGCTGCAATACAGAGCCCTGTCAATGGACTCTCTCTTCATGGGGCTGGGAGTGGAAGGAGAAGTGGCTCATCAAGCATTTACATGAACTGCAGCCCTCAGCATTGCTAGAAACAGTGTCAGCACCTGAGGCTATCTGGTCTCCTTTGGAAAAGACATGGTTTGTTTTTTTTCCAGGTTAGTAGAGTAGTGCAGCTAACCTCAGGTCACACTGGACACCTTGTACTGAAGGTCTCCAAAGCCCAAACACACACCAGCTGCTGAAGTCCAAGAAAATTACTCTTCAGGGCAAGGATCCCTTCATAGTCCATCTCTGTCCAGAGCTGGGCAAACAATTATGATTTTGCATTTCTTGGGCCAATAAAGTAATGATTTTGGGTTGAACAGAGTATTGAACCAGAGCATGCCAGGGAATGTTTAATTTCTGTGGTGTTTAGGTATTTTTTAAACAATGTTTTAAAAGACAACTTAAAAAAGAGAGGATGGAGCTGCACGAAAAATCCCTAACATTTTATATTTTGGGGGCATTAAAAAACTTCATATTTTGACTGGAGGAATTTGACAGCTTTTCAGACTGTTTACATGTATTTTCTTTGGGGAAAAATTGTCTTCACCCAGAATAACTAGCTATGCTACAGATGGATCTGGTACCACTAATGCTGTACAGTTCTCCTGCTTTCAGTGGCACATGCTTTTGTCACACTTTGATAGATTGGACTGGTGTTTCCTGTGCCAACCATCATCCTCCAGAGGAGTGTTTGTACCTGTATTTTGAAATTTTCATTAAAAAAACCCAGTTCAACTATCATTGAAAATGGGACTATAGAAACACATAGTATTCCTTTGCATGCTACTTTTTTTAAGAAAGTCCTGTGGTCTCTGGGTGTTAGGGATAACTTAACATCTGCCAACCCTGTGGAAACTCAGTTTGTTTTAGTCTAGTTGGAAATTCTTCAAAAACCTCTAATAAACTGAGCAGGAGTTTGTGAGTGTTCATAAACAAAACTCCCTGAGAATTCTATGTGCACAAAGCATGGTTTGGTCCTTCATGCTTTCTTCACATGATGCTGTGGGGCCAGCATGTGTCCTCCACTTGTCCCTTGTCAGCACCAACCTTGACGGCTCCTGCAGGGCTCTGCATGATGGATGGAGGCTGATGGGCCTTCTCCAGGCATTTCCCTGAGGCAGCAACTCTGCTGCCTGGCCTGGCCCTGGATGCCACATACATGTGAGGAAAAGTTTCTTTACTGTGAGAGTGACAGAGCCCTGGGACACGCTGCCCAGACAGGTTGTGGAGTCTCCTTTCTGGAGACATCCCAACCCCACCTGGACATGTTCCTTGTGATGTGCTCGAGGTGACCCTGCTCTGGCAGGGGGGTTGGATGATCTTTTGAGGTCCCTTCCAACCCGTAAGGTTCTGTGATCTCAGCTGTGTGCAATGGCAGAGCCAAACTCATGCTGGTGGTGATCTGGTGCTGAACCTCTCACCTCTTTCCTGGCCCTGGTTGCAGTTGTCCCTTCCAGATACATCTCCCTGTCCCCTGTTCCAATGCCTGGGCTATTCCCAAGTGGGATGAACCAGCTGGTAGGCTTGGCTGACCTGCCCAGTATGTGGTTTTTAACCCTCCTCAGGCTCACTGGGGAACTTCCCAGGAAAACCATGTGGTTGTGCTAAATTGGAGCTTACTGGGCTGATGGGTCCCAGGAGAGTCCTTGACCCTGGACTGCAGTCTGCAGGGGCTCATGGAGAGGGGATTTACCCTGCTTTCTCTGGTGACACCCCAGCAGCACCGTGGGGGTGCAGCCAGGAAGGTTGGGTTCCTGGTTGTGAAGATCCGTGGCTGCTGGTCCTCCCCAAGGTGGACCCTGTGCTCCAGCACCTGCCTGGGATGCCTGTTCCAGCATTAGCTGCAAAGGTTGTCAGAGAAACAGATTTCACATGGTTTTAACACAGGGAAACCTGGAGAATCTGTGCTAAGTTACGTATTCAAGAGAACAAAGTGGCCTGAAACATAATGCTACACTTCTTTAAATACTAAACTTAAAATTAATACAGCAATGAATTCACCATTAGAGTTGTGTATACCTTGAAAACTGTTTATTTTAAGCCTTCCTGTGTAATAAATGCTTTGAATCCTAGAGTCAACCACAAAACTCAGCCCTGGCCTGTAGCTCGGCAAGTGCAGTGACATACCTGTCATATAATTTTCTGTATGGTTAAGGGTATAAACATCTGGTACATAAACCTATAAAAAGACAGGCAATGTGTGAAACTCCTTTCCATGGGACAAAGGAGTGTTTGAACCCTGTGTGTGGTCGATTTACCAACAACAGAGCTGCGGTAATTTGAGGCCCTTGTCATTTGGGGAACTCCAACAGGGTTCCTTCATCAGCTGCCCGAAACCATAATCTTTCCCAAGCTCCAGAGTGACTAGAAGGAGCATGTGCAGATTTGTCCCTTGCCAGGAACATACCAGGAAAAAGTTTATTTAATACAGAGAAGATGAAACTTTGCCTTATCCACCCCTGGTGTTCAGAGCAAAATAAAAGCGCCGATTGATTTTGTGTTAGAAGGTAATTAATTGCTGTGCAAAGCCGGGTTTAGAGTTTAAAGGCCACATTACAGCAGCTAGGACCACTGGCTGTGTCAGCAGCATCTGGCAGCTGAGAAATGTAAAGAAAGGAGCAGAATTTGCCCTGAGCAGCTAGTCTGTGTGCTCCAAAAATAGGCAGAATTCACAATAAGATGATGAAGGATGGGGCAAGAACTGAGGAGATGTTAGAGCACGTAGCAATAGGGTGTGTAGGATTCATTCTCTGCCACACCAGTGGTAAGTGCCAGGTTGCTCCTGATTTACACCAGCAAAATAAGAGGCAGATCATAAGCAGTTACCCCAGCAGGACCAAAAGCCAGGATTTCCTTGAGCAGTATTTGCTGGTCTTCAGTCAGCAGGACTGAGCAGTTGCTCCTCCTTAGGCTCAGCAGGGCTGAAGAACAAGGAAGCAGGCAGGAGGCAATGTCTTCTTGAGATACACAGTCCCCTTCCCTAGGATGCTTTATTTTCTTCAGCAACCTGCTCTGAGCCATACCTTGGCCAAGAGCATGTTTCTATGGTTCAGAAGATGGAAGGGGCAGGGACAGACCAGGCAGAGAAGTTATAGAGATCATGAGCAGCTGCTTGATGTTTAAAGGGAAGCTGGGGCTGTGTTTGTAATGAAGCAAAGGATGTCCCATGTCACGGCCTCTTGTGAAAAACAGCTTGTGGCTGAATGTCAAAAACTTGGGTAGATGGCTAAAATGTTGTTTGTTTGACTTATAGGACAGGTGGAAATTTATGTTTTTCTAAACACTGCAGTTAATAAGTTCAAGTGATGGTACATCTGGAAAGAGAAAACAAGAGATGAAAGAAATGTTGATGAAATATTCCTCCTACTCTAGTAGGATTAGTGCTTTTCAAATTAGCCCAGCTTTTGGCTTCAGAGTACTAATAAGATTTTTCTGAGTTCTCTCTTTCCCAGCTTTCCCTCATATTTCATTAATGTCTTGGCCATCTGAAGTACTGTCACGTGCTGCTGCATCTGGAGAGGTTGGTTTGACATGCAAGAGTATTTACCCTATTGCATGGTCATTGGAAGGTTTTACTTGCACCATCAATCCAGATGGAGTGCTGACTTCAACACAACATTTAGAAAAAAGATATTAAAAAATCATGTTCTGTATCTTTGGGTTTTGACAAGAAGTTTCTCATGCCACGTGTTGGCCAGAGGTGGTTTCAAACTACCCAAGCGAGTTACTCCAGAAGCTGCAGCACTGCTGAAGGGGCCTGGCATGCTACAGGCAGGGTGTAAAACTGACCATCTGTCATAAAACATTCTGCCTGATTATGGCCTCCAGGAACCTCAGCTGGAGGAGCCCTCCCCAGCCTTCTCCACATTTTATAAGGTGCTTGAAGTCAAATGGCACCTGATTCCACCCCAGAGCCCGAGTTGTGTGTGGGCTCTGACACCACCAGAGCTCAAGTACTTTAGTGACTCTTTAAAGTGAAAGTTATGGAGTGTAAGTGGGAGCTTCAGACCAAGTAGCATATTTTCCTGAACAAGGGCAGTTCCATAAGACAACAGGTATAACTCTCAGTGATGTTGTTGACTCGTGGGGTGGTTCGTTCAGGACATGAATTCAGATGTTGGCTGGCTCTGTACTGGAACTTTGGGTGTTAAGTGCAGAGCCAAAGAGAAGAGCAAAGTGAGACCTGCAGGCTCCCCATGCAAGAGGCACAACAACCTGCATTTTCTTTTTCTATCAAGACAGCCTATTTTGGACTAGAAATGTTCAAAGCAACAACATGTCATGGACAATTTACCCTACAAGTACCCTGGGGTCTGGTTTGGAAACCTATCTCAGCAAATTTCCCTTGTTGTGTTAACAGCTCTACTACTAGTAACAGCGTAATGTCCTATTGATTATTTATCCATTGTTAATAGACTTATGTATTCCCAGATGAGTACTCTGGTGTAACTGCAAGAGTCTTTGATGTTCGACTGAATGCAAAGTGTTGCTGCAGACACAAGATCCAGAGCCTAATGGGTGATAAAGACCCTCTCCTGGCAGATTTGTAAACAGGGAAAATTCATTTAACGAGGATCAGACTTGGAAGAGGGGTCCCTAGCAAAGGCTGTAGCTTTTTCCCTGACACCAGAAAGAGTTCATAGTCTCTGGTCTCCTGGTGTGGCAGCTTCCTACCTGGTCTTCTGCTGTCAGGCACGTTCAGAGTCTTTGTGCTGTGAATACACACAGGAGGATTCACACAGGCAGTGCTGTCTGGGAAAGGGATTGCTGTTACGGGGACAGAGAGGGTATTCAAGCTCAGCACTTGTAACTTGCAGGCCCTCACTTCCAGCATTTCACCAGGCTCCTGATCCTTGAGGCCCATTCCAGCCTCTAATAATCATCATACCTGCTCTAGGTCTGGATATTTTACAGAAGAAATACAAGTGGGTTTTCTTCAATTCTTCTCTCACCCTCATGTTCCCCACTCCAAACTCACCTTTTCCAGCCTTTTCCAGCCTTTCTTTGCAATTGTGAGCCTGGAAATTGTGCCTTGATCCTGCAAGACAGCAGGATCCTCTACATACATCCTCTAACTGTCCTTTTGCCTCGAGGCACCTTCAGGAGGGCACAAACACAGGACATGTCCTCTTTCTCAGGAACCTGGTGGTGAGGGCAAAGCAAGGAGCAGTCTGTGGCACAAAGGGAGACCCTGCAAGGATGGGTCTCAGATAACCTGGGGTCTTGTTTGTGCCCCTTTGGCTGCCAAACCTACTCTCTGCATCTCCATTTCTGGCTTTCTCATTTCTCTCCTTTGTGTTTCTGTATTGGAGTGCTGCAAAGAATTTAATTGTGTTGGGTGGCCAGCAAAGTGTAGAAGAAGAGTTGTGGGTTGTTGGTCGTGAAAAAGAGACACTGTCCTGCCTTGCTCAGTTTCAGGGAATATTCCTAGAGTTAAATGAGGTTGTTTCTTAATTTTGTTTGCTCTATATTTACTTAGTTTCTCATTTAGAAAGGCTTTCGTGTTTCTTGGTCTGAAATTGCTGTTCTAATAATCCCTGTTCCCAGGCCCTCTGTAATATATGTCATTTTTTTAGGGATTGGGTTACAAGTGCTGCATGTGGTGTTCTGGCAGAGACCATATTAATAATTTGTCTTCCACATGTGCTGGACAGACATTTCATCCCAGGAATAGTTCCCACCAATCTCTTCAATGATCTGATTGCCTGCCATGGTCTGTACACACCCAAGTGCTATTTCAACCATTTATTTTGGTAAAATGCAATCAGAGCAACATATCATGACAGCACTAGCAGAGCTGGAAGTGTGCTCCTGCACCCAGACCAGGCAGCCCTATGGAAGAGGGATGGGTTGGCTGAGAAACTCTTAGTGAGAACTGCAAGAGCACAGTTCTTTCTCCACCAAGTGAGAGCCCTGGATATATCTGCCTGAGACTCAGGCTCAGCCATAACCCTCTCCCTGCTGTTCAGAAACAACTTCTCCTGGGCAGCTCTTGCTGAAGGGTCTGCATTAGACTGAAGAGCCCATCAAAATGCAGCAGGTAGGCTTTGCTGTGAGAGCACATTGCCTGGCTAGGATATGTGGAAAGGTTGCTGCAAACACACAGCTACATTTGCTCAGAGGCAGCAGACTCTATTTCATCATTCTCTGCCACTGCAGCCCTGCAGAAATTTTATTGTGGAATGGATGGATCACTCCGGGAGTGGGATGTTTGCTCTCTGGCAGTGCTCTGTGTGTATAGTAAGTCCCATTCCCAGGGCTGAGGAGGATTACAACTGGTGGTAATGCAAGGCACTCTCCAAGGAGCAGATGACAGGGAGGAGCCCAGGGTGACCTCGCTAGCTTCCCCTTTTATTTTGTTGCCAATCTCTTAGTTCAGCACAATCTGCTTAATCTGGTGAGTGCCACTGTCCCAAGGCTGCCTGTCCCCTCCATCCTTGGGCTGCTTTGGTAGCCAGAGAATCTCTGGATCCTGGCAGGGCATCCCCCAGTGTTATAAATGCCCATTTTTTCTGCCATCCATCCCCTCCCATTGTGTGTTGCTCCCTTAGGACTTGCTGGCAATTCCCTCAGCTCTTCCTGAGGCTGAAGGAGCTCAACCTTGGGGCAGGCCTGGGGCTTCTGCATTTTTTTAGATCTTCTCTGCTGAGCTCTGGTGACTGTGTGGGCTGGTCACAGACACCTACAGAGCACAGGGAGTTGTGCTGCAGCAGTAGCAGGCACCAGTGGGTATTCAGGGCTGAGGTATCTCCCAGTGCTGCTGAGACAACACAGAACACAACCCTCCCATTACTCTAGAGTCACAACAACAGCTATTGGCCATTCCAGCAGAAGATCAGTCTGATTTCCTACAAATTCCATTCATCTGGGTGAGTTAGGGCTGATGTCCTAAAATAGATGCCACAATTAGAAAGGTCTTGAAGAGAGACAAGGACTTGAAAGGCCACCAGTGGGCTATGCTCAGCAGGGGGGATCAACTAGGGGATTCATCAGAGTTCTGCCTTTTGGAGCAGGATGAACAGAGCCAACCACTGCAGCAGAAAAGCAAAGAGGAAGGATAAGTTGACGTTTCAGGAGTGGCCTTTGGTTTAGGGAGCATTTGAGCTGGTATGTCCCAACATGTGACTCGGCAGTGCAGAAAGGAATGATGCAAAATCCTAAAAAAACCCTGGGTGTCAGCTTCAGAAGGTCTGTAGGTCACTGGTCTTCTACAAAGGGAGAGTGCCTCACCAACCTTGACTGAAGGAGTTAGAAGAGTTGTGGAACACCAGGCTCAGGGTGCCCTGTGTGCTAATAATCCCAGCTCCATTATCTCTACATATTGGTCCCCGCTCTTAAACGTCACAGCCAAATACCTGTTGTCCCACAGACTTCTACCTGTTGCTTAGATGGTGCTAAAGAAGCAGCTCTGTAATGCTTCACCTCATTTGGGTGCCTCAGGCCCTTCATGGCTGTATTTCTAACACAACCTCGTTCAAACTGTCCCTGTGGGGTTTTCTGCAATGCACTTTGATTTGCAGAAGGTTTTACCCTGTTCTGCCAGCAGGGCAGCATCCCTGTCCCATGTGGCACAGTGACATTCTCCAGGTACCCAGGTCACAAGATCCCCTTGTTTTTTTGATAGGAGACAGGAAGGATCTAGTCCTTCATCAGCAGACTTTTCAAAACCTTTAACTTGTTCAGTGTCCAGGTCTCTCTGACACCTGTGCAGAGGTGAGCACTTGGCCATTCTGCAAATCAGGGTATGAAGATGGTCATCCAGAAAATGAAGGATACATGGTTTCAGACCACTTGATAGCATCTTCCTTTAAGTCACTTGCAAAGAAGCCAGTGTGATCCTCCCGGAGGAGCAAGGACAGGCTGTTTTTTTTCCAAGCTTGTGTTCAACATCCCAGTCACAAGAATCTGCAGATTCCTTTATGACACAGCCCAGACTGATTCCCAAACAATTCCAGCCTCCTTACTGAATAAGAAAAGTATTTTGTGCAAGAAGCAATGAATAATCATATTATTAAACTCATCCTCATAAGAAGCATTCAGAAGACACCCTGCTGGTGGTTATGCAGGCAATCTCATTTTCAGCTACTGATTAGTTTACAATCTGGCATGGAATGTGGGGCTGTACGTGTGCCTGTGTGTGTGTGCCTGGATGAGCAAGTGCATCCACGCGTGTCTGTGCGCTGATGTGTCCATCTCCATGTATCTGTGTGGAAGTTTCCAGAGTTTTTAAAGACTAGAGGAAGACTTATTAATGTCTATAAATATCTGCAGGGTGGGTTCAAGAGTGGGCCAGTCTCTTTCCAGTGGTGCCCTGTGATAGGGCATGAGGGGAAGCGGCACCAGGTGACAACACAGGAAGTTTCACTTCAACATGAAGACCCCAGCCATCCCTCAGCATGGGCAGGATGCAGCAGTGGGTGGGCAGGGTTTGAGCGTTACCTTGATCTGCTCTCACCCTCTCTGCTGGCCAGTAGTGGGGAGGGTGGAGGATGGCTCCTTGAGGGCAGGAGGAGAGGAGAGTCCCTGGGATGTCAGGACTGTGGTGGCTCCAGTCCCATCTTGCAAAACTGGGACGGCACCCATGGTCTGGCCATGGCTCTGCTTGCTTTCCACAACCACAGGACAAACCAAGGGTGTTTCTCCAGGAGGTGAAGTCTCCGTGAAAGAGAACAGAGAGAATAAAAGGGAAACCTACCTATATATCTCTCTAAAGGATGAAGCAGATTTGTAGACTCTTATTTTCTCTGTCTCTTGATGTCCCATTAAGACTCAGCTCAGCTGTGAGCAATGGCCAAGGCTTTTGAGTCTCTCTTGCACAGCTGAAAGAACTGAAAACACATGTTTGAGTTGCTAATTAGAGCCTGAGCCAAGGTCTGTTGTAGAAATCCTGATCACTCTCCTGTTGCCAGCAGCAGAAACCAGAGCAATCCCTTCCTGTACATGCCAGGTTCTCCCTGGAGAGTAACTCTGGGATCCTTTGCTGGTCTCTGGAGTGGTGCTTGTTCAGCTGCGACTGGAGAAACATTTCCCTTCTGTTGCAGTGGATGGGAATTCAAAATGCAATTAACTGGCAGCCCAGGCAGGGAGACAGATGTTGGCAGAGTATGTCCCCACAGCTAGCCAGCCAGGTACTGCAGCAGAGACCATGAAAACCCAGGTTCTCTTGTGATAGCTCCACACATCAAGGGCTGCCTTCAGGTGCCTCAGGACCTCATCTCATGCTCTATTCCTTCTGTGGTTATGCAAGTCTTTAGTAGAGCAGCTAATTCACTGTGAGGCACCCTCTCTTCTTCCCCCCTCTGCCAAGGAAATGCTGGGGCTTGCAGCCTCCTGCAGCTTCTCCATGTTACCTGCCATGAGAGCTCCGACTGCTCCCCTGCTCCTGCCACTGATGCTAGTGTGAGCTGGAGCAAACCATGGCCTTTCCACACTGCAGGAGACACCTGCCTGTGCAAAGGAGTCAGCTGCACTCAAAGAGCATGCCATGTATGTCTGGGAAGAGAAAAAAGACAGAAGATCCTTGGGTAGGGCAAGGCAGCCTCATTGATGCTGTCCTGGGCACCAGGCCCCAGCAAGTGCTTATTGTGAAGGATGTATCAAGTGTTTTAAAAACAAGGAGGCTGTGTGCTGATTCCAGTCCTCAAGGTCTATGAATGGTGCATAAGATGTTTGATGATGGAAAATTACTCTTTCTACTCTGCATGGTTTGGGGCTTACTTGGAGCTAAATGCCAGGGAGAAGTATGTTCTCATGGTATTCCTGACTGCAGAGCAAGGCAATGGTCTCCAACACTCTGTCCAGTCCAACTTGGCAACAGTGCCATGGGTGTGCTTGAAATCTGGGCTGAGATCCACTGGGACATCCTCAAATCTGTTTAGTCTCTGCCCACCCCATTCCCATGTGCTGCACCTAGACCCTTTCCAGACAGGAGCAGGAGTGCAAAGTGCTGCCCAGTCTCTTCTCCAGACCATCTCAGTCACCTATCCAGAAGAGAGAGTGGAAGATGACTTTATGGACTGGCCTTGGGGCAGTTTAATTGCTCAGCTGAAATGCAGGAATGTAGATTGGTCAGCTGGATAAATAACAGAGCCAACATTAAAGCTAAATTTGCTAAGAAACCCCTCTTTTACTGTGCTGTGGGTGCGTTTAATGAGTAATTTAACATAAGATAATTAAGGTTAGTTTTTCCATGGGGCACTAGATATAAAGTCACTTGAAAATCTTATAAAATCTTCAAATTCGGTACTTCTCTAAGAGGCAAAGTACATAACCAACAGCACATTGATTATATGTTGATACAGCAAATTCTGTAAGTCTGAACACAGATCCAGTTCTGAGGGCAAACCAGAAAACTGCAAACCTGTGAGCTTTCTGCTTGCCTGCACATCTACTTGCCATGTCTCAACTCTTCAGGATCTGAGATGTATTTCCCCTTTGGTCTCCAAGGAGTAAGCCTGCATTTATGGTGACACATTTGGGAGTGTGGACCCTGCTGTTGGAACTGTTGAATTGAAAAGGATTTATTAAATATACCAAGAGCAAATAATCAAGGTGATTTGGGGGGAAGTTTTATTGGGCTGATACAGAAGAAATACATAGAAAAAGAGCATTATTAACTGAAATCCAGGAAAAGCCCAGGTACAAAAAGGCCTTTCAAAGATACAGCAAGCACAACATCCAGTTGGGTTTGTGCTGTCTACTTGGGATCAGGGGAACATTCTACCAGGCAGCTGGCATTAACTTTTTGAGCCTTCCTCTTTTTGGAAAGACAACGTGTTCTCAGCCTTGAACCTCTCCAGAAACCAAAAGATTGTTCACATCTGGCAGGGTCCCATATTGCCATGAGTTCCTGGAGACTGTTTTGGAGGTGTTTGACCCTGTATCTGTGTTGCACATTGGCTGGCAAGATTAGTGGTGCTCGAAGCTCTCCTGGGCTACCCAACATTTAGAGGCAACATCCAACAAAATATCTCTTTTGCTTTGCAGTCAGATGGTTTTGATAACTTATCCCTCCCACTGATTGCATTGCTCTTTACTTGTCCTGGCCATTAATTTTCAGCAGTATCTAAAGTCAGGTCATGATTGGATGCCTGCATCTTTCAATGTTTTTTTTCTCATTTATGCCATGCAATTTATGACATTTGAAGAGTGCAAATAAAATTTGGAAAACAAACTAAAACCATTTTAAACAAACCTTTATAATTCCTGTAAATGTAACAGCCACAGTTACACATTTGTATTATGTATTTTGGAACTGCAAGGGCTTGCAACAGAGGCAGAGGCATTACTCACCCAGGGCTTATCTCATTCACAAGGCAGAGAAATATTTGACTTTTGATTTCAGGTGAAGGACACACGGCGGGACCAGATCAGTCTATCCTCTATATCTTTGATTCATGAACCACATAAATATATCTCTCATAATTCAGGTTAAACTTCTTGGGATGTCTGAGGAGAATCACAGAAATTGGTTCAAATAACAGAGCAAGCACACCCTAAGTTTTTTTACTGCAGAAACATTGTCTCCTGTCCTTCAGCCTTGATCTTGTCTGTTAAATGCAGAACCTTTTCCAGGAAAATGACCCTACCCAGATCAGAAGTGGAAGGGAATTTGTAGGTATAAGACATCACAACCCACCGTGGTCTGCAGTGTGTGGTAGCAGGAGAAGCTGGAAGCTATTTGCCCCCAGGCTGAGGCATGAGGCTGCTGCTTTCTGCAGCTGGGCACACACATCATCAAGCCCCTGAGTCCACACCTCAGCAGGAGGTTTCTGCTCTGGCAAGTGCTGAAAGTCATCCTTGCCACTGCTGGCTGACCCCAGGACCTGTAGCACTGGCAGAGGAAACCCCCTTTCCTGTGACGGGGCTTCAGGCCTTTAAATCACAAAATAGGACAGTGTGTTCCATGGGCTGCAAAGTGACCTCCAAAAAACCCCAGGTCTATTTACTGCAAGGAGAGCTGCTGCCTGTTCCTGAAATCCCTGGCTCTGACCTGTGAAGGCAAGACAACCTGCCAGAGAGGCTCAGGAGTCACAGAGCAGGGGGTGGGGAAGGGCTTTATTCTGTCTATTTTGCAATTCAGAAATGCCAAGGCTTCAGCTCTCTGCTGCTTTTATTTCAGGGCCTTGCAAAAGGGGAAACTTCTGCCTGAACAGATATAGAGTCTGACCCACACAGGGACACCCTCAGTTGCCAGTGGGATTTTGCAACTAAAAGGTATTTTAAAATGACCATACCCAAAGCCCAGAGGGTTTTCCACAGTGGAAGGTCTGGCTTTGGAGTCCTTTGCTCCTTTTGGTATTTGCTTTGTCACAGATTCAAGCTGCTGGGAACTCAGAGGAGTTTGCCCCTGCAAAACACTTCATCCAGTCAGGCTTTGCACAGCTTGTTTTCTATCTGGCTCTATCCCCGACTCAGATATTAATGCTAATAGATTAGGGAGAGATTGAGCTGGATCAGATAAATATATTAACACATCATCTGCATACAGCATTAATGCAAAGCTCTTTGAGCCCTTATAATGCCAGGGCTATTTTCATTTTTGGCATGTATTAGATTCCAAACACCTAGTTGCAAACTCAACTGACAAGAAAGTGAGATGTCCTTTTATCACTTTCTTGCCCAGGAAAGTGACAGGATATGAGGCTTTTTGCTGCTACTTGGGAGAAAACAGTTAAAATAAAGCCAGTACCAGACCAGAGATCTACCTGGCAGCTGTGAAGCTGGGGCACAAGTCACAGTAAACAGCCAGGATGTCAATGGCATCAAATTTGTATGGAATGTTTTCTTTAGGATTTTCTGGGCAGAATTTCAATTTATAGAGCAAGGGAAGAGAACCAGAGGTCTTCAGGCTGGCATGCCCTGCAGAAATTTCCCAGAGTGAATGTGGTCACAGGCAAATTCTCCAGCACGGGTGTGAGGGGCTGGACTGCTCCTGGTGTCCAGCTTGGAGGATGTCAGTGTATCAGATGTGGAAAGGACTTGGCATGCTCATTTCCAATGCAAGCTCTTCTCCTCACCGTGGGGCCACGAGGTCTCACTCCTACATCCTGGACACCTTCCTGCATGTGCCAGTCATGGCCCCTCTCCATGGCACTGTGGGACATCTCTGTGTCTAAGAACTAGGAGTAAAACCTCCAGCATTGGAAAAAGAGGGCTTCAGCAGACCCTTAGATCCTAAGAGCCAGGTCATGGTTTCTATAGGTGGGGGACACTTATTGCCCATGTTCATTGCATGAATCCCTAGAGCTTCATCTGGCCCTTCTGGCCCAGCAGGACCTCTCTCCCTGTGATGCTTCTGGCAATCCCCTTCAGGGGTAAAGTGACAACCAAGTGGCAATGAAAGGGATGGCCTTGCCTGTGCAGTGCTACCTGTTGGGTGGACCACTCACCTGATGGGAGGTACTGATGTCTACAGCCCAAAGAAGGCTTAAGCAAGTCAAAATTGCCCTTGGTGCGCAGCATGGGTCTGTGAATTTGTGGGGGAAGTTTGTAATTGTAGCTCTGGAGTGAGGACTCAGATTTCCTTAACAGGAAGTCAAAACTGCCCCTCTACTCTGTCCTGGTGAGACATCACCTGGAGTGCTGAGTCCAGCTCTGGAGCCCCAAACACAAGAAGGATGTGGACCTGTTGGAGTGTGTCTGGAGGGGAACAAAAATAGTCCAAGGGCTGGAGCACTTCTCTTTATGGAGACAGACTGAGACAGTTGGGGTTGTTCAGCCTGAAGTAGAGAAGACTCCAGTTGGACCTTATAGCAACCTTCAAGTTCCTGAAAGGGGCCTATAAGAAGACAGGGGAAGAGCTGTTCACAAGGCCATGCAATGACAGGACAAGGGGTAAAAGTTTTAAGCTAGAAAAGGGTAGATTTAGGTTGGACATTAGGACAAGGTTCTTATATATGAGGGTGGTGGAGCAGGAACTGGAACAGGTTGCCTAGAGAGGTGGTGGAGGCCCCATCCCTGGAGGCATTCAAAGTCAGGCTTGATGGGGCTCTGAGCAACCTGATCTAGTGTGAGATGTCCCTGCTTATTGTAGGAGGGTTGGACTAGATGACCTTTAGAGGTCCTTTCCAACCCATTATATGACATGACAATGATTCTGTGATTGTGGACCATCAAGGAACCTGGCAGGATGGAGATACAAGTGGTGGTGGCTTAAGTGACCAGACTAGGTGAGCTCTGTAAGTGACTCAGACCTTTAGTCTTAATGACACTGGTATAAAATTTTGAGCCAGGCAGGTAACATAACACATGAAATACTCAAATGTCTCCTTTTCATTTACAATATCAGACCATTATTGTGACAATTGCACAGACAGGCCACACCACTGGATGTGTCTCTAGAAGGCTGCATATGGGCTTCCCCTCAGGTATGACAGAAGCATTTTGGCATGCTCTGAAGACAGATTAAGGATGTGCAGTGGTGAATAATGACTTTTTACTGAACAAATGAAAAGTAAAAAATGTAGTTAGGGTTTTATCAACATTTTTCTCCCTCCTCCAGTACATGCTTCCAGTCAATATTCATGCTTCCTAAGAGATGCTCACTGTGACAACAAGGAAACAATTCTGCAGTGAGAACAAGTCTTGGCAGAAGGGGCAAAAGTCACATCACCTGCCTCTAGATGTCTGATTTATATTTCTGACAAGCAGGTTAGGGGCGTCTTCTCCTACAGAAAGCAGCCAGGTCGGCTCAAATGGAGCTACTGTGAATGGGGAGGTGATGAGTCCCACTGGTGTACTGACCCACCATGCATGAGAGTGGTGGTATCAGTGGGTACATGAGGCTGCCTAGGAGCAGTGTGCCCTGGTGACCACCAGCACCAGGAAGGCACTGACCTTACTGGAGCTGCATCCTCATGAACATTCGTGATCACTTTGCTGTTCCACCTTGACTGAGGTTTTGTCTTCAGTTAGGGAAGCAAGTAGAAATACTTGCTAGGAATACAAGAAGCATCTTGAATCCTGGGGTCAGTTCTGGGCCCCTCATGACAAGAAGGACATTGAGGGGCTGGAGCATGTCCAGAGAAGGGCAGGGGAGCTGGGGAAGGGGCTGGAGCACAAGTCTGAAGGGAGCTGGGTGTGTTCAGCCTGGAGCAAAGGAGGCTGAGGGGAGACCTGCTGGCTCTGCAGCTGCCTGAGAGGAGGTTGGAGCCAGGGGGGGTTGGTCTTCAGGACATGGTTTAGTGGTGACCTTGGCAGTGCTGGGTTAACAGTTAGACTTGATGATCTTAGAGGTCTTTTCCAACGTTAAGGATTCTATTATTCTAGATATCAAATGTTAAGAAAACTCCACTCTGTTCCAACTGAGCTGCAAGCAGGGGATGCCAGATGAATGAGCACAGGTCTAATACATGAGGTATTAAACTGTGGGAAGCCACCCTGGGGAAGCAAAGCCTGAGACCTGCAGACATGACATGGTACAGGGGCAGATGCTGGTCCCGGGGCACTGGTGGTGGCCACCCCAGGTCTCAGCCCCATCCACGGCCATCTCACTGCCCTGACAAGGCAGAAGATTGTATGATCTAAGTGCTAGAGGGAGATGTGGGTTTAAACTGGCCAGGTTTGCTGTGGGCAGAGTCAGAAGACTCAATAGTCTTTTAGCAAGTGGGAGTTAATGATTTTTTCTCCTTTCCTTGGATGAACTCTGGCTTCCTCTGGCTGCAAGTGCAAATGGAGCTGTCTTTCTAAACCAGGCTAATTTGTTTTGAACTCTGTTGTCACAAGTAAATTATCTGCCATGCTGTGGAAATTGGAGCAGCTTGTTTGGGATGAAGGACAGAAGGAGTCAACTGTGGCAGGCAGCAGCCTGCCCTCTGCACGCCAGCAAGGAGGGGGCTGCCTGGGGGCAAGGAGGAGCATTCCCAGGACTGTGCTGCCTGCTTCCCTGCTGCATCAAGCATCATTCCCAGGGGCTTTTGGGGATCCTGCCTTCCAGCAGCCTCCCATGCTGCCCACCCTGCTGGGCACTGCAGAACTGGTAGCATCTCCTGCCAGGGAAACAGCAAGGACCAAGATGGGTGCCTGGGCAAAGGGAGGTATGAACCTCCTGCAGACTCCTGCAGTGCTCTCATGGGCTTCCAGGAGCCAGCTGCCAGCCAGGCAGGGAGACATGCTTTGTAGCTCTGCTGTTGTATCTCTGTCAGGAGAAGGGGTGGGGATGTCCTTCCCTGAGGAGCTACCAAGGGAGGCTGCTCCCACTGGGGGATGTTCCCCAAGTTGCAGCCAGTGAGTGAGAAAATGTTACTGCAGCTCACACAGGGAGCTAAAACCTGCCTAAAGGTCTACCAGCACCAAGAGACAGTTTATGATAAGTCTTTTTCAGCTCCCCTCTGCCTTTCCTAATTGATTTGAGTTTATCATTTTAAATATGTTAACTATTCTTTTTTTTATTCTGATGAAAACAGGCAATATTTATATTTTTAGCTGGAAAGACTTCTAGTCTTTTTGGAGACCTCACTAGAGGAGATGGCCACAGCAGGTGCACTGCAAGTTACAGAGTGTTTCAGCTGCAGCTTTTGGGAAGTTAAATCCGTGGTTCAGACATGATGCTGAGGAGGAGTCTGCTCTGTTTGCAGACAGTGCCAGGGGAGGCTTGGCAGACCTGTGCTCCCCTTCAGCAAACACACAGGCCTGGTGGCTGTTGCTGTCCTCAGCCCATTTCTGCAGAGCTGAACCCTGACTCCCTGGACCTGCTCCGGGATGCAATGGGTGGGCAAAACCTGGTGAAGGCCAATGCAGGTGCCACACAAGCTGTTCATTTTCATTTCTGCAGGCACTCAGCCTGCCTTTTGCAGTCCCTGTATGCTTCCCGTGACTGCCTTCCACCCTGCTAATGCCATGTCCAAGTCATTAAATCTGCTGCTTGCTGTTCACCAATGTTAGAATTGACCTGGGAAACAGCAGATGCACCATGTGTGGTGCAGCTCCTGCTACCACACACCTTGTTTCTTCTGACACTCATTTAGGATGACTGATGTAACACTTTTCTTGACATTAACCTGACACTGGTGAGATCTGGAGAGTTGCTGCAAAGCAAACATGCAGGTTGCCTACGTGATCAAAGTAAGACTTGGCTGAACCCCAAACTGGAGAGTTCAATGGTATTAATGGTTTAAAAATGAAAGAGGGGAGATTCAGACTAGGTATTAGGAAGAAACTTGTTACAATGAGGGTGGTGAAACACTGGCCCAGGTTGCCCAGAGAGGTGGTAGATGCCCTATCCCTGGAAACATTGAAGGCTACGTTGCACAGGGCTCTGAGCAACCTGGTCTAGTTGAAGATGTCCCTGCTCACTGCAGGGGGGTTGGACTAGATGAGAAGGCCCCTTCCAACCCCAATCATTCCGTGATTCTGTGCCACAGAGGTCTTTTTCTCACCTGCTTTCAAAGCCAGACACATGCTCCCATCCCTCTCCTCTTCCACACACCAATCACATCTGCTCTGGTCTCAGACTTTGACTCTCTGGCATTCCTTTTTATTGCTAGTCTAACAAGGAAATGTCCCTGAGGGTTGTGGCAGCTGGAAAAGCATCTGCAGGAGTGACTTGTGAGGTTTCTGTTGGTAGCTGGGAGGCTGGAAAAATAGATTTTTTGCTGGCTGAAAGCCTGAGCTCACAGAGTTTCCAGGCTATTGCAGATGGGCTGTTTCCACAAAGCCTGAACCTTGTATGACCAGCTCTGTCCATTCAGAGCAGCCCACCAGAACCCCAGTGCTGCATGCAGAGCTCACAGCACCGGTGCTGGGTGCATTGTGCATGCAAATGCTACATCCAGAGACAAGTGATGGGCTTTTGTAATTGAGAGGCTTCAAAAGAGGTGACATGAGGGGATGAGGAAGCCAGAGCTGGGATCTGCTGCCTTTCCTGGGATGGACTCTTGGTTAAGCAACAGCTTTCAAAGGGCTGCAGCCTGGCACCAGCCCCATGCTCAGAGCATCTCCTGGGCAGACACTCCCAATGCAGCCACCTCCCCTGCGTGGGGTGTCAGCAGCACCTGGGCTCTGCCCCAAAAGTCTCATCTCGACAGAAATGAGGAAGGTCACTTTCCTTGAGGATTTTAGGTGGGGCCATGGACACGTGTGGAGGGATGCACGTGGTGTTCCTGGATTCAGGCCACTGCATGGCAGGGAGGTCACCCGTGTCACTGACGTGTCACCAGTCTAAAGAAGCAGTGAACGTGTTGATTGGTGTGAAACCTGACAGGGAGAGGGGCAGCTGGGCAGCTGACTGAGCAGGCTTGCCTGTGGAACTGAGCAATGAGGACACTGACACCAGAGAGACTAATTGGCTGGACTGATCAGGAACAGCCAATAGTCAAGCTGAGAGATTTGCACCACTCCACCATGTAGCTCCCAGCCATGGTGAGAACGTGTGCGAGTGGCAGAGGGTGTTGGGTGTGTGCTCAGTGTGTGTGTTCTGAAGTCAACTCACAAACACACAGTGCAAGGCAGTGGAAGGGAAGCTGCAGGGGAAGAAAACTGTATGGAACAAGACAGAATTCATAGTCTGTGGCTTCCCATCCACAGATCAGCTGTGTTCTCAGGTTGGACCCAATCACTGTGTGACAAAAAAATAAAAGAAAAAGAAAAAAAAAACAGAGAAAATAAACAAATCTGTCCCTGATATTTCAGGAGCATAAATCCACACTGCTTTTTCTCTTCATTTCTTCTCATTGGAGGCTATGAGGTGACCTTATAGCAGCTTTCCAATAACTGAAGGGGACCTACAAGAAAGCTGAGGAAGGACTTTTTGCACAGGCATGTGACAAGAGGACAAGGGGCAAGTGTTTAAAACTTGAAGAGGGAAGATATAGATTCGATATAAGGAGGACTTTCTTTACTATGAGAGTGGTGAGACACTGGAACAGGTTACCCAGGGAGGCTGTGGAAGCTCCATCTCTGGAAGTGTCCAAGGGCAGGTTGGATGGGACTTGTGCAGCCTGGTCTGGTGGGAGGTGTCCCTGCCCATGCAGGGGGGTTGGATCTAGATGATCTTTAAGGTCCCTTCCAGCTCAAACCTTTCTATGATTCTGTGATTCTATGATACGATTTCTACATGAGTATCTGTATTATGGTCTGTACAGTATTATCTTGTTTTTAAAGGAAGGACAGTGGTCTTTGAAACAGGCTGCAGAGTAAAAAACTGTCCCTGGTGAGCAAATAATCCTCCCGGCCAAGCCAGGTGAATCCCTATTTGCTTCCAGCAGGCTCCAGCCCTGCTGCCAATCCTTCTTCTGCTGGGGAAAGCTCCATGGGGCTCTGAAGCACCTCAGGCCCCATTCTGTGTATTGGTTTTGACTTTGCTGACAACTATGAAATATGCAGGGCCCTTAACTTGTGCTTGGATTTACACCCCTCCCCAAACACAAGCCCAAAACTCCTTCTGCATCCAGGATATTAATTGAGGCTAAACGAGAATACCGTCATTAATTAGAGGTGAAGCTCTGCTGCTGGAGGGGACCTTTCCTGCAGGGAGGAGTTGCCTTTGAGCAGGTGGTGGTTTTCTAGGCTGTATTATCTGCTTTGAAGGAATTTAGTAGCTGACGGAGCTGCCCATGGTGAGGGCACTGGCCTGAAGCAGGAGGTCTGGTTTTGCTCCTGGGTGACTTCCTAGGCTGCCCAGGGAAGCTGTGGAGTCACCATCCCTGGAGGTGTTAAAACACAGTGTGGACAAAGCACTTCAGGAGATGGTTTCATTGGGGTGGTGATGTTGGGTTGACCGTTGGACTTGATGATCTTAGAGGTCTTTTCCAACCTTAATGATTCTACAGTTCTGTGACTTAGGTCCCCACAAAACCCTCCAGTTCTCTTCATCAGCCCACCACTGCTGGCTGTGTGCTCTCTGGGAAGGGGTCTCTTTCCTCAAGTCTGTATTTATTATTCTACACAGAAGATGCAGTGCTGGTCTGCATGGGGTGAGAGTGCCCATGGGGTCATGGCCTGTAGAAAGGAGTGCACACTCCCAAACAGCTGTACTGGGAGACCAACAGGTCTCTGATTCCCCTCCCAATTGCCCAGCAAGGACTTGTCCTGGTTGCCTGTGTACAACATGCCCCTTGGTGGCTGATCTGCTATGTAATGGCTAGAGAAATGTGAAGATGCTGTGAACTTTCCATAAGTCCCCTGTCAGCCACAGTGTGGTGTGATGCCAGGCTGGAAACCTTGGCTATAGCTGCTGCTGCCATAACCCTTTCTGCAAGCAATGATGGGCTGCTGGAAGCAGGTGGCACTTTGGGTGACTCATCTGCAGAAGAGGCCTCAGAGGAGGTGACTTGACATCCTTGTCAGGGATGCATTTTAGTCAGAGAAGAGCTTTTGGGCTTGAGGCAGGGTGTCCTGATGGGACTGTCTACCTTGGGCCACAGAGCAGATGATTGAATGGTTCCTTCTGCCTTTGCCATCAATGAATCAATAAAAGATGCAAAGTATTTTTGCAAAGGATGTGTGACACTAGTTCCATGGCACCTGAATAGCTCAAAGCAACTTTGGAAACATGCTTTGTGTTATCAAAAGCAAGGAAATTTTGAGCTGAAAGATGATTCAAGCCCTGGAAACTGTGTCAATGTGGATGGTTCACCATCCTCACCCATTTGCAGCAGGCACAGTGGTGCAGCTCATGAGAGAAAGGCAGCTTCTCCAGAGCACCTTATGTGGCTCCTTCACCTTGCTGATCATCAGTCCCTGAATCACACAGTGGCTCAGAGCTTCATCTGGTGGCTGACCATGACTCACAGGCTTTAGAAAGTGTTAACATCTGCTGCTACCTGCTAGAGTCTTTACATCAGCTGCAGGATCCCCACTAGTCCCCACAGTTGTTCCTCCAGATTGTCATCATAATTAGACTGAAGCTGTCCCAGCAGAGCTGCTGGTGCACCACGTATACAACCAGAAATGGTCAGAAGTCTTTGCTCCCATGTGTTTTCCTGGCAGTAAACAAGTACTTGAGAAAGAAACACAGTCTGTAAGAAGTTTAAAAAATATTTGCCTGTGGACATCCCAATAACTTACTGTGCTTTGCTTCCCAGTGATGGGTTAGAAGTGCTGGTGAGCACCGAGGGGCTTTGTGAGAAGGTGAAATTAAACCTTAAACTGAAAGGACTGTTTGCAAATGTTGGTTTCACTGGGAAACCCTGAAAAACTCTTGCCCAGATGTCTTTTAGCATCGCCAAGTCATGTTGCATCTGATGCTCCCCTTGCCTCCTGCAGAGCTTTTGTATGAATTGACATCCAGGCCATAATTCATGTGACTAAACACACCCAGGGGATGAAGTTTTTCTCCAAGGCTCCAAGAAACTGCCTGTCACGACAGCACTGGCTTCCTGACCTAGGGACCTAGTCCCCAGCCTGGGGGTCTCCACTGCAGGTAGGAGACCTGCATTGGGCATCTGCAGTGAGGACAGCCCCTCCTCACCCTGCCCCTCCAAAATACCACATCCAAACTCTCCAGGTCCTAACCACAAGGCTCCAAAACAACATTACCATCAGAAATGAACTCCTTCCTCCCAGATATCCTTGCTTTTCTGCTTGCCATTCCTCTGCTCTCTGAGTAGTGTTCCCCAAGGATATATAACTGAGTTTTATAATGAAGCACCTCTCACCCAGCACATATTAAATAAATTTCAGATGCTCTTTATTACACAATAATGATAGTAAGATTTAATTACCTCTGCGCCCAAAGGGGACATGAATTTTAACCAATATAACTAAATCTTCCTAGTGTAATTGGTGTTGTCTGCAGTTGAGGGTCATTCCCAGTGCATCGGTGGGTGGTGACAGAGAAATCCTTCCCTAGGAGCATGGATCCCAAACTGTGACCATGGGTGGACTAAGAGATTGAGACAGGTAGGGAGCAGCTGATCTGAGGAACCCAAGTAAATGATGATGCCTAGATATGTTTCAGATCTGTGTCAAAGGCTAAACATGAAGGAAAATGTGTGACAATCCAGGAGTTCCTAGAGATAAACTGGGCCAGAGTCTCTGTGGGCTCTGCCCCAGGACTGTGCTGCTCTCTTCACATCTATCATAATTTTCCACAATTTGAAATAATTCTTGGGGTTTTTTTTCAGACTAAAGAAAACAGAGAAAACACATTATTTGAGTGACTCCGTTTCCAGGGCTCTCTGACACATCTGTTTGATTTGTCCTGAAAACTCTGTCACCCAGATACATCCCAGGCACCCACAGTTCATGCTGAGCTGTTGACAGTGTGAAGAGAAACAAGTTCTCCAAGAGCAGAGGAAGTGGGGACAGCTGGGGATGGCAGAGTCATGGCGAGTAACCCTCATCCAGCCCTTCTCCAACAGCCTCCTGCTCTGGTGGAGCCCTGGAGGTGTTACTGCAGCTGAAAGAAGTGTTAAGTGTTGGGGCAGCATTTGAGGCTCTGAATGGGAGAGCAGGTCATAGAATCATAGAATCACCCTGGTTGGAAGGGATCTTGAAGTTCATCAAGTCCAGCCATAACCTAAACCCCCTACCATAACCTGATTTACCTGTTCAGTACTTAAATCATGTCCCTAAGCACTATATCTACATTTCTTTTAAACACTTTCAGGGCTGGTGACTCCACCACCTCCCTGGGCAGCCTGTTCCACTGTCCAACCACTCTTTGGGTAAAGAAATTCTTTCTAATATCCAGTCCAACCCTCCCCTGGTGCAGCTTCAGGCCATTTCCTCTGGTCCTGTCATTATTCACTTGAGAGAAGAGCCCATCTCCCACCTCCCTACAACCTCCTTTCAGGCAGTTGTAGAGAGCAATGAGGTCCCCCCTCAGCCTCCTCTTCTTCAAACTAAACAATCCCAGTTCTCTCAGCCTCTCCTCACAGGGCTTGCTCTCCAGACCTCTCACCAGCTTGCTAGCTCGGATCATGAAGCACCCCTAGCCCTTCAGAGGGGCATGTTCTGCCCAGAGCACCCCAACAGTTTTGCAGGTACTGGTGTGACAAAGAAACAGTTTGAAATTTGTTCTCACTCTGTCAGACACTGTTGGTTTTGTCCTGCTCAACAAAATGGGATGCAGACAGGTTCAGTTCAGCTATCATCTCACCCAGCCCTTGTGCTTGCCCTGTTTCATCCACCACCCTCCTCCTCCATCCATTGCTGCAGACTTTATCTCCTTGTGCACATTTCATAGAGTAGAATCATTGAATCACTTTGGTTGGAAAAGACCATTCAAATAATCAAATCCAACCATTACCCCAGCACTGCAAGGCCACCACTAACCTATGTCTCTCAGGACAATATTACACAGCTTTTCCAGTCCCTCCAGGGATGGTGACTCCATCCCTGCCCTGGGCAGCCTGTGCCAGGGCCTGACAACCCTTTCCGTGAAGAAATTGTTCTCAATATCCAAACCTCCCCTGGCACAAATTGAGACCATTTCCTATTGTCCTGTCACTTGTTCCTTGGGAGCAGAGTCTGAACCCCCCTGGCTCCAACCTTCTCTCAGGCAGCTGCAGAGCCAGCAGGTCTCCCCTCACCTCCTTTGCTCCAGGCTGGACACCCCCAGCTCCCTCAGCTGCTCCTGCTCACACTTGTGCTCCAGCCCCTTCCCCAGCTCCCTTGCCCTTCTCTGGACACTCTCCAGCCCCTCCATGTCCTTTTTGTCCTGAGGGGCCCAGAGCTGACCCCAGGATTCAAAGTGCCCCCTCACCAGTGCCAAGTACAGGGGGACAATCCCTACCCTGGTCCTGCTGACACAAGCTAGGGTGCTGGTGGCCTTCTTGGCCACCTGGGCACACATTGGCTCATATTCAGCTGCTGTTGACTAACACCCCCAAGTCCTTATCTGCAGGACACTTTCCAGCCACTCTGCCCCAGGTCTGGGCACTTGGCCTTGTTGTATCTCAACAGCCTCACTCAGCCTTGTTGAATTTCTCTCCGTGCATTGTTTCCAGGGGCTCCTTCCCCTTTGTTTTGCCTCCAGTTTTGCCAAGTATTCTGGGGTGGTCAGTTCCCAGCAAGGCTCCTGGGGACCTAAAACTCTGCAGCACCCTTGGAGCACCTGTCCCAATCTTCACCATTTGACATGTTTGTGTGCCAGCACTCATAGGTCATGTTTGGTTGCTGTTCTTCAGCAGGTGCCTACTCCAGAGCCCCAAAAGATTTCTTAGAGAGGTAAAATCCTCTCATTGTATCAGTAAACAAAAGAGCAAGCCTGAGAGAGGAGGTATGTGTTGTATTTTTGTTTGCACGCTTAGTGTGCTGGAAGTGCTGGGCTGCAGGCAGGATGCCTCCCAGGCTGGTGGTCTCCTGCCTGGAAACAAGCCTTAGATTTTACTCCTTGTGCAAATTCCCATCTGAGCTAGTCATGAAAGGAGTCAGGGAGGCTATTTCAAAGCCTATGTTGAGGTTTGCAACTTGTGGTTCAGGACTTTCCGTTTCATACCAAATTTCTTGTCTTCATTTTCCAGGCACTGCTCATGGAGAAAGTGAATTGTCCCCCTTTTTGTCTCCCTCAGGCCTTTTTCTCCCTTTTCAAAACTGAATTCTAACAAATTAGACAATCTTGCAACTGAGGACATGAAGTGCTGGCAAGGATACCATGTGAACCACGTGCTGACATTTATTTTGTCCTTTGATATTTGGGGTTGAAGGACATACCAAACAAAGGCCCTTCCAGTGGTGCACGGGCACCCATGACCCCTCTGTAACATCTCTGGGTGACCTTTGTAGCAGGAATGGGGACCATGTTCTTGGCACATGTGTCTTCAGAACCAAATCTGCACAACTGGAGAGGCCCAACTGGTCTTTTATCTCACCATGTGATGCAGGCACAGGACAAGGTTGGTCTGGAAGAAACATGAAGGAGGAGACCAGAGGAGGAGAAGAAGGAAGGAAAAAAATGGATGAACTGCAGATGGAAACCTCTGAGCTAAGCAGGGTTCAGTGGGTTGCAGAAGAGCCCGGTGGAGAACAAGCCAGGGAAATGGACATTTTAGGGGATGCAGCATCAATGGGAAGATGCAGGTATTTCCCCTGGCAGCAGGAGGAGCTGCTCCTTCTAGGCTGCTTTCCAAGGGTCCTGACTGTCCTTTAAAGAACCCAGATCCCAAGTACAGCAACATGAACATCACACCGGGAGAATCTGGGGGAGCTGCTTAATCTGAAAAACTAAACCTGGTAGAGATACTGCAGAAGGTAAAGGAATAAGGAAATGTGGAGCCAAGAAATGGCACCTTTCTCTTATTCCCTGGGTGGAGATTTTTGGATTTCCCAGTGGGATAAGCCCACTCCTGTGGGGGTTACTCTTGTCCAAGCCCTCCTGTCTTGCTCCCCAGTTCACATTGGTCCTAGGGCTGAACATTGCAATTATAAAGCTTGGCCAATTATATTTCTAGAAGGGAGTGTGAAGTTCTGACGTTACCACAGTGTCCTACATCCATGTTGTCTGCTCACTCTCATAACCCGGACACTGGGTTTCCTCTGAGCTCCCTCCTGTTGACCCTGCTCATGTGAAAGTGTTTTGAGACTGGCAGCTCCTTTTCCAGGCATGTTTCTCCCAGCTCAGTGGCACATTTGGCCACCATTTGCTCATGATGAGGTGGAGCGTTCACAGAGCTGTGAAATGGGATGTGCCAGGTCTGAATGGAGCTGTTACTGCTGGGAAGTGTCTGCAGGGTCCCACATCTCTGGAACAAGCCCACTTCTCCAATAAGGGGACTGATCTGGCCCCAGCCATTCAAAACCCAGCTGTGCATGAGTTTCCTACCCGTCTGTGAGGGTACATTCAGGGCTGGTTGCCAAAGACCCCACTCTGGCCAGTGTTCTCAGGTTCTGCTTATCTCAGTAACTTCACTGAAGCTTTAGAAACTGCCCAATGCATCTACCACCCTCCTGTGCCTATGGGAACTCAGATGAAGAGCTTTACCAAATTGTAAATGATTTATGGGTTCAGGTTTTATAACACTGAACAAACTTTTAAAATGCTGCTGTTTTCAGCTGGGAAATGGATGTTCAGCAGTGGCCCATCAAAAGCTATTCCTGCTTTAAATTGAACGCTGTTGTTTTTGTGGCTGTTCTTATGGAAACGCAGATCAGAGTGGTTCCTGAGTGAGCAGTGCATTCTGAAAATAGTCTGAAATGTTACAGTAACCATTTGTTACAAATGTCATCAGTTATCTTCGTGGACCAGTGGAGCAAAGATGGCATTCCAGTTTTGTCACAACTTCATGTTCTCCATATTTGTTAGTCAGATCCAGAGATTAAAGTCAAAGAGCAAGTGATTACAGGAAGCTGTTTTGGGGATTGTCTTGCACAACTGTCAGTTGTTTAGAAGTTCCTCCTGGAAGGACACACACCAGAGGTGGGTCAGGTCCCCGAGAGCATCACCCTGACCAGCTCATAGCCATCTCTCTGCAATCTTCTGCATCTCTCCCCTCTACCCCATCACCACGCTCCTCTCTGCCTATGTCAGACATGCAGAGTCCCCCAGGAGTCCTTGTGGAGAAGTCACCTGTAGACAACCTCAGCTGCTGGCACCTTCAGAAACCATGGTGCAGAGAGTTGTGCCATGCTGGTGTGGTCTGCTCTCCATTACCCTGTCAGTCCACGCGGCTTCCAAAGCCAGGGCCCCCTGCCTGGGAGCATCTGCAGCTTGGGGCTGTTCTCTTCTGAAGAGAAGGAGAGTTTAAGACCATTTAAGAAAAGGAGCAGCTTCCCAGAATGTCACTGGGCATGCTCCAGTGTTTTGAGGGACTACAGAAATAACACTGAAGTTTTTTTCCTAGGATAAGCTGAGGACACTGGAGTGGCTGAAACCCCCCCCTTCTGCAGGAGGGCATCGGCAGACCCCACACTACAGAAGGTCCTGGTGGAGCAGGCCCCTTCCATTGTGTGCCACAGGTGCCACCATCAAGTGTTTCTGGATGTAAATACTTTAAATGGAAACTTCATTTTTGTTATTTTGATGGAAGTGCCCCAACTTTTCATGGAAAAGAAGCCCTGGGAACATGTCTGTGTCCATCTGGGTATCTGTTACCTCATCATGCTCATGCAACTCTAAGCTATCTGAGTGAGGGACTCCAGTGTGCTCAGAGAGAGAAAACCCTTTCTAGTGGATCAACCAAGAGCACAAAAACAGAAAAATAAAGGATTAAAAATAGAATAAAATAGAATAATATAAAAGAAAATAAAATAGAACAGAATAAAATAAAATAAATAGTAGCAACAGAGAGCCTGAACTCTACTGTTTCTGTGCAGTTCAACAATATCTTTCTGAACTAGCTGATGATAATTTTGCACTGAGAAAAGCAAAATATTCCCCCTTAGCATTTCCAGTGTCATGAAAAATCAGTGAAGAGAAAACAAGTGAATGCTGTGAGTGGATTTTCCCCTGTGGATGCCTCTCTTCTGCTTTGGGGAAGGAACCACTTGAGTTGGGTCACCCATTGCATTGGGGGTTTCAGAGCTTTCCTGGCCTCTCTCTGGCTCCCCCCTGAAGGTTATACTGCTCTGATACATCCCATCTCCTCCTGTCCTTGCAAGCTTGTGACTCCCTGTCCTGTGTGAATCCCACTTGTGGGATCAGCTTTTTGAACCTGGGAAGGTTTAATGCAATTTCTTGAGACTCAAACAGTCTTTGCAAAGTCCTGTGTCACCGATGGGAAGAGCTGCCAGTTTCCTTGGACTATGCCCTGTGCCCTGAAGGGCATGAGAAGAAAGTCTGTGTGTGACCATTCCTAGTGATCCAGAGCTTCTCTCAGCAGGCTAGTAACCACCAGCTGCTGATTAAATATCAAACCTGAGATGCAGAGTGTGCCCTGTGCTAAGCTCTGCATCTCACTCATTGCGGTTGTGGAGTGTTCAATTCAGACACCAAATTAAGCCCTGTGGAATGATGGCTGCCTTTAACAGCTCTCTGAAGGGCTGGTGGTGTTGATGCTTTATCCTTGCACCCACCCAACCTGCCTTTGGGCGGGGAAGGGAGAATTTTCATCTCTCTGTGGATTCTGGTGCCATTGGTGGGATCTGTTGATCTCATGGGAACAGCAGCAAAATGAGGCAAAAAGCAAATTTAGTTCCTGCTGCAGAGGAGCAAATTTCCCTGGGAGCTCAGGGAAGGTGTTTTGTACTTGATCATCCACTGGAGACTCAGCAATCGAGCCCACAAGACTCCCTAGTCTTTGGGACCTCCAAGGCTCTTGGTGAATCAGGAAGGAGCTTTTCCTAGAGTGCTTTGGACAGCAGCGCTCAAGGCACCACGGACTCAGTCTTGTCTGTCCCCAGGGTTTGCAACTGAAGGACTGCAGAAGGAGGGTGTCCCCCTCCACTGGACAGTCACTTGTGTAATTGAGGTCCCCTTAAAGGGCAAACAAAGGCCTGATTTTGACCCAGAGGCATCAACAAACTCATTCCTGGTTTTATTCTGGTCCAAATGCAGCTGGGCTGCAACCATGGGTCTTGCTACCTCCAGGCAGTGTTTGCCCTCCAGTTGCTGTTACAGGAGCAGTGCTTGCAGCCAGCTCTGCCTGCATGGACACTGCCCACTCTTTGCAGAGCATGTGCATGGTCCCATCCCTTGTAGCCTTCTGTTACGGTTTGGGAGACCCCCCCTCTCTCTAGGTGTCCAACACTGTGCTGGGGTCTCCCAAATCATAACACCTGCTCCTGGGAATTTGCTTCTGTTGCTGCTTTTCTGATTCCCTGCAGCCTTCTGGACTTCCCCTGGTCCCACGGGGAGCAGTGTTCTGCTTGAGGTCTTACTGTTTCTGCATCAGCTTAAGAAAAGGAAGAACACACTTCTATGTGAAGGGCTGAAATTTGATTGATCCTTTGCTGCCTGACTCCCAGGGTAAGGCTGTGTGATTGTCTGACTTTTCATTATGTTATCTGTCTAGATATTATTTCTTATTCTAGCAGGAATCTTTAAATTATACTCTTTGGACAATAAATGCCAGCAGAAACATCTCCTCATGAATTTTAATGCTCCTCCTTAGCTGGATGGAGCTCCTTTTGGAGCACATTTTCAGGAGAGTTCATCCCTGTTGTTTTAAGCTCCTTTTCCCTGACATTTTGGGGTGATCCCTCCAAAGCAAACATGTGGAGTTATTTCAAAAGCTTAATCCAAATCCTTAGCAGGGACATCACCATTTTCTTTGCTTTTATAGCTCCACAGTTACCACTTCACCAGCAGCAGCCCCCTTGCCTTTCCCAGGACTTGCAGCAGAGGGTCCAGAGCAGGTGTCTTCCAAGGCAGCTCCACTTTTCCTGCTCTCACTAAAATAAATTTCCAAACTGACACCTGAAATCAGTTGGAGAGGCTGTGCCTGCAAAAGCAGAGGAGGCAGCTTGCTCAGGCAGCACCACTGACATTGCAGGCACTGCAAAGCCAGCCTGAGCCCTGATTCATGAGCCTGGCTTGTAGAAGCCAACAGTAAATCCCTAGCACAGAAATGTGGGCAGTGCACGAGTCCTCAGAGAATGGACCAGGTGGGAGATGGGTTTGGGAGGAGGTTTTCCTCCTTTTTTAATCATCATTAACACAAGGACTGTAGAAACCTACAGGTGCCTGTGCAGCTTTTTGTGCCTCCCCTGCTCACAAGATGCAGCAAAGCCAGACCTTTCTTGAGCTGTCAGCACCTCCCTGTGCTCCTGCTCCCAACCCTCTGCAAAAACAGTGTCTGTGCAGGGTGATCCAATCTCCCTGGGTTTATTGTCACAGCCCTGAAGGAGGGAGCAGAGATCATGCTTGCTGTGTTGAACCAGGGAGCCCAGAACTGGACACAAAACTCCAGGATTGGACACAATACTCCAGATGTGGCCTCACCAGGGCAGAGTAGAGGGGGAGAAGAACCTCCCTTGACCTGCTGGTCATACTCTTCTTAATGCACCCCAGGATGGCAATGTCCATCTTGGCCACAAAGGGCACATGGTTGGCTCAGGGTCAGCCTGTTGTCCACCAGAACTCCAGGGTCTTTTTTCACAGACGTGCTCTCCAGCAGGTCAGTCCCCAGCCTATACTGGTACACAGGGTGTTTCCCCAGGTGCAGTACTCTTGCCCTTGTTGCTGTCCTGGCCAAGTGAACGTGTGCTGGAGGGAGGGTGAAGGCAGGAACACCCCACATGGGCAGACATCCTCCCACCAGCAGCAGTATGTGCTTGCATCAGCTTAGAGTGCAGGTGGATCCAGACCCAGGAAGAACCAACTGCCCTTTGCAGAGGTCTGGTCATCCCTGAACTGCTGAGCAGCAGCATGGTCATGGTGGTCCCTCCATGAGGGTCACCAGATGATGTTTTTCCCTTGAAGTCCAAAAGGCATTATGTTTAGTTAAGTGCCATTAAGAGGAGGGCCAAAGAGAGGGCTGGAGCAACTCTGCTCTGGAGAAAGGCTGAGAGAGCTGGGGCTGTTCAGCCTGGAGAAGAGAAGGCTCCAGGGAGCACCTGTAGGGGCTACAGGAAAGATGGAGAGGGACTTTTGACAAGGGCTTGTAGCGAGAGGACAAGGGGGAACGGATTGAAACTGGAAGAGGGGAGAGTTAGATTAGAGATTAGGAAGAAATTCTTTGCTGTGAGGGGGGTGAGACCCTGGCCCAGGTTGCCCAGGGAAGCTGTGGCTGCCCCATCCCTGGCAGTGTTGAAGGGCAGGTTGGATGGGGCTTAGAGCAACCTGGGCTGGTGGGAGGTGTCCCTGCCTATGGCAGGGGTGGTGAACCAGTTGCCCTGCTTACTGGGTTCCCAGCACAGCTCTGTGTTCTGCTACTCAGCCCCAGGCCCAGCCCTGGAGACAACCCAGATCCCAGGGCACAGGACTGGATATCCCTCAGACTCCGCTCCTGTGGGCTGCTGGCAGTGTGCTGCAGTTCCCTTCCTGCTCTGCTGGTTTTATCTGCAATTACCTTCATTATTATTACAATTCTCTTGCAGAGCAGTAAGAGGTAATGGGCAATGTTGGACTGAGGAGGGGAAGAAACCCCCATGAGAAATTCTCCCTGGAGTGAAGAGAGTGCAATAAATACAGCAAAGGTACCTGAGTTTAGTAGTTAGTTGTCCTGGAGATCTCAGAGCTTTCCTTGCCCAACATTCACATTTTGTCCTTTGGGTGGAAAGCTCTGCAGAGCTCCTGCAGGGACCTAGATGTTGCTGAAAGGCCTAATTCCCTGATGTAGTTGTCAGGACTGTCAAACTCAGGATTCTCAGCCCATTTGCCTTGCAGGTCTGGGTCCCTCTGACACAGTCACAATGTAGATGGCACCAGACTGTGATGCTGGCTCTGTGGTCATGCCCACATTAGGTCCAACAGGAGTAAAGACAGAGGAGACACTGCTCACATAAGACATGGAGTGCAGGCTGCCTCTTCCCAAAGGCCATGAAGAAACTCCCTGTGGGATACACCACCAGGCACTCAGGGATGTTCCATCTCATCTAACATGTGAGAAGGAACAAACCAGGCTGAGGTCCCTGGGGGAAACAACAGGAGAAATCCAGCTGGAAAACAGTGCCTAAATACAGGATGGAACTCATCTAACTTTCTCACTGCTTGCTGCTGGCAGAGAAAGATGTTTGCAGATGAGGCAGTTACACTTGGATTCACCAAACCCCAACTCCCCACTCAAACATGCAGAAAATCAGGACAGGGACTCAGGTGTAAATTTCCCCTCATCTCAAAGAGTTCAATACTGAAGCACCCAAAATCACAGGATCACAGAATCACCAAGGCTGGAAAAGACCTTTAAGACCATCAAGTCCAGCCTATGACAAACATCACCACGACCATGGCACTAAGTGCCACCTCCAGCCTTTCCTTGAGCACCTCCAGGGATGGTGCCTCCACCTCTTTCCTGGCCAGTCCATTCCAATGTCTAAAAATCTTTAGACCAGGAGATGAGTGACACAGCAGTGCCTGGCACCAGCATATCTGCTGGTGTTAGGACAGGCAATCCTCCAGCCACCTGTCCCTGTGACATTAAGATGAGTAGCCTGACAACAAACAGTCCTGGGACACACTCACTGAGGTGCCTCAAGCTTCCCTGCCTTTGGAAATGATGTTCCTGCCTATCACTAATCAGCACCTGCTACCCTGCTCTGCAGAGCTGCATCTTCTGGCTGCACAGTGCTATGGTGCTGGGAGAGGCTCATGTGCTTCTGTCTTTCTCAGTGCAAGGAGCCTTGCAGGACCTCAACGCTTTGAGTATTTGCTTCTGTGTTTCTTTTTGGAGGTTCAGACCTGAATTTGCATTTTCAAGTACCTGAGTCCCACACCTTTGCCTCTGAAGGAGTAAGTGCACACCCAAGGATGAAAGCATGTGAGATAACAAGTGTACTCATGCCATGCTGGGAGAAAAGAAGCTTGTTCGTCATCTTAAGTGCTGCTTAGTGTTTGTAAGATGCTCCGACATGCCAAGAGTCAGTACCTTCTGCTTGAAGAGGATGTGAATAAACCCCCATAGCCTATGCATGAACTATGGACATCAGGTCATATCCAGCAGTAACGAAAGTAACAAGCCAGGGGCAGGGCCTCCTGGTGTGTTCCCAGGTGTATTCCCACAAAATCACTTTTGTCCTTCCTTTGAGGGAGGGAGGAAAGGCAAGGAAGGCTCCCATTCCCCAGCTGGCATTTCTGTCAGCATTAGAGCAGCCATGGTGGGTCTGGCCCTTTCTGAGTCACTTTCCTGATCCTGCCCAGTGAGACCTTCCATGCAGTGGGATGGTGTTTTTCAAGCTGGAAGAAGTGTTTTGGTGAGTTCACAGAAAGGAAAAAGATGTGCAAGGACCAGAAGGGACCCAGTAAGAGTTTGTTGTAACTCAGAAAGCCAAAAACTAAGCCAAGGTAAGAAAGGATCCATCCATGGGGACACAGGAGGAAGGGAAAGAGTGGTTTACAAGCTTTTTTGATTTTTATTCCATCTGACCTGTTCTCTCTGAGTTCCTCCTCTTTCAGAAATGGAGTTATTGAAGTTTATATTCTAATCAAACTTGGATTTGGAGTTTAAAAATCCTTTTGATCTTTGGGGAGAGTTCACTGCTAGGAAAAAGTACCTACCACTCCCCTCCAGCTGGCTCAGGAGCCCAGTTTCAAGAGCCCTTGAGCTCCTGCTCAACCCATCACAACACCTGCAGGGCTTGGTTGCCAGGAGGGCTGGAGCAGGGGTGCAAGCAGAGCAGGTGTGGAGGGGAGGGAGAGACAGCAGCCCCGGGCCATGATGCTCTGGGCTCTGAGGGGTCTGGAAGCTGCTACAGCTCAGATTATCTCCTTGATTACTGCACTGTGTTCTCATCAGAAGAGAAGAGGGTTTGATCAAAGGAAGATTACCTCCAAATGGGAAGTGGAGGTTTCATTAGAGAGGCTTAGATGATGTGAAGTAACTCATCTTCTGAACAGCTCAGCTTAACCCTTGGGGAAGTGTTGCTCTCCACTCCTGCCCGTTTCAGCAGATCACTTCCCCGAAGGAAGGCCTGAAACTCAGAGATGCTCCAGGGCCAACACCTGGCCCCAGATGCCTGCCCTCAACTTGCAACATACACAGCCTCTGTTTCTTTCTGCAGCCTCTTCCAAACCCACCTGCAAAGTTAGAATTGGAAATATCCAGCAATCCTGTGAACTTGCCAGACCAAAAGCCACATCAAAGACTGTGTGCAGTGCCCAGCTGACTGCTACTGATGATCAGGGCTGACCTGTGCTGTGAGACACCTCTCCACTCCTTCTGGAGCAGGATACATTATTCTCCTTCTCCTTGTCCACTTTGTGCATAACCCTGAGGTGTGCCTGCAAGAACTGTTAGGTTTGAAGCTATCATCTTCAAGGAGATCCAACAACTTCCATCATTTAGCTCTACCTGCTTTGTCTCCAGTGCCTGGCTTATTTAAAAGTGGAAATACTTGGTTGGATTTCATCTGTCCAAACACAGCTGTGTGCAAAGTAGATGCATCTCATCTTGTCCTGCCAACCAGAGCTTGTCGTCTTGGTTGTCTTTATCATTGACAGAGAGAAACTGGCACTTCTAGGGCCCAGAGAAGCTCATGTTATGAGAGAAGTCTGACAAAAAGCAGCTGAGCTGCTCCCAGAAGCACCAGAACTCCCAATTTACAATGGTTTTCCAGACAAGTTGCTGGGAGGAGGCAGAAAAGAGGTAGTCTGGTGTTTACCCTGGACACTGAGTCAATTTTATTACTCCAAAGTATGAAATGAAGTTATGAAAACACAGGAAAGTGTAAAACAATCCTAGAGCAGACGTGACAGCAAAACTCCTCTGTCTCCTCTGTGATTCCTCACCCTCGGTCCCTGAGACACATCAACGCTGAGAGCTGGACAGCAACCCCTGTGGCCATCACTCCTCATCCAGAGCTGGGCCTGCTGGGAGCCAGGATGGACTTCAGCCCCTCTACCTTCCCCCTCCCCACTCAGAGCAGACCCTGTCTCCTTCTCCCTGCTTTTTTTTTTTTTTTCTTTTTTTTAATTTATAAACCTGGCTCAAGCTGCTGCACAGACAGAAATGTACTGATGGCTGGTCTGGAGGGAGCGATGCCTTTGCTGTGCAGGGCTCTCTCAGCCAGTTTCATTTCACCACTAACCATAAAAGTGTCTGCTGTGCTCATGTTCTGTCAAGCAAACAGGCTTGAATTTGAGAATTTGGCTACAGAGAGTGTCCTTCACAGTATGATCAGCACAGGGAGAGATTTGGTGAGAGAAAGCTTTGTCCAGTCCCCTATAGCTTTAGGTGTGCTGGACATTACACCATCTACCTTGGATGAGAAAGTCCTTAATATTCAAGGGCTTCACTCTCAGTGTGAATGACACCTTCAGAAAAGCATCCTACCTGCAGCATCCCTTGGCTCCATAATGGTTTGGCCTGTTTGAATACCTCTCTGCAGACAGACAGTGACCATGCAGAATGAGACCAGGATTTTACTGGGAAGGGGAGGCTGGGAAAGAAGCTGAGATGTAAAAACTCTAACAGAGCTCTCCTCTGAGATCACAGAGGGTAAATCAAGAAAGCCAACCTGGAAACAAAAGAACAGACAATGGGCAGATCCAAACTGTTGGAGAAAATAAAAATTAGTTGATTTTAGGGTCCTTTTAAAAGAGATTTAAAGAAATGATCTATCAAGATAATGATGGACTGTAAGAAAGGAACTCTGCCACTTTGAACTCCCACTGCTGGGATGAAGGAATCCATCCTTCCATCATCCAGCTCCTGAGAAACTTTGCCTGAAATTTAAGTTCAGTGCTCACCCTGAGTGCCTGAACCAAGCCTTGAAAATGCTTGAACACAGAAGTCACAGCATGTCAGGGGTTGGAAGGGACCTCCAAAGATCATTGAGTCCAACCCCCCTGCCAGAGCAGGACCAGAACTAGGGCAGATCCCTCAGAAAGGCATCCAGACAGGTCTGGAAAGTCTCCAGAGAAGGAGACTCCACAACCTCTCTGGGCAGCCTGTCCCAGGGCTCTGTCACCCTCACAGGAAAGAAGTTCTTCCTTGTGTTGAGGTGGAACTTCATGTGCTCAAGTCTGAATCCAGGAAAACAATGAAATCAATGAAAAACACAGCCTTGTATGGCTCATCTCCCATCTTTGTGCTTTTCTTCCCCTGCTCTAATTCCTCTCCTAACATTTTCCTTATTTCCCTCTGTGTAGCAGGGTGCTGGCTTACCTGGGTGCAGCTGCACCCTTTGGGGTATTGCTGGAAGCACTCAGCTGATGGGGCAACTGCAAGGGTTAAGCAACTTCATGGGTGACATTAGTTTGCCAGGTCTTAGAAGAATGAATCATTGAATGTAATGAAGCCACGTTCCTCCAACAGTGACTTGCAATTTGATCTCTCACCAGAGACCTATTTTCTGTTTTCCTGTTCTTTTTGGCCATGTTAATGTATTACAAGCCTTGTTTTCCCTTATAGAAAGCAGAATCAAATTCCAGCAATGACAGCACCTTAGTCTACTATAATTCAATTGATTTATTCCCCCACCCCTCAAAGCACAGTTATTACTTTCCTTGCTAATGTCAGAGGCTCTCAGACAAGGACTTTTCCCTATTAAGGGTTTCTGTTGCTAAAGAAAACTGCACAAGAGATGCTGCTACAATGGAAGACAAGACATTTCAAATGCTTTAGCTACTCTTTTCTTCTTTTACCTTCCCTGAACTCCTCAGTAAAGTCTGCAAAGGTTCCTGATGGTGCTCATTGCCCTGAGAAGAAGTGTACCAAGACTTCTTGTGCTGAGACCCTCACAAAAAGTCACACTCTGGACTGTCACAAGTCTTCTTTGTACTCAGTAGTGTTCAGATCCCCATTAGTCTATCAGAAGAAGTACGTGGGAAGCAAAAACTCTGGAGAAGGCATGGGAAAAAATTCAGTAGTCAAGGGAATCCAGCAAGTGTGGCAGGACTGTGGCAGGGAGGCAGGACTGAAATGAGAAGGAGAGACAGAACAGCTGAGGAAAGACCAGGAACCATAGGAAGTACTGGCAGATGTGACTGCTCTCACAGCTGGTGAGAGCCCTGCAAACATGTCCTCTGGCAATCATCATGTCTGAGCATCCCAGTCAGAGAGCAGTCACTGTGTTCCCACTGGCAATATCCCATGCTGAGTGCAGGGCTGGTGTCTTTCGTCTGCAAATCTCATTGGAAGATGAAAAAACAGAGGAGGGGGATTTGTTACATGAGCAACAGATAAGGGCTTCAGATTGATCTGTCACAGGCAGGAGTGAAAGGGATAGAACCGGCCAGGCTGCCCCAGGGAGCAGGCTGTGGTGCCTCTGCCGCATCTCCTCATCCTGCCACAGCTCCCTGCCTCACACATCCTGTGCCCCAGGTCTCCCTGCCCATCCCTTGGACACAGCTCCTCCTGCCATGTCCCCATGTGTGGTGGGGACTATGGGTGTGTTTAGTTTTAGACCTGCACTTCCTCAGGGACTGGTCCTCCATTGCTTATCCACCTATCACATGATGCCTCTGATTGCTGTGTCCTCCCTTTATGCACTTTGAATAAAATGAGTAGCTACACCAGGGAGGAAACAAGGCAGTGGGACTCTTGGTCCAGGATTTTAGGTTACCTGGGGCAAAGGGGCAACCTGGGCTCCCAACCCTGCCCTGTGTGAAAACTGCAAACCATTTTTTGTGGTCTCTCCCACACTTACTTCACAGGAAGAAAGAAGCCCAAAGAGGGAAGAGCCTTCAGACGGATACCTTGGGTTACCCCTCACTAATATGTCACTCTGATGTAAATGGCTCATGGCTCTTGACCTGGGACAAACACAGTGATCACTGGACCCATGAAAGCAGATTGTTATTGCAGTGTCCTCATGCACAGACACTCCGTGTTCTTCAATGTCAGCACTGCTTTACTTTCCTCCCTGGAGGATGTGAGGAAAGAAAAGCAATGCAGGCAACACCACTACAGGGACCAGACCTGCTTTCCTCTCTGAAGACCTGCTAATTTTTTCCCAGACGTTGGTGCTCACACTGATTTATCAATCTCTGGTGTTGCTCAACTAGTCAATCTCAGCCAGCAGCTCTACTGCCTCCTTCCCAGCTATTCCACCAGCAGGCATGCTCCAGACTGGATGTCACCTCCATCCTGGCCATTGGTGGCAGTAAATACAGACCAGAGCCTTAGAAAATTGAGGCAAGGCTCTGGAAAGAGGCAGGCAGGTCTGGGGTCCCACTTGGGCAATACCTTGCATGCTAAAGGCACACAGGAACCCCTCTGAAGTCCCCAGAGGGCAATGCCTGGGAAAGGTCTTTCCCTCTGCTCCTTAACGTCCCCCATAGTGGGGACTGGTTGGGATTTCCTGGAGGTCTTCCAGGCAGCTCAGGGCAGCGGGAGGAGCAGCTCCATAACACCAAAAGAGAAATCACCACCCATGAGTGAGCCCTGGTGCAGCCAGGAGTCCAACCTTGTCACCGTTATTGCACATTAGAGATGGTAATTTTCTAACAGAAAAGGTATTTCACCCCATACGAGGTAATGTTTTTGGGAACTCGTTATGACAGATATAGATGAATTAATCACAAAGCTGGAAGTTAGTGGTTGCCTAGGGACCCATGATCATGACCTGATTATATTTAATATAGGCAAAGAGAGAACAGTCCCAACCAATTCTATGTATCTATAGACACACACACTCACACAGTGTTTTAAAAAGACTCATTTCCCAAAGCTGGGGAAAATTATGAGTAGAATTAATTTAGAGGAAAATCTTAATTTAAAAAAAAAAAAAGTGAATGAAGATGGGAAGTTCTTTAATAAGAGCTTATTAGGTCATAATTTCATGTCAAAGAAATAAGGCATTTTTGCCTAAAGAGTACACGTTGATTTAGTGGCAAAAACAAAGGGGGCTGTTAGAAATGAAAATGCAACACGGAAAGAATGGAAAAGGGGAAAACAGCTACTGTTACTAGTAGAAATGGCAGCAAGGCAGGAAATTGATAAGGAAAACTGAAGACAACAAAAACAAAACGAAAAAACCCATGTTCAGCAAGTCAGTGAACAATAAGGAGCTTCTGAAGTGGTTTGGAGACATGGGACACCACAAGCACAAAGAGGGTCTTTCCTGAAAGGAGACATTCAAGCCATAGCTGGTAAAGTGGCAAAGTAAGAGCTCAGTCAACAGGATCCCCCTTCCAAGGGGCTCCACACAGCTGTGGTGGTAACTCCTCACTGGCCCTGGCAAATGAGAGCATCCTGAAGATGTGGTGAGTGCTGGACAGCTGAGAAGAGAAGGAGAGCCACAAAAAGCTGACTCCAGGTCAGCAGCTTCACTTCCGATAGAAGTAATTCAGACAGCTACACGAAACCTGAGTGCCCAAGGAAAGGAGGTGAAACAACATCCATAACTAGTTCTTGGTGAAGACACAAGCTC
The DNA here is from genome assembly GCF_020740795.1 of Apus apus. Taxonomy (NCBI): domain Eukaryota; kingdom Metazoa; phylum Chordata; class Aves; order Apodiformes; family Apodidae; genus Apus; species Apus apus. The sequence goes on from NC_067297.1 coordinate 689,787, forward strand.
ATTTGATAAGTAGGGCTTCACTTAGTGGTGGCATCAGCCAACATTGCTGATAAAGAGTCCAGCTTGCCTACCCCACACCAGCCTGCAGCTTCCAGCCTGGTGCCATCCTCTCAATGTTGACACCAAAATTTGAGGCAAACTGAGCCAGCGAGCTCATCCCGTGTGAAGCTGACCCAGGAGCCTTTAAGCCAGTTTTTTGGGGTTTGTTTGTTTTCTTTTGTTTTGTTTATAAATCCAGTTCAATTTCCCAGCCTGAAAAACTGTTTGGTGGGTTTTTTTGGCTGGTTGGTTGGTTTTTTGGTGTTTTGTGGGTTTTGTTTGTTTGTTTGTTTTTTAATTCTTATCATTTTCCAGGAGCAGCACTTACTTATATGAGCTTACTCTGCGTCTCTTACTCTCTTTGAGAGACTTTAACATTTTCTGGAGTTTGATTTGCTGTCACAAAGAATTCTGTTTAAAAAATAGCTCCACAGGCAGCAAAAAAGATCATGCTTGGTTTCCTGTGGCTGCCTCCTGTGTCCTTCCTCATGTATTTAGCAATTTTTTTGATCTCAGAAGGAAGCCTTTCTCAGCAGAGCACTAATTTGGGTCTGTTACCTCTGGCCTGGTTACATACATTGCTGGTATTTGTAAGGACACAGTATCTCTGAGAGCTCCATCTCACAGCTGCGCTTGACGGACGGTGGCAACAGCGGGATTGACAGGCAGTAATATGACATATTCCCTGCTTCCTTAGGAAATCCTGCTGAAATTAGCACTAAAATGCATCAGGCAAGCACTTGATAAATGGATTTAGAACTGGACAACAGATCTCACAAAAAGAGTTCCTGGAAAAACAGATTTTCTGCAGATCAGGATATGGATCAGTGCTTATTCGACACTTTTCCTCAAGACCTGGGGGCAGATAAAAATTTCTTCCAGGGAGGTGGATGACAAAGACCCTCCAAGCAACAGGCCACATTAGGATCAGTACAGGGTGATGGGAACCTTTTCTGTTTGTGCCTTAAAAAGCCAAAGTGTGTTTTACTGTGGTTAAGTTCCCTGCAGCCAGGAGTTCAGATCAGCTCCCTGCACACTGGGAGGGTGGTGGCAGGGAGATGGTGGAGGTGTCGTGCCAGAACAGCTCACGAGTTCATGGTCAAGCGATGGAGGATGCTCAGGAGGAGACATCTTCTCTGCTTATGCCCCTGGGCAGACTGACACTGAAATACTCCTCTCCTGTGGCCTGTTCTGACAACCACGTGCCCTTCAGTGGACAGCAGGACACACACCTGCCCTGAGCCCTCCAGGAGTTATGGTTTCATAAACACTTCTCATTCCTGCTTGCTGTGCTTCATCGGCTGTAATGACATATTTGGACACCATCTACATTTCTAAGTCTGCCAGACTGGCAGCACCATTTGTACCAGGGACACTTTCCAGCTGGTGTACCCATGTAGTTTCAGGCTACAGGCTTGTAAAACCAGGACCCTCATCCAGCACTTCTGCAAATTCCTCCTCCCCATCCCCTGCACATGGTCCCGTACAACCAACTGACCCATCATAAATTCTCTTATCAGTTTTATCTCCTCTGTGCTGAAGGCAAATTTTCCTTCCTCCATTCTGTCATCCTGCCAATCTCTAACCACTCAGGACCTGTAAAACCACATGTCCTTTCCTCCTGAAACTGCTTGGCTCCTTCCTGCAGTCAAACCACCGCGAGCCATGAGACATGACAGCAGCCTGGCTCTTGCACTCTTTGTGTCGTATAAATTATCCCCAACCCTTGCATGATGGGGACTACAACATGGTTTGCTGGGCTCCTGCCAGGGACATGTGGAGCAGGTAATTCCTGACAGGTCCAACCACTGCCTTACCCTCCAGGAGCCTGTGAGCTGGTGCCATGTGGTTGTCAGATTGCTGCCAGCTCTGACAACCAAGTCTGAGGAGTCACTGCTGGACCACTGCTAGTGAGGAGAGACCAGGACAGGGCAGGTGGGTGCTGGCAGGGCACACAACATGTGGCAGGGGAGTAGTGCTGGAGAATGGTGAGACGAGGTCCAAGCTCAGCACCAGCAAGAGCATGGCTCCATTTAACTGAGGGTGTGTGCTGTGGACGTGTGGATACATGCAAGCAGAGGTGTGAGCCATCAAGGCTTGGTGCCCTGGGTACCAGGGTGAAGGTGGTTTGGTACTTAATGAAGGGCATGGAATGGGAAGATCATTACTCACTGCAGTGGGGCTCAAGAATGATGGTTTTTCCCAGTGGGGTTGCTTTCTGTGTATCACTGGTGGGAGGACAAGATCAGACTCCCAGCAGAATCACAGGATGACTTAACTACCTGAGCAGGGGATCGCCACTCTGCCCCACTTTCCCACTAAATCCAGCTTGGCCCCATGGGATGGGACACCCTTTGGTGGAGGGATTTCCTAGGAGCTGCAGCAGAGAGTCTCCTTCTCCACCAAGTACCCTTCCCAGCATCTGGGTGACTTGACTACCCCAATGTCTCCACCAAACCCCAGTCCTGCACAGTCTCCGTGCATTGCCCAGCCACCCCAATGGATGCATCATGTGCATCCTTCCCTGAAGGACCATGCTGGAAAGTGGACTGCAGGACAGTGATACTCAAAGAGGAGACTCTGTGACCCTCAAAGGACACAGTGCTCCATTCGTGACCTTGTCAGCTTGAGCCAATGTCCTTCCCTCACCACCAGCTGTGGCTTGGGCTCTGCTGCCAGCCCGGGACACAGGACCCAGAGCAACCACCCCGAGCCACGTTACTCCAGAACTGGCAGGCAGGCACATGCAGGAGTTACTCTGGAGCACAGAGAGCTGAAAAGCACTTGAGCTGCCCCTGCTTCCAGCCCATGCTGTGGGTTGGGTGCAGAAGGAGCAAGGGCTGTGCTGAGGGAGCTTTCCCAAACACGGTGGCAAACTGTGCTGAACAGAGGTGGTGGAAGCTTAGTCCTTGCAGCCACAGATGCAACCTGCTACAACGTCCAGTGTGAGACATGAGGTTTCCCGGGAGAGATGAGAGCCCTGGGTACAGCCTGTACATTTACTGGGCCAACCAGACAAGCTCATCTTGGCTGATGCATCAAGCACAGCTGGATGCTTGTGGACTCAACACAAAGGGCTCTCCTGTCCAGTCTGGACCAGATCACTTCCAGGTGTTGGAGTCTGGAATGACCCAGAGAAGCTAAATCCTAAAACTGGTTGAGGCGAATCCTGAAGACTATGAAACCATCTGCAAACTGCCAGGCTTGTTCAGCAGATGGAGATCACAGGCAGTGCCTAAGAAGGAACAGGAGAGCTGGTCAGGTTGGGGTTGCTCCTGGCAGTTCCGCAGTGTTGCCTTAGCCAATAGCTGACAAGATGCTGTGGGCTGTGAATTGTCAATACAGCATTAATGAGTATGGCAGAAATCACAGGGCTGAATTATTCAAAGTGTGTAGCTGGAGAGACAGCACGCAGGACATGCAGACACCCACCTGCACCAGGACAGCTTGGGAGATGCTAGGACCGAGTTCTGGCATTTGGAGAGCAGACCTCACAGGACAAACCCCATAACTCCCCATAGCACTTCCTCCAGAGTATTCTTACACCTGAAGTCTCATTATGGGCAAAAAGGAAGGTATGTGTGGAGCTCAGGCTGGTTAATTTTTTGTCCGTGTGACAGTTCAAGTCACTGAACTAACACAGAAAACCCTACTTAATAAAGTACTCAAAATTGTTATACAAAAAACTTCCCAATGTCCATCCTGTTCTTACTCTTTCAATGTCCCCCTGGGTGCCAGGTTCCCTAGGAAGATATGTGGTGGGGGATCACAAAGAGGCACCAGCACCCTCAGTCTTTTGCTGGGAAAAGTCTAATGTTCATGGTGTGGGAGATCCCCAGTGTTACTCTTTTTATGTTCCCTCCTCATTGACTCCCAGCTAAAGTTTGAAATCTGAGCAGTAGCCTCCCACAGCTCCACAGAAAGGGCTCTATTTCATGGATTTGTCATGTGTGGTGTGCACAGAGTTTGTGTGCACACACATGTGGTGGGCACAGAGTTTAGCTAAAACCGTAATAGTTCCTTAAGTGCTAGACAGTTGTTGAAACAAGCCAAAAATAGCTCAGGCCAAGACAAGACCAGACCAGTCCCGAGACTACACACTGTCAAGGCAATAAAGCACCTTTGGCTTTCTACTATGACTGACAAAAATAATATTTTATTGGGCTATACTGGTGTCATGGTCAGAGACACACACATGCATGTTACCAGGACCTGGCTGCTTAACTTCATGCCAGGAGTGGAATAAGGCTTTTCAGCCCAGGGTTATCCAGAGGGCCTATTTCACCAGCTTGGGCACCCTGCTCTTCCCTGCAGGTGCAGGACCTCACACAATCATAGAATCACAGAATGACAGGTTGGAAGGGACCTCAAGGATCATCTGGTCCAACCTTTCAAAGTAGAACAGAGTTTAAATGTGACAGCCCAGCATCTTGTCAAGCTGAGTCTTGAAAGTATCCAGTGTTTGGGAATCCACCACTGCCCTGGGAGGTCATTCCAATGTCCTACTACTCTCCTAGTGAAAAAAATTTCTTCTGATGTCTCATGGAGATCTGCCCAGGAGTAACTTGCACCCATTACCCCTCATCTTTTCCATGTGACTCCTTGTAAAAAGGCAGTGTCCACCTTCTTGGTAGCCACCCTTTAAGTACTGGAACATGTCATTAAGGTGTCCCCTAAGCCTGCTTTTCTGAGGCTGAATAAACCCAGTTCTCTCAGCCTTTCCTCCCACCGCAGGCTTCTCCATCCTTGGAGCATCTTTGTGGCCCCTCTCTGGACCCTCTCAATCCTGGCTGCATCTTTTTTTGTACGGTGGGGACCAGAACATAACATGGTATTCCAGGTGTGGCCTGAAAAGCACTCAGTAGAGTGGGATGATGACTTCTTTGTCTCTGCTGGTGATGCCCCTGCTGATGCAACCCAGCATCCTCTTGGCTTTTTTTGCCTCCACAGCAAACATCACTCATATTGAGTTTTTTGTCCACCAGGACCTCCAGGTCCCTTTTCACAGGGCTACCATTCAGCCAGGTGGATCCCACTCTGAGCTGCACTCCTGGGTTGTGTTTTCCCAGGCGTAAGATCTTATCCACCTTGTACTTCATGAGGTTCTTGTTAACCCACTTTTCCAGCTTGTCCAGGTCTTTCTGGAGGGTGGGTATCTCAGAGCAAGCCCAGGACTAGGGTAATCAGCATCATATTAGGACAGGATGCTGCTGAGCCCATTCTCCTGCCCAACACAGGGTGGTGGGCAGGGATCTGTGCTCTCCTGCTTGCACCAGGCACTAGCAGATCTCTGGGCACAAAGATGCAGGTGTGAAATATGCCCCTTTCTCTGTCTTCCCTTCCCCACACCTTACTTTCAGAAATTCCCTGTAAATTTATTTTGGATCCCTGCTCAAAGGATTAATGATCACTACAAACCCTTTCTTTGAGTTGTACAATGCTCCATGTCTCTTATGTTCTCCATTTCATCTGCACCCTTCACTGAAGACCATTCACGCCTCCCTTTGACACATTGGAAAGGCTGTGTGATAAAAGCATGTACTTTGTAGCCTGAATAATCTTCTGCAGCAAGACACCCTGACTCACCTGTCAGACATGGGCTCCAGCACGACACAAGAGAGCTCTGGCCTGGTGGGCAACTCCCACCAAAGACACCACTCATCATCCTGCTTCCTCACACCAGGGTATGAGTTTCAGAGATGAGATGGAGGTTGCAGAATAAACTTAATTCATGTCAGCATGGCAAGCTCTGAGTCATCTCACTCATTGCTGCCCCCTGAAGACATTTATGCAAGAGCTCTGCTGGCTGGAGATGTCCCAGGGGTGCTCTGGGTGAGGGGGTGAATGGATGTGCTTCCTTTTCTCAGCACTGCGTTTGAACAGGCTGCAGTGCCTTGTCTGCCCAGCTGCTCCTTGGAGCTGCTCCTCCTCTGCTTCAGGTGCTGCTGGTGTTATAGAACCATAGAATCATACAATCATAGAGGTGGAAGGGACCTCTGAAGATCACCAAGTCCAACCCCCCTGCTGCAGCAGGAACACCCAGGGCAGGTCACACAGGAGCGTGTCCAGACAGGTCTGGAAAGTCTCCAGAGAAGGAGACTCCACAACCTCTCTGGGCAGCCTGTCCCAGGGCTCTGTCACCCTCACAGGAAAGAAGTTTCTCCTCATGTTGAGGTGGAACTTCCTGTGCTGCAGCTTGATGCTCAATACACCAAGTGCCCTGGCTAGCCCTGCTGGAGGGGGCAGAAGGAAGAAGCCATCATGTGTCATTGTCTACAGACAGATGAGGAGTGCACCAGCTCACAGCTCCCCTGCCCTGCTCATGGTCCTGCAGCTGTGCCAGGCTGGGTGGTCTATCTACCCCAGCTCTGCCAGGTCCTCACCTGACCCACTCCCCACCAGGCTCTGGAAGGGAAGATGGGGACAGCACAGTTGGCCACTGAGAGAGCCAGGCTAACAACCAACAATGTCACTTCTCCAAGACTGGATTTCAGCTGCTGGGATGTTGAGGTGAGTGTGTGGATGTGCCAGTCTCCTTGATTCAACAGTCTACAACTTCTTCCTGGAGATGAAGCACATGATCACAGTAAATAAAGACAACATGCACCAGAAACATGCCAGAAACATTGCCAGGGAGCAGGCACGGTGGACGGTGGCTTTAAGATAAGCCTGCCTGCTGCTCATTATCTGATTGCAATGGATGTGGGCAGCAGGGCACTGAGACACTCCACAGCTCCCTCACCAACTCCTGGTGTTCAAAACACTTAACTCAGGTCTCCGAAAACATCATGCTGTCCAAAAATAATGAGATTTTAAAAATTAATAAAATCCAGCTCTGTTTATTTGCCTTCTATTTTTTGGAGCTGTTAGGAATTGTGTCTCCAGCTTTTCTCTGCAGTCACAAGTTTGGCTCTGATGTGATTTTCATGCAAGACAGAGAGTCTCATGTAATCCCCTGACTCTTGCAGCTGGGGCTGTAAGAAAAATAATGGCTCTCTGAGGACTGAACCATCAAAGCTGCCAGCCCTGGTCAACCTTTTCAGGCTGGTAAAGTAGGTGAAGTAGAGATGGGGATGCTCTTTCAACACTATGGACTTTGCCTTGGAAACTACTGAATTACTTTACATGTAAATACCTCTGGGAATAATTTTCCTTCCTGTGACACAGGGGCCTTTTTCTGCTTCTCAGCAAAATCCCAGGGCATCCTCCCCATGATGGGAATGGATCAGAGCATGAGCACTGTACTGACCTGCTGAGCAGTGTATGAATCTCTCATAGGGATGACAGGAGGACCTGAGTGGTCCTACCTACCTGCTGGTGCCATGGCTGCCCTTGCAGAGGGAACTGGCTTCTCTGCCTGTGATGGCACAGCATGGCAGGCTGTGCTGGCTTCTTTGCTGTGATGTAGGGCTTGGGCTGGTGCTTGGGAACAACCCAAACAATCACAGATACCCACAGGTTGAGGAACTTCAGCAAGTTCAAACATTTGCCCAGGGAATAACATGAAATTCACACTCATTTGCTCTTTGCTCTTTTTCTACCTACAGTTCATTTTCTGCCAGTAATGCTGCTGTGAAAACAGAAGCAGGGCAAGACTGGCTCCATAGCTGTCCTTCTGGTTGCCCTTATGTCAGGTATTGTGTCCAGGTCCAATGCCTTCCAGGGTGTGCACCAACCCAAATGATGTAATTTAGTCATGTGCTTCTCCTTCAGCCCCACATAAGACAGGTTTGCTTAAAAACCCAACAACAGAATTGATTTTTTAGATATTTTTTTCTGAAAGCTTAGGAAAATGAGATCAAAGGCTCGATGTTGTCCAGCAATATGTTTGTTCATGCTGAGAGTTCCTGGTGTCCAGTTCTCTTTGTTTGTGCTCAAGAAACAAACAGGCCTGGGGAAAGAAAAGAGGCTGCTATGGTCACTGGCAAGGCCCAGCTCTGAATACAGGGTGTTCAGCAAGGAGCCAGGGCTCCTGTCCAGCAAGAGGTCCTCTGCAGACAGGCACATTCCCCAGGAGCTGGGTCTGACTCATCCTGGTCTGGATCAACTCCACGATCTCTCCGCAGTCGCTAGAGGAGAGACCGTAAAGAAAAGGATCTTCAGTAAATGCCAACATTTGTGCACGTTTGTTTCCTGTTTGGTATCTCTGACAAACTGCACAACAGACGCTTGATGGATTAAAGTAGTTTTTATTCATCTTATACTTTGCCTCGCTGCCAGAATCATTCCCAGGTAATGCAGAATCCCACCAGGCAGCTTGTTCCTGTGGGAGAAGAAAACCCTGACATCAGCTAGACTGGCTGCCTTTGCCAGCCCATCGTTGGGCAAGCAGCTCTCCTAGCTGAAGTGCTCTGTCTGGGGTCTTCCAGCAAGCAGTGCTGAACACTCAGGGTTTATATCAACTCTCCAAATCTTGCTCCTTCACTCTCAGGCCAGCTGTGGTGGATGAGCAATGGGCAGCCTCTCCCCAGCCCACAGACACCTTGCAGAAGGATGCGTTTGCATAGAAATGCTCATTAAAAAGCAGTTTAATCTTCAGTGGGTGAACCTCTGGGCATCAGCAGGTTGCAGGGCAGGGTTTGTGCAGGCAGCTGCTCTACTGTACACTGCAGCGTGCAGTGCAGGAACAGGGAGGTGTTTTTCAGATCAATACTGCACCCAAAAAACATTGTAATATATATCACAGCTCAAGTTACAGTCTGACAGGTCATATAGGTATATATGTATGCAATGCATACACACACACACGTATACTTTTCACAGATTATATATAAGTATGTAGAATCATAGAATCATAGTCTATGCTGAGTTGGAAAGGACCCATCAGGATCATCAAGTCCAACTCCTGTCCCTGTGTAGGGCACCCCAAGAATCCCACCATGCGCCTGAGAGCATCATCCAATGCTTCTGGAACTCAGGCAGGCTTGGTGCTGTGACCACTGCCCTGGGGAGCCTGTTCCAGTGCTCAACCACCCACTGGGTGAAAAACCTTTTCCTGATATCCAGCCTAAACCTCCCCTGACTCAGCTTCCTGCCATTTCCCCCAGTCCTGTCATTGGTCACAGCAGTGAAGAGATCAGGACCTGCCCCAACTCTTCCTCTGGTGAGGAACCACAGACTGCAATGAGCTCACCCCTCAGCCTCCTCTTCTCCAAGCTGAACAATCCCAGTGTCCTCAGCAGCTCCTCATAAGTCATCCCATCCAGACCCTTCCCCATCCTCGTGGCTCTCCTTTGGATGTTCTCCAATAACTTGATGTCCTTTTGATACCGTGGTGCCCAAACCTGCAGGCGGGGCTCCAGGTGAGGCTGCATTATAACTGTTTCAGATTATTTCAATGAGGGCAGCAAAACCTTTTCCTTCACCTTATTTTGCAGCTGATCAAGAACAGGAGGAGGGACCCAGCCCAGCACAAACACCTTCCCTCCTTAATGAGCACAGCAGGGGGGCAGGACCAGGCTGGTATCTGGGGAGGTCTCAGTTGGTGGCCCCAGGTATTCAGAAGCAGGATTCAGTGTGCTGGTTGCTGACCTGCCAGCACTGATGTGTGTCTCTGCCCTAGCGTGTCCCTCTGCAAACCACAGCCCTATGCAAGCCTTTCCTGCTCCTGTTGCTAACACCCAACCTTCCCTACAACACCAGCTGTTCTGTAGGTGAAGAAACTGAGGGTACATGAGAGCAACATGCTGACACAGGGCAAGGTGAAACAACTATTGCTCTATTATCTTCATTGTGAGACTGTTGGGGGGCAGCACCTTTTCTTAGTCTGTTTTTGTTTTGGTTTTGTTGGGTTTTTTTCCTTGCCTCCAGCAGTTTTTTGCAGGGTATTTTTCATTGTTTTGCATTCAATTAGACAAGGAGGTTTTAGTGTTTTTTGGTTTCTTCTCCCACACCTCACATGCAGTTTTTCTAAGGGTGTGTCGGTTCATAGATTTATCTATCTGCCCATCTACTTCTTTTTTTAATCTCTGTTTTTTTCTATCTGTTGTTTTAATTTCTGTATTTCTTAAATCCGGTTTGTTGCTTCTGTTTTTTTCTGGTATCATCTGGAGGCTTCTTCAGCTAACTGCTCCTGTTGGCTGTCTCCCAGTTGGTGGCTTCTTAATTAAAAGCACTTGCACCAGTGGTCTGTAACTGCAGGAAGAGTCTGGTGCCCCTCCTGGGGCTCAGGATGTTGGTGGGTTCCCGGGTGGGCGGCAAGTGCTGGTTGAGATGCTGATTTGGCAGATGAAGGAGCTGTGAGGGCAAGGAGCAGACTGCACTTGCAGGGAGGATGAACATGAGAGTGACAGGGTCTTTACAGAGATCTTGAAGAAACAAAAAAGCCTGATCTCTGCAATGCATTAGGAAGGGGGTGCAGACCCTTCACAGCCAAGGAAGGGGACCCAGCCCATGAAGGGAGGTTTCAGCCAGGCTTGAACAAAGCAGGAGGAGCAGAAGGCAGCAGTTGGTGCTGCTCACCACAGGTTCCCTCCTGTGCAGGATGGAGGCACACACCTGAGCCCCATCACAGGAGGTTTGTAGGTTGCCAGTGACCTGGAGTTTGAATATTCTTGAGATGTCTCTGTGGCTTTTTTTGGCCTTCAGACTGTTATGCCTTGTTGAAAATGGGTGCAGACACAAAGGTCTGACCCCTGTAAGAAAACAAGAATGACTGTAAGACTGGAAGGGTGATACAGAGGATTTAGAAGCCCAGGTATTGTTATCTTAATTCCTGCAAAAGAAATTGCAAGTACTTGGGTAGGAAAGGACTCACTCCATGAGTTAACCCTTGGTTGTTGTCATAGGCAGTGCTTTGTGAGTGAGCTATGACCATGTCAGACCAGCCTTTACCTTTTTTAAAATATGGAAGAAATCAGAGGGGGGATGAAGGAGAACCTGGGAAGTGCAGGCTAGTGAGACTTGCTTCGGTACCTGGGACAGGCAAAGCAGGACCTATGGAGTCTGGCAGGGCCTGGTGAAGCTTGCACCAGCTGCTTTCCTCTCTGAACCAGCCATACCTTCTGGAACTCACTTCAGGGAGATGTGAGAGGACTGCAGGAAGGCAGCATGGAGACAGCAACATGAGGGGTAAGCAGGATCACTGCCTCAGCCTGGCTTTGATATCAGAAAGAAGAAAGTATAAAGCCTTCAGTTTAGAAGTGCCCATGATATCTTTAGGTGATGAAAAAGGACCATCTTGGATTTATCAGAAACAAATAATTTTAAATCAGACCTTTTTTTTTTTTTTTAATTTTTTGGCAGGAACTGGCCCAGTGGATAAAGAGAAGCAATAGATGTGAAATATATTGTCTTTAAGGCTTTTAACACAGTGCAATGGGAGGTTCTCTGAGCAAATTAGGGATATATACTCTAGATTTCCTAAGAGACTGGGGGTGCAAGTAGGTGAAAGGCTGTTCCCAGGGATTTCCTGACAAGCTCTGTCAAGCCAGAAGGATGGTTCAGAAAGGCCTGTCCAGAGACTGATTCTCTTTTGAGTTTCAATTATTTATTTACAGGACAGAATTGAGAGGATGATTCCACCTCTCTGTATAATTAATTCATCCCAGCTGGAATGAATGGCAGAATCAAAACTGGAATGGCCCTGATAAAAATGCAGAAATGGTCTGAAAACAACCCCTAAAGGGAGCCTGTGGAGATGATGGTGCCAAACCCTTTGCAGAGGAGCATAATGAGAATGAAGATGCAATGGGCACGAGTTGCAGTTGGGAAAATTCCCATTGAACATAAGGAAAATATTTTTCAGGACCAGAAAGGCATTGAGGATCTCCATTCCTGGAGACTGTCACAACACATCTGGATGAAGCACTGAGAAACCAGGTCCAGGTTTTGAGTTAGCCCTGCTTGGAGCAGAAGAGTTAAGCAGAGACCTCCAGAGATGCCTCACAACCTGAATTTTCTTATTAGTCTCTGACAATGGTTTCACTGGTAGTTTGCCAGTATCAGCCCTTCTGAGCCAAAGTAATGACTGAAGTTCTGGGAAGCTCAAGGGAGAAAGATGAGATAGGATGTGCAAAAGCCAAAAAAGCTTCAGAGAAGATAAGAGAGGAAACAATAGTCGACCTGAAAAGAGACAAACCTTCAGTCCAAGCAGACTGGCTGCAGGTTGTAATTTTCCCTCCCAATGTCTCTGATCGTGATCACTGCTCTTTCATCAGCCTTATACAACATGACTAAATGGTACCCCTCGTTTGGAAAGCAACAGGTGAATTTGTTAACCTCTTAGAAGATATTGTGTAGGCCACTCTTCCTGGCTTTCACACCTTTTAAGCTCTTTGGCCTATTTGCATGACAAATATAATTATGTTTTTTTGAGATGTCCAGCTTCTCTCAGGATGTGACTGGATAGCAAAAATTCTCTCCCCAGTTCTGCTTCTCCCTGGGATTAAGCAGAAAAATCACCAATAATGGACAGATATCTTTCAGATATCTTTATTTTCCTTCCCAGTACCCAGTATTGTCTGCAGGGACAACATAAGAGAAGAGAGGGTTCCTCTTTGGGCATGATCACAGGCTGCAGATGGAGTTGAAAAGGCTTCCTGGAGAGCTCCTATGGACACAAGATCCTGTGATGTGGTATGTTTTTGAGGTGGCCCCTCTGCAGGGTGACTCCAGCAGGTAGGTTAGAGAAACAGGTTCAACCAGCTCCACCTGCCTTTGGCCTATGGAGCATGAGAGGCTCTGGAGATGGAATAAGTGGACCGAGGGGGAAGCAGGACGTGGTGGGATGAGTTCTGTGCTCAGCACATTAGATATGGCAAACTGGGTGGGCAGTCAGAGCTGCTCTTTCCAAGGGAAGGAATTCCTGGTCAGCTCTCAAAGGGCTCCCTAGGCCACAGGGTTACATGGCACTGCAGGACATCCCACCTTGTAGTAGCAGGGTTGAACATCAATACCCAAGTCTACAGGGTCTGTGATGTCACTGAGCTGATGTCAGTCAGGCTGCCTGTGACCTCACTGAACACCAGGAGCACTGACACAAAGGTGCAGATTCCCTGACATGTTCTCCACAGGCCAATAGCCTTGATCCCTCCAGGAATCCATCCCTCCCTCTCAACCAGCACTCCTGCACAGGGGGTTTCAGGCTGGCCATTGCAGACCTCCTGCCCAGGAATTAACAAATCCCTATTGAAAGTCTTTGCTCTTTTTCATCTTCTCTCTGGCATTTGCTAAAAGGACAAGGTGGAGTTCAATAAGGCCAGGTGGAAGGTTCTACAGATGGGTTGGGGCAATCCCAAACACAAACAGGCAGGGCAGATAATGGAGAGAGAACAGCCCTGAGGAGAAGGTCTTGGCGGTGTTGGATGATGAGAAGCTCAACACAAGCCAGCAAAACCCCCACATTTCCAGCCCAGAAAGCCAAATGTGTCCTGGGTTGCAACCCTAGCAGCATGATCAGTAGGGCCAAGGAGAGGATTCTCCCCCTCTGCTGTGCTCTGGTGAGACCCCCTGCAGGGCTGGGTCCCATTCTGGGGTCCCCAACACAAGAAGGACACGGAGCTGTTGGAGAGAGGCCAGAGGAGGCCACAGAGATGATGGGAGGGCTGGAGCAGCTCTGCTCTGGAGCCAGGCTGGGAGAGTTGGGGTGTTGAGCCTGGAGAAGAGAAGGCTCCAGGGAGACCTTAGAGCACCTGCCAGTGCCTGAAGGGGCTCCAGGAAAGCTGGGGAGGGAGCTGGGACAAGGGAAGGGAGTGATGGGATGAAGGGGAATGGTTTCAAACTGAAAGAGGGGAGATTTAGATGAGAAATTAAATATAAAGTGTTCACTGAGCCAGTGTTGAGACCCTGGCCCAGGTTGCCCAGGGAAGCTGTGGCTGCCCTATCCCTGGCAGTGTTGAAGGGCAGGTTGGATGGGGCTTGGAGCAGCCTGGAATGGTGGGAGGTGTCCCTGCCCATGGCAGGGGGGTTGGAACTACATGATCTCTAAGATCCTTTCCAACCCCAACCATTCTATGATTCTATACAATACACATTCAATTCTCCAAGGCCTCTTCAATTCCTGGCTGATGGCTCCATTTCTTTCCCCCACTTAATAGTGGTGAGATAAACCCCAGACACACTCAGCATCCAGCATCTCCCCTATCCTCCAGGAGCACCAGGGATGCAGCACCACCCCATCACCAGCCTGGCCCAAGGGGAGCTTGTGTGAGAAGCCCTGCACAAGAGCTCTCAGGGTGCAGTGGCCTTCATTTCCCAACTGCAGACAGAGAGGAGTCTTGGGAAGGTTTTGTTTGGGGAGTTTTTCTAAAGCTTTTGTATTCCACTCAAATGGTGCTCTTCTCAGAGCAGAATAAACTCTCCCCCACCCAAAAAAAAAAAAAAAAAAAAAAAAAAAAAAGGGAAAGGAAAGGTCAGGCCAAGCCTCCGTGTGGATGGAATCCCTGAAAGTGCCCGTTTCATTGTGCAGCTCAAATGCTGCATTTCCCTGACTGAGATACAATGGCTCCTGCTGGCCTTTTACACGGGTCCCAGGAGCTTACAGTGGATTGCCACTAAGGGCAGGTGCTGGAAGAGCCTAAAGTCCTTGAAGGGAGCATTTCACTAGGGCTGTAGAGCAGTGGACACCTCTTTTCCTCTTTTGCCTTAATTGCTTAATTAATAGTCAGTGGAGGCATCCAGCAGCATGAAAGCAAGCAGGTGGGAGGTTGCGAGCTGCCCTGCTGAGCTACTTCCCATTAACATTCACTTGGCTTTCTGCAGTGGGAAGCAAAAGAGCAGGGCAGATAAAGCATAATTAAAGGGCCATTCATTCAAATGTTACATTTCCATCTCCTCAAGTGCTATCAGGAAGGCTCTGGCCTGGCGTGAGGTGCCAATGATTTGATTAAATTTTCAGCCGTGTCTGCTTGGATGTGCCAGCAGGGACTGAGTCTGGGAATGATGCTGAGCTCAGGGTGGGTCCTGGGGTGTCCCAGAAAGTGCTGGGACTCAGACAATGTGGGAGCAGCCTCCTCCAAAACAGCCACAGAGTGGGAATTAGGGAGCTTGGAAGGGAAATGTGTGTTCAGAGGGGGAAGTCTGAGATGGTTTTGTTGAGGGGTGGGCAAAAGCCACAGCTGGGCTTCACCTGTAATGAAATCAGTGCTGATGAAAGGACATGCAGCCTGGCTGTGCAGAGCCTCCCTGCCTGAGCTGGAGCTGGGATGGGCTGGGCTGGGTGAGCCTCCCCAGTTCACCACGGGCTGCCTGGGGAGCAGGGTCCTTCCTGGGGACAGTGAGGGGCCACCCCTCCCCTGCACAGAGCAGCACAGGGATGCCCCAGGGGGCTGGTACCATAAGGGAGCACAGAACATAGTGGGGTTGTCCCTGTTGCTGACTCACACCAGATTAAATGCACCCCACATGCCTGGCAAAGGGAAAGGGGTACAAATCCCCCCACCCTCCATAGGGCAGGGAAGGGGCTGACTGCTGACCTGCCTGCCATGCCCCTGCAATGCATTCAGGCTGGCTGCTGGCCCAGTCTCACCTCTCATGAGCAAGATCCAGAACTGGCAGCTGATTGCTCTTCCCAAAACAACTGTGGGCATCACAGTGTCCTGGTGGCATCAGCCCTGGCTTGTGGGAAAGCAAGACTGAATGCCTTTGGAGTTGATCTGTCAGGGCATGTTCACCCGGACTGGGTGCCCTGTGTTTTTTCAGGTGTGATGGCCCTTGCTCAGCATTGTAGCCTAGAAGACATCTTTGTGGGCACAGGTGGCAACTTGCCAGTGAATCTCCACAGCTATGAAATGGGAAAGAAGTCCAAAAGGAAGCAAGCACCCACCTGACTGCATCAGGAGGCAGCAGAGCTGCAGCTGTTGATGTTTTCTGCTGAATGAAAGACCCTGTGTTCGTTTTCCTGCCTATACAACATGTTTTCCCACCAACAGGCTACATTGCAGGCATGCAGGCAATGGCACATTGCTCCCTTGGGCCTCTGCTGTTCCAAGAGAAGGAGCTCCATACAGAGTTGGATTAGCAAGAAACATCCTGTTGGCTTTTACCCTGGTCTCATTCTCAACAGAGAGAATTTCTGCTTGGAAGTGGCAGCGAAGCACTGGGTCTTTCCCCTGGAGCTGCCTGCCATGGGAAGAAGCTGCCTGCCCTTCCCCTTCCCCACCTCCTTGGGGCCCAGAGTGCCCCTGAACTGCCCCACTGGAGCACCTGAATCTACCAGCCTTCAGGTGGACAAGGGCAGCCTGTGATCCAGAACCCAATTAAAACTGATGGGACTGGGAATCCACTGCCAGCAGCATGGAAAACCAAACTCTTTCTTGGCAGGGGCCAAGACACAGTTCTGCTTGTCCTAACACTCACAAAAGGGGACTGGGAATGGGGCAGACTTTGAGGAGCACAGAAAAAAAACCCCAAATTCTGCTTCTTAATTAACCATCTAGCAGTGCAATGTAAGGCAGAGGAAAAAGGATGGGTGTGCCTGTCATGACATGGGCAGGCCACCTCCAGAAGTTGCCTGTGTTTTGTCTGCTAAAAATACCACCTTCTGCATCAGTGGCCCTAGGGCATGTCCACAGCCAGCATGGGAAGGCAGACTCCCAACACGAGTTCAACAGGCTGCCTGGAAGCAGCCACGAGCCCTTTCCCAGTCTGATGTCCTGAAAATGTAATATTAAGGACAAGAATCTCCTGGTGCTGGTACAGGAGGAAATCCCTGCAGCCACCTTGAGTAGTTGTGCGTTCAGAGTTGTGAGTTCCTAGGCCTGTGACCCAGCTGCACGGAGCTTGTGGCCACATGTTTGTTCCTCTCTGGATGGGCAGATAATGCATTCATATTTCTGCTCCCTCCTTGGACTCTTGCCTCTGGCTCTGAGGCAGCAGATGAGCATGATCAAAGCCAACTCCTTGTGCTTGGGAGCAGGTGAGGATCAACCTTCTGAGGTGCACATCTGTATGGTGATCTCCACCACTGCCTCCTAGTTCACGGATCTGAACTCCAGGCAATTTGGTAACAGATGCAGCAGAGAGAAAATATAACTCCTCTCTCAGCCCTTCCACCCCCTCAGTCCTGATCCTGAACATCACTGCAGCCTCCTTTGGTTTCCCCTGCCTTCCTTCCCAGTTCTGCTTTGCCTCCTCCATTGCCCCCATGCAGACCCAGGCACCATATAGACACCATATAGACCTGGGGCCTGCCCTGCCAGTACTGCAACCCACCCTGAGGCAAGGGAAATTCTCTGCTCTGACTCCTCTAGAAGTCAAGGTTTCCATAAGCAATTCAGGGGCAAAGATGGACTTGATGACTTGAAGCACGGAGATCAGTCTGGGGAACAGCAAAGGATACTAGGAGTTTACCAAAGCCCTAGTACAAGGTGACAGACAGAAGAGGAGCTGCTGCCTCAGCTCTGGCAGCTGCACGACCATTAGCAGCAGAGCATGATCCCCTGCTGAGGAGCAGGTATGTGAGACGGGACAGCATTGCTTTGGCTTTGCTTTACAGCTTCCAGGCCCTCAGCCAGCCCTGGAGCACAGGCAAGCCCTGATACTCAGGTCCTACTTGACATTCAGGTCCTAATCTCCCTTTCTCTGCACACCCAGCTGCCTTCCTGCATGTTTACCACGTACTCCAAGCTGGGAGAGGCCTCGTTATCCCACTGATGGCCATGCCCTGTTCCTCTGCAATAACACTTGGAGCAAACAAGTACCACGACTTTACAAATGCCTCTTCTTCAGGATGGAGAGACCTGAGTAGGAGTGATGGACTTTCCTCCTGTCACTTAAGTCCAGCTGCATCATATTGATTGAAGCTGTGACCCTCCCATCCCAAACACCACTTATGATAAATGCACAAGTGCTTCAAGTGTAAATATATTCCCTCAAAGACCAAAGCTCTCAACTTGCTCAAGTGATCCCCAAATAAACAGCAGAGCAATAATGGGATGGATGGGTTTGAATCAGGCCCAGTCAGTGTTGTAATGAACACCCAGGGAGGCAGGAGCATGTTAAACTGGGCTCACTTATGCTCCACAGGGTCACTATTACATGCCCTTTGTTATCAGAAGCTTGTAGCAGGCAGATGCCTCTGCCTGGTGTGAATTAAGAAATAAAAAGACATGACATTTATGCTTCTCCTGGCACTATCATTTGCTACCTAAAGCAACATTCTTTCAGCAGGAACGTATAAAAATAATGAGCAGATGACTCTCCTTGCAATTTCTTGACATTTTTCCTGAACATCCTTAACTGCCTCATTTCCCAGAGTGCTGACAGTAGTGCTCACTTGCTCCAGGCAGGTGTATTTCCAAAGCTTTTCTTCCCAGGATCAGACATTCCAGAGAAACCCTGCAAGAATTAATCTGAATGGGCCAAAGATTTCTGTTTTGTGTGCAAACCATCAACAACCTGCAGTGGCTGAGAGCTGCCCTGCAGAACTACAGGTACAGAACACAGGTAACCCAGCCAGAGTTCAGCTAAGAAAAGCTCAGCTCCAGACTCTGGGAGGTGCCTGGATCTCCTCAAGCTCAGAGACATCTGAGGGACCTTATCGTGAAAAGGGACTTGGCTTTAAAACCTGGGTTTTCAGCAACATGTAGGTATGGTTCTGCAGAACACGGTATTGTAGAAGGCCAAGCCAGAGAACCTCCAGCTCCATCATTCTCTTCCTACACCCTTTACCAACACCCAACACCACCTGGCAACTGTGTGACCTCCAAAGCCCATCTTTGCTCTTGTGTTGTGGCAGTCATTGGCACAAGACCTCAACCACTGGCAATGTCATGTTGCTATTCCCATGGTGTCCCTAGGACATTCCTCCTGTCTTTAAGTGGTGTCAGATGTCATGCAGCCTGTTCAGCTGACCCTGAAGCTCTCAGCTGGGTCTGCCCTCTTCAGCCACCCTTCTGCCCAGCTCAGCAGGGCTTCATTCAATCTTCCTCCCACAATCACTTGCCCTGGACTACTTTCTTGTTGAATTACATATCAGGTCATGTCTCCAAATTCACTGACAATTGTCCCCTAGGCAGTGACAGTGAATGGTTTGGGTCCCTGGTAGCCTATTCATTTTAAGAAGACTTTTTCTAGTGGTGGAATCAGCTCAGATCCCCGCTGAGGTCAATGAGCCTTTACTGCTGTTTTACACAGAGGAGTCACCCTAAAATACACCCACATGGTAGGAACCCATGACCCAGAAGGCACAAACCAAACAACTCTGAAGTGGTTTCCAGCCTGCAGGACTGCCAAGGCTGTTTGCCAGGTGGGTACATTAGAATGGTTTGGGTTGGAAGGGACCTTAAAGATCATCTAGTTAAAACCCAAGAACTCCCCCCAAGACATTGGGCTGACTCATCAACAGCTGTTCCTCTGAAAGCTCAGGCCCCTCTCCTCCCTGCTTCAAGCTCATTGCAAGTCACTCCACCATGATGGGTCCCCCTGAGCAATAATGCTCCCCAAACAGCCCCAGAACTTTCCCATCCTGCTCCCACAGCAGAGCTCAGATCTAAACCCTCTGTGGTCAGTCTACTGCTGCCCGCCCTCTGCTGACTTCAAACCATGTCCTCTGCTGCTGTCCCTGAGTGCTCGTGCTCAGTTACACCCCAAACTACATCTGCTAGATAATCCTAATCTATTTCTTGCTAGATTCTGTCTTTAAACAACCCAGTGAACCCCCGTGGATGTTCATGTCACAAAGTGCTTTTTCCTTTGTATTTTTTTAAAGCTATCCCCACCCCATCAAGTTTCTTTTTGTCCCTCTGAGTGAGAAGAGCCACAGCAATCTCAGCACAGACCTGACCTTAGGGGCAAAAAAGCTGGAAGGAGGAAAGTAAAGATGATAAGAAACAGAAAGAAAAGGAAGAGAGGAGGGAAGAGACTTGTCAGCCTGAAAGCTGAATCTGTGACAATGCAGCAGGGGAACTAGACATAGGGAAATATGTATTAATAGAAGGGAAAACCAAGAAGAAAGGCAAAAGGGAAATAAAGTCATCTGTGAAACACTTGGAAAAAGGATCAATTGACAATGATGGAAATTTAGGAAATAATAGGATTTTATTTTAGGAAATAATAGGATGGGACAGGGATCTGCTTGAGAGACTCCAGCAAAGGACTACAAGGATGATGAAGGTACTGGAACACCTGCCCCACGAGGAAAGGCTGAGAGACCTGGGCCTTTTCAGTCTGGAGAGGAGAAGACTGAGGGGGGGTCTAATTTATGTCTATCAATACATGAGGGCATCAAGAAGGCAGGACAAGCTCTTGTCACTTGTGCCCTGGGACAGGACGAGGGGCAATGGATTCAAACTGGAGCCCAGGAAGTTCCACCTCAAGATGAGGAAGAACTTCTTTCCTGTGAGGGTGACAGAGCCCTGGGACAGGCTGCCCAGAGAGGCTGTGGAGTCTCCTTCTCTGGAGACTTTCAAGACCCATCTGGATGCCTTTCTGAGTGACCTGCCCTAGTTCAGATCCTGCTCTGGCAGAGGGGTTGGATCCCTCTTGTAGGGGAGCAGGGCCAACCAAGTGGATCCAGTTTGTATCATGGAATCATAGGATTCATAGAACCAAAGAATTTCCAAACTTACTGTATGTTTGTAAAAATGAAACAGGCCTCTAGTAGTTCCAGAACTGCTTTTTGTCAAGTTTAACATTATCATGAATATTTCCTTAGTTTTTAGGATAATAGGATTAGTAGGATCACTGTGCTGTGGAAACTACTTCTAGAGGCTTGTACAGAGACAGAAGATGCATAGATTTTGATGGTTAAATCCCATTTTTCTTTGCTACTTAACCAGAATACCAAAGATTTTTCAGTTTCCCATGTGGAAGACCAGGCAAGCCAAGGGTCCAAAAAATATCAGGAAAAAAAAAAAGTTCTCAAAAATAAGAAAATTAACTTAAAAATAACTTTTTTTTTTTTTAGAGGCTGTTTCAAACGTCCTTCAATTTTACAGTTGTAGTTTTTTTCTTCTGTCCTCTGTTCTTCCTTCCTTTCCCATGACTGAGCCCTGCTGCCTTGATAAAAGATAAAGCAACTCCCCAGGAGCTCCGAACATTTGTATATTTAACACAAGCTGTTTGGACCATTTGTAGGACTTGTGTTGACCCTCCTGACGGCAGCAACCAGACCCCTGGAGCAGCAAGTGAGCAGTGTGTCTGCACCACGCACCAGCTGGGCACTGGCTCCTGCTTAAGCCTGTGGGGACTGAGTCCATCTGGGACGATAAGGCCGGAACATAAAAGCTTCCTGTTTGGAGACCATTCTGGATGCTGCTCAGCCCCCCTTTTGCCAGACAACTGGTTGCTTCTTCTTAATTCTAAGAAGTCCCTCAAGTGCAGGAGCTGGTGCCTAGGCTTGGATTTGCAAATTTGTTTCAATTAATATTGGTTCAGCTAGCTTCAAACACAAAGGTTTGGGGGGATTTTTCCATCGCTTTATGGATTTTCAATGATGCTTCCACTGGAATAACTTGCTAGCAACTCTGTTAACTACTGGGAGGCATCTGGGGCAATGTGGTGAGAGCCTCCTTCTCCCAGGTTGCACAGTAAGGATCCCTTTGCAGCCACAGCTCAAACCAGTGTCGGGGGAAAACCTTTCCAACACTTGCAGTGCCAGGTCTGGGCACTTGCCCAGGTGGCAGCTGGCAGATGATGCCTGCTGGCAGCAAGGGTGCCCACTGCTGTGCAGGGCTATTTCAGAGGAGCCCGAGGGTCACCCAGGAGAGCAGGACACCCCAGCAGAGAAGACGTGTCCCCACGACTCCTCATGCTCTCCTCATGACTGACTGCTCTGCTCTCAGATGCTGCCTCCACCCAGCCAGGGGCTCCCCTCCCTTGGGCACCTGCTCTGCTCTGCTGGGCTGGATAGACACATGCTGTCCATGTCTGACAAACAATGGTAGCACCACCTTTCCTTGGCTTTGACTCTTCTGCAGCTCTCTGCTCCTAGCACCAAGCGGCCAGATCCCAGCTGTCCAAAGGGCTCAAAATCACATGCTCAGCTGGAGGCAATGCTTGCTTTTGCTCATTTGAGGCTCTTATTTTACCTCCTGCCATTAGGACATTTGATGGTCAGACTTTCAGGGCTTTAAGCCTTGCTCTACAGATCAAACCCCTACCAGTTTTAGAAGACAGGTGAGATACAGCCTCCAGAACTGTCCCAACATCACCACTGCTCCTGCTATGTGCTCTCGGATGCTGCTGGTGACCTCACCTGGTTCGGCTGAGTTATTTATTCTCAGAGCCCCATTTTGTCTCCCATTTTCTCCTGCTCAGGATGTCACAGCTGGTCAGACTTGTGGTGCAGAACTGATGGCAGGTGCAGATGTGGTGCCTGGCAAAAAGGGGCAGTTGAACAAGGAAAAGGAGGATGCTTTTCCAGCTGGGAATCCAGTCTCACAGGATATCCCTAGGATGCAGAAGGAAAAAAATGCAGACCTCTGATACACTGCTGATAGAAATGATAGCACAAATGAAGCCTTTAGACAACCTTCTGGTGGGAGAAGGTTAAAAAAGACAGTTTCTGACCTCTCTCCAGTCCACTCCACTAGAGCAGCTATGCTGCACTGGGAGCTGCTCTTGCATGGAAAGATGATCAGCTGTTGTAGATAAATTAACTCTGTTAATCCCTTATATGTCTCCAGTCTTTATCTCAAGATGGCATGTGGTAAACGTGTGCAATTTGGATCCTCACTGAACTTCTCTTTGAAAGTAGCAGGAGTGATGCTGCAGGTGAGATGCAGATGCCCAGTGTGAAAATGGCCCAGCTGCTGTTAACCAGAGGGGACATGCCATGTGGGACTGGAAAACCTACAAGCCAACATGTGGGCAGCACATGGGACTGTAACACATTGTTGTGATGTGTGATTGTGACTAAGTGTAGAGAGTTCATAACTACAGACTGGGTTAACATTATTTGTAAAGACTTTTTTTTACATGTTTTCCATGTGAAGGACAGCTGTGGGAAAATCTCCCTAAACCTGCTTATCCTCTGCACAGCTGCTGGTGCCAAAGTGCTGCTTCTGTCACTTGGGGTATCTATGGCAGTTTGTTCTCTTTGCTCAAGCCTTTGTGCTCTGGGCACGGCTGCTCAGAGCATCTTCCCCCATTTCAGCCCCCACTGAAGTGAGCAGAACCTCCTACTGAGCCCTCACTGTTTTCATGTCCTAAGCACACTCCCATGGGCTTGAACTCCAGGTGTACTCCAGCTGCATTGGGTCCTGGGTGCGTTCTGCAACCTGACTCTGAGAGGAACTGACAGGAGAAACCCTGTGCTGGGCGGCAGATCACAGAATCACTGAATCTCTGAAGTTGGAAGGGACCTCTAGAGACCATCTAGTCCAATTGTCCCACCAAAGTAGGATAACCTAGAACACTTTACCCAGGACTGCATCCAGGCAGGGTTTGAATATCTCCAGCGGTGGAGACTCCACAGCCCCCCTGGGCAGCCTGTTCCAGTGCCTTGTCACTCTATCATTGTAAAGAAGTTTTTCCTCATATTTAAATGGAACTTCCTATGTTCCAGCTTGTGCCCATTGCCCCTTGTTCTGACACTGGGAACTACTGAGAAGAGCCTGTCTCCCTCTTGCACTCACCCCTTAGATACTTGTACACATTGATAAGGTCTCCACTCACCCTTCTCCAGGCTGAACAGTCCCAGCTCTCTCAGCCTTTCCTCAAAAGGGAGATTCTCCAGTCCCCCAGTCATCTTTGTCACCCTCTTCTGGACTCTCTCCCTATCTGTTGAGCTGTGGAGCCCAGAACTGGATGCAGTATTCCAGCTGTGGCCTCACCAGGGCAGAGCAGAGGGGGAGAATGACCTCCCTCAACCTACTGGCCATACTCTTCTTTATACAACCTAGGATTCTGTTGACCTTCTTGGCAGCAAAAGCACAATGCTGGTTCATGGGTAATTGTGGTTTGGGACAACAAGACAATAAAGAAACAGCCCCATGGTTGCTCACTCAATGCCCCCCTCCACACATACACAGCCTGGGATGAGGAGGACAAAGCTCAGGGGTTGAGACCAAGGACAAGGAGGGATCTTCACTGATAAAGGTCCCGGGCAAAACAGACTCAACTTGGGTAAAAATTATAATTTAATTTCACACTAATCAAACACACACAGGACACAGACACACCCAGAGCAGGGCTTGCATGTGTTACCCCACCCCTCCCTTCTTCCCAGGCCCAAATCCCTTTGTTCCCCATTTCTCTCCCTCCTTCCCCCCAGGCACAGGGGGATGGGGTTTGGAGTCAGTTCACAGGCTGGTGGGTCCTGCTGCTCCTTCCTCCTCAGCAAGAAGGATTCCTCACAGTCCTGCCCTGCTCCCCACGGGTCCCTCCCATGGCAGAGTCCTCCACCAACCTCTGCTCCATCAGCCCTTCCCACCAGCCCCGGAGCTGCTCCAGCGCTGCCCGCAGAGTCACGGGGGCTTCGGGAACAGGCACCTCCCCTGCCCGGGGGCTTCCACAGCTGCACCAGCCCAGGCCATGGACAGCAAATCTGAGGCCACTGGCCACAAAATCCAAGCCCACTGGCCAAGTTCTCCCCTCCTGGCACCCCCGGGGAATGTCCCACCAGGTTCCTCCAGGAGTGCAGGGGCACAGCTGCCATCTCGCCATGGGCTGCAGGGAAACTGCTGCTTGGGCACCTTCTGCCCCTCCTTCCTCACCAACCACCAGCACCCTCTGCCTCTCCAGCTCAGCTCTTCTTTCTCTGTAACTGCTGCTCTGCTCAGCTCTTCTCTCAGTCCTTTCCTATGTTCATGGCAGAGGTTCATCTCTTGTCCCTCTGATGGCTCCTTGGCTGGTTTGGAGCAGGGGCAGCTTCTCAGCTTCTCACCAGAGCCCCCCCTGGGGCCCTTCCCCTGCTACCAAAACCCCCACCAAACCAAACCAGCACAATAATTTACTGTCTATGATGCTTGTGGTGAGTTGGATAACCTCATGTCTCCTGCTTTGGTGACTGCCAGTCTTTTCAATTAAGTTTGCCACCATTTCTTAATGATGTTTTCTTAGTTCAGAAATGGCTGCCTCAAATAAAAGAACTGCTGAATGCTTGGCACTAGACCAACCAGCTTTTGGGTAGTGGTGGTGGTGAGATATGTTTTTAAAATAAGGTAAAAGAATTATATTTATGGCCTACAAAAGGTAAGCAAGAGTACCTTCCCTAGTCACATTCCTATACTTGTTCCTTTTCCTGAAGCAGCTGAAAACTCTCCAGAGGAATGACGAGCTCTTGGTACAACAAAGAAGTGACACCTCCTTGCAGGAAAGGTGTTTTCTGCCCCAAGGGTGCTCAGCCTGGGCTGTCTGTGGACATCAGAAGAGCAGCAGGCATGTGGGTGATGGTGCCAGGCTGAGAGCAGGATGCCCCCAGGAGCCCTGGGCTGCCCCCAGCTCTAGTGCCCTGCCCAGAAGCAGTTCACCAAGAGGGCTTTGGGCAGGCAACCACAGGGCTGAGCAGCCTGCAGCAACATAACATCCTTGGCTCCTCTCTCCCATCCTGCTTGTTTCCTGGACTGCTGCATGGAAATTGTGCCTTTTAATAGCTAAGAAGCCTCGTTGACTCTCTCTCCAAAACTTCAGTGAAGGAGGCTCCATCTTTCCTCTGTACCATCTTTGATAAATCAATACTGTCTGGACACTGGAGATCCTGAGTAAATGATTAATTATTAATTTCATGGAATAAAAATCTCCCAGGTCATAAAGAGAAAGGCCACTCCCCCTCAAAGGTGAATAGAGCAGTGAGTAAAAAGATAGATTGATAGAGCTAATATATCATCAAATATTTGTATCATCTTAACACAGTTTTCTGAAAATGCTGAAGGCACCTCTCAGCCCTTTCTGTGCTTTGGGTACTGTCTGCATTTGGTTTCTTAGATTAAGCAGCTTCATTGTGAAGCAAAAATCTATTGCAATGCTAACGACACGAGTTCAAGTGTTACAGTCAAAATCTGTTCCCTCTCTTCTTGGAAAGCCCGTGTAAAAAAAAAAAAAAAAATACATACACATGCAGAAATAAAGCTCAGAAATACATCACTTGGAGCCAGAAAATTAAAGCAAAAAGCAGTAGTTGCTCTGCATCTTAATCCAGATGCCCTGGAGAAGGTTTCCTTTTCCATTGTGCATTATTTAGCAGCTAAAGGATAACAGGATGTCAGCTGCAATGCCTGAGCCAGCCTCAGAGAGGCCTGTTCTGGCAGCAGTTACGGTCAGACCAGCAATGTGGAGAGCTTGCTCCAGATGTAATGCATCACCGTGAAACAAGGGCACGCTTGAGCAGGCAGGTAGAGATTTTGAACATGTGAACAGGGTGGGAAGGGAGAGCCCAGTCCTACATTTTGGCTGTGTAAGGTCTTAGCTGTGGATGGAATGAAACCCCCACTAGAATCCCAGACATTGTTCTTCCTGCATCTCAAATTCCCCCAGTAGAAGAGACTCTTCCTGCTGACACCTAAGGTCCTTCTCTCCGTGCTGCACCTCCACTGGGAGATGAAGTCTTCTGGAAAATGATCCCAGAGCAAAGTCCCACCTGCCAAACAGGAGAACAAACATCAGTGCTCCGACACACCCTATCCATGCTCACCACAAACAGCCTCCATCCCTACACACCCTAGTTAGCACTGTAACCCTGACTGTGTAACTGTAGAGGAAGAGCAGAGCCCTCGCAGTCGTTTTTGGTGCCTGGCAGCTTCCCAGCCAGTCCCAGAGCCTCCAAGTTACTGCAGCGTTTAGATGTGCTGGTGAGCTGACCCTCAGGGCCAAGGCAAGGCTGCCTGCAGCCAGGCTCTCCAAGAGGAGGCATCACTGGCCTCTACACCCAGGCTGGGGAAAGGGACCAAGAGCTCTTCCTTTGTGTATTTATCCCCTGAGACCTCTGCTCCCTGCTCTCTGGGCTGCAGGACTGCTGGGGCTCTTGGAGCACTGCTGGGCAAGGGAAACAGCAGTGGCTGCAGGGGTGCATATTGATGTGTGCCTATATTCATAGCTCCATAAAACTATTTTATGGTGATATAATAACACTAAATACGGGACGCATTGGCAACAGAGAGTTAGTAATTCTAAGTGGTCTATCCATAGTGAAATAAATGCCTCCCAGTTATCAATAGAGGAGCTTGATGGAGTCAAGTAAACAGCCACTTTTCAATATCTCTCTCTGCTGCAGACTCACAAGGTATCAATATATCTATTGGAGTCCTTTGTGAGTAAGACATAAATCTGGGCGTTTGTTTCCTGGGAACAAATGCTTTATTATTAGCAAATTGAAAAGCAGGGTCTAGGCACTTTGCTAACAAGTGCATGATCTGCAATTCTAATGGAAGCTCATCTCCCATCTCTCATACACACGCACACACATACGCCCCTCCAGTAAACACCTCCATGGAAGTGATTAGTATCTCCCAGTGACTGATGGCCAAGCTTGCTTCTCCTGCTTTACTCTGCCAGTTCAGCTGCTGAAAATAAGATCTGCAATTGCTCCAGGCCTGGTGAAGGAGCACACAGGAGACGTGGGCAACATTCTCCATGCACAGAGTGGCAGCAGAACATTTTGACATCTTGCCAGGCTTCCTGAAAAAGGTGGAGGGGGGAATCCATTTTCATCAGCGCTTTTCTGCTCGTTGTTATTAAAAGTGAATGGGGAGCTGTGTTTTTTCAGGAGCCATGAGCCAGACAGGCTGTTTATCACCCAGGTGGTGCAGGGAACAGACAAAGCCTGGCTGGGAGGCGGCTGCAGATATCCCTCTGGACTCTCCAAATGCCCAGGTGATCAGAGCCCACTTGCATTACCTGCTTGCAGTCTGGACATCCCAATGAGCCTGCCTGGGACACCCTGCTAGGTGGTACTTCACATCTGGGTGGCAGCCACCATGAGCTGTCAGCACTTTCAGGAATTTCCCCCAACCCTACTCCTCTTTCACATCTGCTCTCAGCTCTCTCTGAGCCCTGTTTCAAAAGGGACAAGCCAGAAGTAGGGAAACCCACTTGGTCCTTCTTACCTCCCTATAAATTGGACCTGGCCCAGAAGGTTGCCACAAGGTCCTGACAGTGGGTGCTGAGGGAGCTCCCCTCTCTTGGTTTTCTATTTTCCCAAGGCATCACCATCCCAGGGCTCAGGGACAACCCATCTATGAGCTCTGCAGCAGCTCATCAGATACTCTATGCAATTTGAAAGGGAACAAAATGCTCTTGTAGTCATGCATCGAAGGGCTGGTGGGGCAATATTCAATCTACCTTTAAAAGACTTTCCTGTCCTCAGGAATTAGGGCCTCACCTTCCCTCCCCAGTGACATGCTGGTGGCAAGGTTGTCACTTCAGGGATACCTTAGAAGCATGGTTTGCAAAGATCTGATATTCACAGCAGCTCCTTGGGAGCACTGCAGAAAGGCACCTGCCACCCACTCCTCTCAGAGAACAGCAAACACATCCAGATATTTACAAGCTACGCTTGTAATTTTGGTAAATCTATCAGTGAGCTTTCTCACTCTGAAGCTATTTTATATATGTCAGAGCACATAACCACACATACACAGGAAGGTGCCCCCCCAGAGACGGCTTCTCTCTTTCTTTAGGGTGACATCAAATTGATTGTGTTTCACAGATTTTCTGGAGCCTGAGCTAGAGAGGAGCCCCACGGTTTGTCCAGACATCAGAGGTCCTTCCACACCCAAGCAGTCGTGCAAGAGCTTTCCAGCCTGCAGTCTTCCAACACACATGGCTGACAGCCCTTCTCCACCACGCATCTGTTAGTCCAGATCAGAGATGTTTGCCATGAAACCAGCTGTGGAAGACAGAAGAGTGTTTACATGAGGTCTTCCCCTGCTGCTTTGGGAAACAGCCAGGGCTAGTGTAGGTGGGATGACCAGCAAGACACACAGATCAACTGCTGGGGGACTAGCTTAGTCCTGCAGACCTGCTCTCTTCCAGCTTTGATGTGATTAATTGCACAAGAGCAGCTAAAGGTGGATGGGATGCATGCTCCTCCAGTCTCCTTCATGAACACAACTGCTGCCTTGGCTGCTTGCAGCTGTGGGACTGCAGCAGAGGTAAAAATTGAACCACCTGCCTTTACCAACCAAGGGACTTTAAAGATCATGTGGTTCCAACTCCCTACAATGGGCAGAGACACCTCCCACTGGACCAGGTTGTTCCATGCCCCATCCATCCTGCCCTTGGACACTTCCAGGGATGGGGCAGCCACAGCTTCACTGGACAACCTGGGCCAGGGTCTCACCACCCTCACAGCAAAGAATTTATTCCTAATATCTCACCTAAATATTCCCTCTTCCAGCTTGAAACTCTTCCCCCTCATCCCATCCCTCCCTGCCCTTGTCCCAAGCCCCTCCCCAGCTTTCCTGGAGCCCCTTCAGGCACTGGAAGCTGCTCTAAGGTCTCCCTGGAGCCTTCTCTTCTCCAGGCTGAACACCCCAACTCTCCCAGCCTGTCCTCATAGGACAGAATTGGAAAAGAAAAGATGTGGACACCTGATTCCCAGGGTTAAACTGGGCAGTGGTGAGGGGAGCTCATGGAAGGGAGTGTTTTGGCAAAATATGCTGCCATGTGCAGTTGGAGGGAAATGGTGGTCTTGGTAGCAGCCTGAGCCTAGGAGACCTCCTACAGTTAAGCCACTTCATGAAGCTCACTGGTTTGGTGGCCACTCGGTCATCTGTCCTTTGATAGTTAAGAGGCTGAAGAGATGACTAAAAGCCTGTTCCTGGGGAGTGAGTCCCCAGGAAAAATGAAGTGCCTGCGTATTTTCCTAAAGAAAGTGGTTTTCATGAGAAGACAGAAGGCTGGAGGTAAACAGAATGCTTCTCTGTGGGAAAACTCAGCGGCCCATGGAATTCAGTTCTGTCATTGAAAATCTGACTCTCTGAAAATCAGCAGCTTGATTTAGAGACCCAGCTATGACAGGAAGAATTGTGAGTCCCCATGTCTCTTGTTCCCATCTCCTATAAGTCCAGGACTCCTCGAGGCTGAGCTGACTAGTTCTTGACCAGGTGAAGCCACGCAGGGTCACTCATGCCATGGCAGCTGCTCCCCAAGTGTCACAGTGCATGGCAAGAGGTCCCACCATGAATGTTGGAAAATGCTGTGGGGATGAGACACACAAAGCTCATTCCCAGCAAGACCCTGCCCCCACGTTTCTCAAGTGAAGGGTCTCCACAGATGACTCTATGACATTCCTCCTTGCTCTGACTCCTGGGTGCTGCTGTTTGCTCCACCCCATGACTAAGGATCATAAAATGGGCAACTCAGGGGTGCCCCTTCAGGTTCTCACCAGATGTGATGTGCAGGAAAAGAGGTGCATCCTCTCCCCACTGCTCAGGGAGGAGCTTCCCTCTCTGCTAAAATGCTGGGGCTTTTCACAGCATCCACCCAGGCCTTACTGATCTCCTTGGCATGCCAGCACCCTCAGGGGTGGCCAGGGGCTGCCAGGGGCTGGTCTCCTCTATACCTACACTGTTCCTGCACTGCCTCCTGAGCATTGCTCCTGCTCGTTGTAGAGATGCAGCTCCAGCCATGGACAGTCTCAGGGAGGAATCCTGGTTCCTCTGCTCCACACCAATTCCCAGAGAAGGCCCCTTCAGCTGTGCCCATCATCCCCAAGATGCCCAGGACAGCCACACATTTTGAACAGTCTTCTGCCTCCAGTTCCTCTAGCACTGCCTCAGGTTGTGTCCACGCCAAAGCTCCCGTGCTGAGGAAATACAGCAAAAGTGGTCATTTCCAGGAGACTGTGGGGAAAGACCCCTGCCCTGCAGGAACCACTCACGGAGAAAAGGAGCCAAAGTCACAGCTCCTGCAGCACAGAAATGCTCATGGCTGCCTTGCTGTCTCTCAGCCAGCACCTGCTGGCTTAATCTCATGTCCCCATCATTGCATGGGTCAACAGACACACAGCAGTTGGTGTCCCGCCCTCATCCTGCCACCCCCTGCTCGGGAGGGCCGCTGCAGTTCCTGCTCTCCCCGCACAGATGGCGTTTCCCCAGCGCCGCAGCAGCACGCCCGGGAGCGCGAGGGCTGGTGCAGCCCGGTATTTACACGTACAGATACACACACACTTGCAAATGTGACGTTCTGATAGTGATCAGCTAGCAGTGACTCGAATTGTTTCTCTCTGTTCCACCCGCAGCTGTGTTGTGTGTAAGATCCGTTCCGCCACTGTCACCCAGGATCATCTTCTCTTGCTTCAAGTCTCTCCTTTACAGTCCCTGACAAGGGGACCGTCGTTTGTAGCTCTGCACCCTCCTCGAGGTGGGCGTTCTGATGCATCTCCCGTTTGTGCTGCTCAGACAATGTGCCTGCATTGATGCTCTCCTGCTTGCTCCAAGGCAGCACGATTGGATCTCCACCACCCTGCCAGTCTTGATGTTCTCTGCCAGCTCCCCCCGGGTCTGGCCTGCTGTTTCCTTGAAACTTGTCCTGTACTTTACTTTGAATGCAGCAGGGAGTCAGAATTACGCCCACTGTTCCCTTCTATTCTTGGCCCTCCACTTCCCTCACCTCCCAACCAAAATCTGTTCGCCTTCTGAAAATGGTTTGTATTTTCTGACTGTGAGAAAGCATCTCTCCCACGGGGGTTGCAGTGCCACTGGCTGCCACACTTCAGAGCTGAGCAGTTGGGGCAGGGGTCTGTCCCCTTCCCCCCCCTGAACCCTCTCTCCAGCCATGCTCAAGTGGCAAGTGGCTGACCTGCCTTGTGGCACAGGTTTTATAGAATCATGGAACGATTTGGGTGGGAAGGGATCTTAAAGATCATCCAGTCCCAACCCCCCTGCATGGGCAGGGACACCTCCCACCAGCCCAGGTTGCTCCAAGCCCCATCCAACCTGCCCTTCAACACTGCCAGGGATGGGGCAGCCACAGCTTCCCTGGGCAACCTGGGCCAGGGTCTCAACACTGGCTCAGTGAACACTTCATATTTAATCTCTCATCTAAATCTCCCCTCTTTCAGTTTGAAACCATTCCCCTTCATCCCATCACTCCCTTCCCTTGTCCCAGCTCCCTCCCCAGCTTTCCTGGAGCCCCTTCAGGCACTGGAAGCTGCTCTAAGGTCTCTCTGGAGCCTTCTCTTCTCCAGACTGAACACCCCAACTCTTCCAGCCTGTCTCCAGAGCAGAGCTGCTCCAGCCCTCTCATCATCTCCATGGCCTCCTCTGGACTCTCTCCAACAGATCCATGTCCTTCTTGTGCTGGGGACCTCTCATGAGCCCACAGGACCCCAGAACAGAACCCAGCCCTGCAGGGGGATCTCACCAGAGCAGAGCAGAGAGGGAGAATCCTCTCCCTTGCCCTGCTGGTCACGCTGCTGGAGATGCAGCCCAGGATACTGTTGGCTTTCTGGCCTTTTTCTGTGGCTCCTCCAGCCACTGTGTGTTGCATTTATTGCTTGCTTTATGCTTGCTTTTTGCATTGCTAAATTTACTGGAGTTGTCCATGGGAATTTCTGGTGCATCCGTATTTCTCTCGTTTAATTCCTGTGATTACCGGGTGAGGCGGAACTTGCTGCTTGTCCCCTTTCCAAACGTCTCTGTCGAATCAACATGAACAGATTATTCATCTGCTGCAGAAGGCTAATTGCAAACAATTGTAAAACAAAATATTAGTTCATTGCAAAGTAATGGACAGCACTCTCTCTGCACCATATGGCACCCTAGTTCAAGCCCAGCCCTTGGGAAAGAACTCTGCCATGTGCTTAAAGGATATTCATCCAATGGGACATGTCCTTAGCAAGGCAGCACCAAAGGGACATTATTCACAGGGAAAGGAGAGCACCTGCAATGCCAGAGCAGGGTGAGTTGCATCCAAGGCAAAGCAAGAAGCCCCAAGCTCATGTTAAGGCACACCTGTAACAAGTGCACCAGCTCCCCAGAGCTTCTGAGCCTCTGCCCTCTCATGCTTTGTGGTCTCTGGAACAAAAAATACCAAATCAGCACCCCCTGAGCTGCCCATTTTATGTTCCTTCGTAATAGGATGAAGCAAATATCAGCACCCAGGAGTCAGGGCAAGCTGGGGGCAACCATGGGCATGGGAAACTGAACCTCCCACATCATTCAAGCACAGCCTGCTCGTAGACCCCATCACCTGGACAGTCTGAGATCAGTGGTGTTTGTCCAGTCCAGATGTGCTCTCAGGAAACCTCAAGCTATTTTTAGGGTGCTAATTCCTCTTAAGGGCAGATTTCTTTTCCCAAGGCTCTTTGGAAGATTTCCAAAGGATGGGTGGGTGCAGTTTCTGGTTCATTACATGGGTGGGCTCCAGTACACATGCCCTTATTCAAGAATGACATGCCATGATGGGACACGTCTATATGGCCCATATGGTTTGGTCCAGCTTGCAGTTATAATTTGCCTCCAGCCTGCCCTTCTCTATCCCTTAGCTATGTGCTCTCCTTTCCCCCCTGTTCCCCATCCCACCTCTGTTTTGGTTCCTGCTCCAGGGTGGTTTCCTTGCCTCCATCGGTCTCTGATGATGACAGCAAGGAGAGGGGAAGACTCCAATTTTTGGCCTGGAATAGCCTTAGCTTCACTGCCTGTGGACAATTCATGGACCTGGTTCATGTTTGGTAGCAAATCGACATCAGATGGGAAGGATGAGTTCTGGGCAAGGGGTGACAGGACACCCTTATCTGCCTCACCATCACTGTACCTGCTCCCAACAGAGCCCTGCTTAAGGTACAGGAGCATCCCTGGAAATCTCTGCAGGCCCCAGAGGGTTTCAAGTTAAGACATGAGCTAGAAGAGTAATCTGAAATGAATAATTTATTTTGGTGAATTTTCCTTCCCTCTGTTTACAGATTGTCTAGGAGCAGATTGTAGCTTTTGCACCTCAATTCATTATTGGAAACTATTTGCAGATAGTTCTTGGTCTGCAACTCATTTGCTAACTCTGCTGAGAGTGCTGCAGATCTGAAAGCAGAGCTGTTTGGATTGGTCATGTGGTGCTGTCATGCTCTCATTCCCCCATGAAATATACGTGATGTTCCGAATCAGGCTGCAAGGGCAGATGCTCCGAGTCACAAATTAGATGTTCACTATCTGCCAGTGCTCTCCAGTAGCCCTTCTGCATGTCCCTCCAACTGCCCCTGCCAGGACATCCGTCAACATTAGGAGAGCAGGAGTCAGCCTTAAAAAAAAAACAAACCAAAACCCTAGTAGCCTTTTCTCATCTTAAACTGGAAAACAAACAAACAAAAACCAAACTAAGTAGGAGAAACCATGTGTCAGTAACTCAACACTGACAAACAATATGCAGCAGCATCCATCCAGGCTTGGCACCATCACAGTGGGGACACTGTGGGCTTGGTGAAAAACAAAAAGTTCATTCCTTTAAAGAACATCTGAGCTCCAGGCCACATCACCAGTGTGCTGCACCTGGGAAGAGCAGAGCTCCTCAAATGCAGAACTGGGAACAGTTACAGGGCAGGGAAGGTGATCCCAACTGAATGATACTGGTGTTGTTGTGATGGAGAGGCCACTCTTCAACTGCTGCTCTTGAGACTCTTCTCACTCTTTGGGCACTGTGTCCAACACACATGCTGGTGGTCCAGAGATAGCCATGGACTATGTGCAGGTTCTGGTCACTAGATCTTACTGAACGGGTACTGGGAGGACTTTCCACCTCAAATACCTCCTAGTTTCGGACGCTTTATTCTTCTGGAGCTTTGGCATTCACAGAACTGTGGATGAGAGTTGCCAGAGAGCAGCAGAGCAGAAATGGAGAGACCATGACTCTGTTGGGCTCCCCTGGACCAAGTCACTGGGTAGGCCTGGGAGATGCACAGCCATGCCAGTTCAACCCAGCTCTCGTTCATTCCGTGGTCAACACACAGGGGTTCCCTGGTTCACCTCTGTGGAGGAGCAGGCTTACCTTTGTTTGGACTTTTGCTACCCTTCTCCCCACTCCCCTTCGCTCCTTCTGCACATGCTGATGAGAATCTCCTACCCTCATATGGTCCATGCAGTCATGAATCCTATCCAGTCCATCCTTTGGAAGGAAAAAAACCCACAACATCCTGCTCAGGAATCCAGGGGACCAATCTACCCCTTGATCCACTAATAAGGCAAGACACTTGGGATGCAAAGCCTACAAATAATCAGATCCACCCCAGAGGACCCTCCTTTGGATCAAGAATCTGGCCAGGAAGTAGTTGAGGAAACCTCTTAGGGCTTTGTGCTTCTTCTTCAAAGTCCATTTAGCATCTCTGACTGTTCCTAGTTGCTTCACAGTCAGAGCAGAGCAAGCTCGGGGCAGTCCCAAGCTTCTAATCAGCTAAGTCCTCCTAAGACTTGAAACCAAGCAGCTTCCTGCAAGAGATGCCTGAACAGATCTGTGGCCCTTCCTGCATGGCCCTATGATGCTCTGAAGGTTTCTTGGCTCATTCCAATCTCAGCAGCACCGCCAGGACCAGGTGGGAACCTTTTACTGCCTGTCGAGAGGGGATTGATGTGTCAGGCGGAAGTGAGAGCTGAGATGATTTACTGGAACAACTCATCCAAGCCATCTATTGCTCAGGCAGAAGAGGCCTGAAATCTGAGAGAAATCACGAAGCAGAAGCGATGAGCCTCATAATTCACTTTCCTGGTAGAGGTGGCATCCCTGGGGAATTGCTGGCTGTGCAAAGGGTGGACGCACTGATAGAGAAGCTTTTCTCACTCTGCTTTGCCCATCCAAACTCTGCAAGGCTCTGGTGCAGTTTTTCATGGCAATAGGAGCAAACCAGCAGATAAGAACAACACAGACATTCAGTGCCTTGTCCTGAACTAATGCAACCTTGTAACAAGTTGAGACAGTTGGCAAAGATGGAAGTGTCACATCTGCCATAGAGGGGTGGATGGTTCAAGACAGGAAAAGCTCACATCAGGGCCCAGGACTCGACTCTAGCATCACACCTCTCACTGCAAAGGAGTCTAGGAGTGGTCAGCCTGCATCAGGGCTGCTGTGGTCTCCCTGCAGCATGTTGTCTGCTTGTGCAGCCCTCTGAGGCACTCTGGCACCTAGGACACAGAGCTCAATGCGTATCCTGCTGCAGAGGAGGATTCAGAGCTGACATGTAACCTGGGACTGTTTCTATTTATATATATACATATATATAAACACACACACATATATACACATATACATATTATGCACACACACATGCATATATATATATATATTATATATACATATGTATTTTGTGTGTGCAGGTAGATTGAGCCACTATTGCATTTGTTATTCTGGTCTTCTGGAAGAGTCATTCTGTCAGCACACAACCTGTGTGCCCACTGGTGTGCATCAGCTCAAGCCTTGGAAATGGAGCAGTAACTACACTGGGAGTCTGGATAAATTCCGTCAGCACAGTTCATCCTCATGTGTGCAAATCTGGCCAAGGAGCCTTGCTGATGTAGAGCCTCCCTGTGCTTCCCTGTTTGGCCAGTCTGCACGGTATGTGTGTCACAAAGTATCCAGGAGAGAGCAATGATCTGTGTTCCCTTTGTCTAAGATATGAGGTAGATGGGATAGTACATAAACTATGTCAATAGCCCCAGTGTTGGTGGGTCTGGGAAGCCCTTTCAAACTTGTATTGGAAAGTCTGACCCATTGCCTGCCTACACCTGTACTGAGAAGAGGCAAAAACTCCTGCAAAATAGGTCTTCTTGGACCTTCAGAAGGATGACTTGTCCAGGGATTCAGAGGGGTCTTTATCTCATGAAGAAGGTGATACACCCTGACCTTCCGATTGCCCATGCTGCATTATGCACCATGTGCTCTTGTCTGCTCCTGTCTCCTGCAAGCAGAGGCAGTTCCACAGCTTGGCCTAGGCACAACAGCAAATAACCTGGTCTTTAAGTGCCCCTTTTCTGACCCCTTGTTCCTCCAAGAGATATATTCATATGCTCACATCCACATCAGATGCAGAACAGATGCACCCTCGAGCCAGTGGGGTAGAAGGGTAAAAAAGCTTTACTGGATCAGCACAAGGTAAAAGCTACAGGTTTTTTTTAATACTAGGATTCAGGAATCAACTCCATTAGGTCCTATCCCAAAATAAAGGGGGGTGTGAGCATGGCAAAGAGCAACAGCTTCCCATTTTATGTGCTCTATTTCTTCCCATCCACCTCTCTCTTCCACCTTCACCTCAGCACCCTTAGTCCCAGGGATGGCCCCCAAACACACATTAGAGCCACTCTGCTCCCAAACACAGGCTAAACACAGCAAGTGAATGGTTGACACTTTGCAAACAAGACTCAAAATCCAAAGGAAGAGAATTGATCTGTGATTAAGCATCAGGTAAAGATGAACGTGTCTTCGCCAGTCAAAGCAAAGTGTCTCTTGATCTCAGTGAATGTTGGCTTCTTTCCAAGCTGCAAACAAGCTGCACAGAATTACTCTATGCTGTAGCTGTATTTCTCTTCCATTCTCCCAGGGGATCTCCTACTTGGGAGACTCTTTCTCCTTGCTAGACAAGGCTTAGGCATGTTGGGAAATGGAAAGCTCAAATGTCCAACATGAAGGCAGCGAGGGAGAGCCAGTCTCATCTACCTTGTAACATGAGCTTGGAAAGCAAGCTGGCACTAGGACACCCATCACACTGTGCAGCACCACTTTGCACACCAAGGTCATGGCCACCATGTTACTTCATTGTGACCTGTGTATAACAAACTGTGGCGTCTCAAACCAGCCCCAAATAGTGCAGGAATCTGGAAGAAAAGGAAGTCCCAGCAGTCTACAGATGTGCTCTCTCCATTTCAAGATTAACCTTTCAGAAATGTCAGGCAAACAGCCACAGCAGCCTGCTGCCTTCCTGGTAGAACCTGTAATTTTCAGCCTCGCGACTACAGCTTCAGTTAACTCTTTCAGTGCTCATGTTCACCTTTCAGCCCTCTCCCAGGCAATTGCAGCTCCAGGGTTCTTTATCTGCACTGATTTTGACGCTCTGCACGTAAGTGACCTCTCCCTCCTGATGCACCACTTGGGAAAGCAAAGTCAGAGGGCACTATTGAAACACAAGTGCTTGAAGGTGTGTTTAAAAGTGAGGAGCAGCATATTCCTAACCTGTGGTAGCTGGACTGTCACTGCAGACACAGCAGGGCAGCGTAGGAGCATCCTCCCTCCCCAGAATATGTCCAGAAATCAACAAAAAGGTGTGCTGAGAAAAGCCAGATTAATCTCTATGCCGCTGCTGGCACTGAAGGTCCTTGGAAGACCTGCAAGTGAGGCAGATCCAGTTCTAACGCCCCAGTCCCAACTTGAGGCCCATTCCAGAGCTCTGCCAGCTGCAGACCTTCTGTTGGGGTCCTGCAAGCTCTCTATCTCAGCCCTGCTCCAGCATGCTGCTTCTGTTGACCTGCCCATATATCCTAATGGCAGCCTTTCCCCTTCTGTGCTCTGACACTGTGGTTGTGGATGGCCAACAAAAATGGCAGCAAAACATATCTAGAAGACATCTGGAAGCCATCCCTCCCTGGTACCTTTGGACAGCAGAGGCTGTTTGCATAACTAAAGCACGTACTTGGTAAACTTCCTCTATCTGGCTCAAATGTCCAGTGAGGCCTTTGGTTGCATTACTTTTTTCCATGGGTGATTGTGGTGTCAGCATGAAGTACCCCACAGATCTCCAGGTGAGGGCTCATCTTGGAACAATGCCTCCACAGAAAGATGCAACCTGGGGAGGCCTTCAAGGGTTATGCTCTAGACGTGGTCAATATTAGGGTGACAAACTGTAAATATACCTTTGTGTACATACATATAACTCCTTGGTAGCAGTTCGAAACCTCTCACTAGCAAGGGCAGGGCCACCATGCCCTCGTGCTCAAAGTGTTTGGCTTTCTCTGGCACAACCCTTCCCTTCTCCTTTCCCCAACGTGCAATTGAGTTCAGTTCATAAAAATCCCAGGACAACTGTCTGCTTGCCTGGACAGCTGCAGATGGGAGCAATCTGTGCTCTAAGCACTGTCAGCCTCAGGACAGGGAAGGAGGGAAGCCTGCTGGGGGGGGGGGGGGGGCTGAGGAGAATCTCATCTACCACCATTTTAAACCTCGCACTTTTGGGTAAACTGAGGCAAGGTGTTGTCCCTCCTGTACACAGGAGAGTGATCCCAAAAGAAGAAGGGTGGGAGATGGTGAGAGGGCTCAGACATGCAAGAGCTCTCTCGTTCGGGCTCCCCCAAGGCTCTGTCCCCACCTGGCTCCCTGCAGGGCCGCCGCGGCTCCGCTCCAGCAGCAGCACAACCCGGCGATGGGGCAGAGCCAGCTCGGCGGGGACAGGCTCTGCCCTGGCGGGTGTCCCGGCCGCCCCGCGGGGGAGGTGACCCCGGCAGGGGAACGACCACCCTCCAAAGCCTCCAGGGGTCCTGAGCCGAGCCCGAGCCTTGAGCTGCCGGGGCCCTGAGCCGGGCCGGCGGCCGCGGGAGGCAGAGAGGAGCGGGCCGGTCCGGGTGTCCGCAGCAGCCCGGGCGTCCCTCTCCGCGGCTTCCTTTAGGTGGCACCGCTCCTCCAGGAATGAGCCTCTCGCAGCCGCCCGGCCCCTCGCAGCCCTGCCGGGGCCGCGGCCGCGCACGGCGGGGGCTCCACCGCGGATCCGCCGCCGTCGGAGCTGCCCCTGCGCGCTCGGCCTGCCCCGAGCGGCCCCTCCCTCCCTGCCTCCCTCCATCCCGTGCCCGTCTCCCCCGTCCTCCCTCTCACTCCTCCAGCCAGTAAATCCGATCTAGGCTGATTCCTCTCACGTCAAACCACATGATCCCATAAAACATTCATCGCCTCTCCATCCCCGCGCCCCGGCTCGCTCGCTCCCGGTATCCAGCGCAGCCGGCTCCGCGCTCCCCGCCGCCGCCACCGGCTCTGCCGCCGCGGGATCCGCCGCAGCCCCGGCCCCGTGCGTGGCGGCGGGCGGGAGGGAGGACGGAAGGACGGAGGGAGGAGGCAGGCAGGCAGGCAGGGAGGGGGAGCCTCGCCTGGATGCTGACTCCAGCTCGGGGGCTGCTCATTCCCCCGATGCGCGGCACCGGCAGAGCCCCCCCCCCGCGCCCCGCCGCTCCACGCTCGGGCTGAAGTTTTTTTTCCGCGAGGATCTGCCCCGCTCCCGCAAGGATTGTACCGCTGCCGCTCGACTTTGCGCCTCCAGACGTGCCTTCCCCGACCCCTAAGATGAAGAGGGCGATAGCTGAAGGTATATGCGTCCCCGTTCCCCACCCCCCCGGGCCCCCGCCGCGGCCCCCCGGGGGACGGCAGAGCCGGGTGAGGCGACCACGGCCCCAACTTCGCACCGCGCCGGGAACTTCCCTCGCTGCAACTTTCTTTGGTTTTGTTTGTGTTTTTTTTTTAAGCTGAGTGATTGGGAGCGGCCGGGTCCGGCAGCAGGGGAGAGGGGCCGGACCCCGGGGGCTGGGCCGGGCCGGCGGGAGCCCGGAGGGGAGGCGGGGAGGGCGCGGGGGGAGCGGGAGCTTCGCGGCCCCGCGGGTGGCGGGGAGGGGAGCACCGGGTGCGCCCCGGCACGGGATGGGAGGAGAGCAACGGGATGAGCCCCCTCCAGCCCCAGCCTCGGCTCGGCCTTGGGGTGCCCGGGCTCCCCACGAAGTCGGAGCGGGCAAAGTGCTGCTGGGGGACGCGGCACCCCGTGCTCTCAAGCCCGCATCCCGCGGGGGCCCGGAACCGCTTCCCCGGCGGAGGGGGCCGGAACCGCAGCGCCCACGGTGGGCGAGAGGGGATGGGGCAGCCCGGCCCTCCCCCCGCCCTCTGCTCGGCCGGCGGGGGAGCCCCCGGCTCCGCTCCCCGGGCTCGGCCGCCTGCGGTTCCCTCCGGCCGGGGAAGTTTGCGAGGGCTCCGGGCGTCCCGGAGGAATGGCGAGCACCGCGGTGCGGCGGGTGCGCCCCAAGCTCTGGGTCTCGCCTGTTTCGTCTCAGCCCGGTTGTTCTTTAGCCAGAGGCTGAGAAGAGATGGAGGTGCGGGCAGGACCCCCCTCCGCGTCGGCTTGCCCCATCGGGGGGGAGGCACAGCTGGCTTGGCAGAGCCTTCTCGGGCTGAAAATAGCCCTTTTTCATCTGCTTGGGCAGCCCCGGCGATGGTCTGTCCCTCCCGGCTCCCGGTGGGGGGATGCGGACGGGTCGGTGTTGGCAGCAGCAGCCGAGCTGCGGCTGCTGGGGAAGCTGCCCCGCTGCACGGCCCTGGCGTGGCCGGTCCTCGCCACTCCCGGAATAAAAACCTGCATCTGGAGGCACACACGGGCTCTCCCGCTGCGGGTTCAGACCACTTGGAGAAGCATGTGCCACCCAGGTGTGCTTGCTGGAAACCCAACCCACGGGCTGCGATTTTTAACTCGAGTGATCAACCCAGTGTAGCAGCACCATCTCGGTCCTGCTGCTGCTCAAGGCAAGAGCCTCTTGCTGCACAAAGTCTCTTCCCCTGTCTGTCATCTCCAGCTTGCTTCCTGTTTCCATCAGTGACATAAATACATTATATTATTATTATTATTATTATTATTATTATTATTATTATTATTATTTCTTTTCGTTTTTTGAGGACATTCTGGCCGATTTATTTGTGATTATCAAAGGACATATCCAAAGCTCTGTTCCAAGGGGCACACTGCCTCCTTTAAAGAATTTATCTCGGTTTTAATTCTGAAATGGCCAATTCACTCCTGTTTGGGGAGCACCCTGGGAGCAGGTTGCAATGGCAGCTTCTCCTGCAGGCCCTAAAGGGCTACAGATATTCCAGGATCCGTTTGCTACGTGCTGCGCTGTAACCTGGTGCATGGGTCAGCCATTGATTTGCACGCAGTGGTGTGCGCTGGTGCTCAGAGCCAGGCTGCCAAGTGGGTGGTGCAGGCTGCTTGCCTGTGGGACTGCTGTAGGATGGCTGTCAGCCCTGAGGAGCAGCATTCCCGGGGCTGGGTGTTGCTACAGGCTCCTGGGACAGCCTCTCCCACACCGTTTGTGATCCCGCTGCAGCACAGCACTTTTCTCCACACTGTGATATTCCTGGCTGCTACCAGTGTAATGTAAAGCAACACAGAGGATAATGAAATATAAAAACTCCATTACAATGGCTTTATTTATAGAACAAGGCTTTGAGGGGTTTGGCTATTATTATTATTTTTTTCCTGCAGTTTATGAATTGCTCCTGTGAGAGGCTGGGTTGCCTGGATTGCTGGTAGGTGTGACTGGAAGTCCTTATGAACCTTGGGTGATTACATTTAGTTGAGTGACCATCCTGCTGTATCTGGACTACATTTCCCACCGTGGGCTGCCAGGACACTTCAAAGTGCCTTGTAAGCCAGAAATAGCCACCAGGGGCAGTTTGACAGGCAGAGCTTTCACCTGGTGTTCTCAGCACATGCTGCCTTATTAACACAATTTATTTGTATCAAAAGAGGCTTCTTCAGGCTTATTATTTTATAAAATTTATTTTTAAAAACCAAAAATCACAAAACCCTGCAATATGAGAACCTACACCAAGCTCAGAGACTACTTGCTCGCTGATGTGAGAGCAGCTCTTTCCTTTTCTTGCAAGAAGATACAATTTATCCGTGTATTATTTTATATTTCCTTTCTGTACAGCATTCATTTGTACCAAGGGGCCACAGCATTTCTTGGGCTTTGTCCTCACTTGCCCACCAGGTAGCACATACCTCAGACCTATGTTCTGTGGGACCATCAACAGTGAGTTTGGAGAGGTTTCCTACAGGGGTGTGTCAGGGCAGAACGAGGCGGAGGTGCCGCTGCTCCCCGCCCGGGCGCGGTGTCAGTGCGGATGTCGTTGTGTCCCTGCTGGTTCTGCGATGTTTTCCCCACTAAGAGCGCTAGAGAAAAGCTGGTCCAGAAAATAAGTTAATTAGAAACAGCGAGAAAACGGCCGCTGCTCTCTCTGCTGCTGTGGCTTGTGGGCAGCATGTGCCTGTGCTGCTCACTGCCAGCGAGCACGGCCGTCCTGCCTTAACAAGCCAGGTCCTTCATTAAT
Organism: Apus apus; assembly: GCF_020740795.1. NCBI lineage: Eukaryota > Metazoa > Chordata > Aves > Apodiformes > Apodidae > Apus > Apus apus. The sequence continues at coordinate 732,693 of NC_067297.1, forward strand.
TACCTCCATCCTGTGTTCAGATGCTCTGGGCTTCTCTGGAGGGAAAACCTCCTGGGAGCTGATGCTGCTCGTAAGTGTGAAGGCATCGGTGGTGAGAAGAAGGAAGGAGAGGAAGGGGAGCAGTTTGCTATGCCTTCCTCTGCCTGCCCTTCTCTGGTTGGAAGGAGAGGGCAGGGCTCGCTGTGGAGTTGGAAGCTGGCAGGGGAGATGAGGGTCCATGACTCACATCCCCACGTCTTGATAACTCTGTGACAATCTGTGCTAGTAATGAAGGCCTTGTGCCTGTGTCATCCTCTCTGGGCACCAATGATGCCTTTGGCCATTAAGCCTTCCAAAGGAATTAGCAAAATGTAAAAATCCAGCAGCATCTCTGAATTTTTCACCTTCCTCTGCATGGAAGCAGCGAGAGAGACAGTGAGATGGGGCAGGGAGGGGAAGGATGCTCCAGAGCCTGGTTCTCAGGCCCTGCATGCACAGTGATGCTGGCTGTGGGGAGCTGCTGCCCACCCTGGGAAATGAAGTCTCTTCCTTCCCTTCCCATCCTCCTGAACCCTGAGGGAGAGGAGGAGGGAGAGGGGGAATCATTTGAGCCACAGCCTCAGCACAAAGCAGGACAAGGAAGACTGCAAAGAGCTGAGCTCTAATCTCTGCTCTGAGCCTGCTCATGGCTTCTCTGCCAGTTGCTCAAGCAGCTCAGCCCCAGTGTGCTGCTGGGTGCATCCTGGTGGATGGTGCATCCTGGTGGAGAGGCTGGAGCTGCAGTGCCCGTCCAGGATTCTCCCTGCGCATCCAGCCGGAGGCTGGGAGAAGAAGAAAGGAGTCGGTCTAATTAGGTGTGTGTTCTTTTCCCCTTGGATTTGCAATGCTTTCTGCTGCTGTCACCTTCATTAAGACATATCTCGGAGTGCCAAGCTCTTCTTTTGATGTTCCTAAACAGTGTTTTTTTGGTGTGGTTTTTTTTAATGCAAGTGGGATGCAGACAGAGCAGGAGCATCCTGTACTTCTGCCATCAGAGGCAGCATCACAGTATGGTGTCTGCAATGGCTGGGAATTGCACTTGGGCTTCTCTCTCCTGCAGAAAGATTTGGTCTGTGTCCTAGAGCCAGATGCATCTGTCTGGGATTTGTGAGGAACAGAGTTTCAGGGCTTCTCCATCACACACAGAGGTCTGGGAGGGAGGAGGGAGGCTTGTGAGCTACAAAGCCCAGCTCCCCTTTCATGCTTGTGGTTGCAATTTCTGGAGGTTTCCAGAGACTGAGGGGAAAGGGAGAGAATTGTACTGAAAAGTTATAATTGGTGAAAAGAAGCTAAGGGTGAATCCTTCCCTGTTTGCACAGACATGCCAAAGCAATTCATACAGACTTTGCTAAAATGTGCAAACTTGCCTCAGGCTGTGCTGGTGTCTTGTTATGGCTATTGGGACGTGCAGCAGCCTGAGTTTTGTGTGGCTGATTAGTTGTTGTGCTGCTGTGGAGGCTCAGAGCAGAGTGGCATCAGAATGACACGTATTTCCTATGGTAGGTGCCCAGCATGCATGGAAAGGCCCTGCCTGGATGGAAAGCAGAACACATCTGCATATTGCACAGGCACTGGCCATATTTACTTTGCATTTGGGAGCTCCTGGAATTCAGGGGCTCTAGAGTCTGGTATTGGCCCTGTTTCTGACTTCTTTCTATCCTTGGCCAGGTCAATGAGTCTTTCTGTGATTTAGTTTCAGCTTTTCTGGTTCTGATGCTGGGAGAGTGATGCTGAGTTATCTCCTGAGGGACCCAGAATATGCTTAAAGGTCAGACCAGAGCTAAAACGTGCAAGTCTGTGCAATTGCCCATCACTTCTTTAGCAGTGACACAGTGTCAAGCAACAAGACTGATGATATTCTCCTTAGGGGTGTTGCTGCATCAACAGCAGGTTTGTCTCTCTGGTCTGGCCTGCCTTCCTCACAACCCTTGCCTTGTAGCTTGGAGATGATCAACAGCCCCAGAAGATTTTACAGTATTTATTGTCCCTCTCAAGTCTCTGCTCCTGGAATCAGGGGATTAGAAAAGTACTTGAGTTTTATTTCATAGCCTTCCTGGCTGTCAAGAGAAGCAGAAGCATTCCAGAAGCACGTGCAAAACATTGAGGAAGCTGGAAGCAAGAAAGTACTCCAGTGCTGTGATTTTTAGTAGTTTCTTGGTATATCTGTAGAATGAGGCATCAGCCCGATGACAGGCCAGTAACAGGCTGCAGCCCTTCTGCCCCAGGCAGGCAGCAGTGTTGGGGTCCTCCCTGCATGGGTCAGGCAGGGCAGGGCTTACAGCAGATTTGCTTTCGTGTTTGGAAGAGACATCTGGGGGTATCCTGCTCAAAGCACAGCTAGTTTCAAAGCTAGATCTGGTTGCTCAGGGACTTCTGCCAACTTGTGAGTATCTCCAAGGATGGAGATATCCTCTCCTCCGTACCTCAGACTTTTCGGCCTTTCTGGCCAAGCCCTTTGTCACCTCACCTGGATCAGGACCATGAGTGGCTTATCTCCCTTTGGCATGGTCAGGGTAGCTCTTGTCAGTCAGCAGGATGACACTGGTGGAGCAGGAGTGATGGTGCACGCAGTGCCTGGGTCCATGCTTGATGGGAGTGAGTGGTTGTCCATGTGAGTTCAGGAGCAAGTTTGAGGGAGATACCAAGGAGGACCTGAGAGTGGGGGTCCAAGCTGGGTGCTTGGCCAGGACACTGGGGAAGGCAGCAGACACTTGCAGGCATTTCTGTCCTGTGTCTGCACGTTTGCTTTTCTGACTGCAGTTGGGGGTGAAGCCCTTGGATTTATTTTCTGCATACTGGTTGCAGCTCTCCCAGCATGGTGTCCTACACCAATGTTAGTTAAAGCAGAGATTCCCAGAAACTCATGAATCCTCAAGCACACCCTGTGCTGGAAGCCTTTCCTGGATACTGTGTAGTGGCAGAGACCTCTCTGAGGACATGGTTTAGCATGGCCACATCCTGGAATCCTGAAGGTTCTGGTGAGAAATGCCCTCTGGGGGTCCAGGCTCCCACCCTGAGCAGGGCTATTGCTAATGTCAGATCAGGTCTGCTGTGGCTTTCCCTAGCCAAGCCTTGGAAACCTCTGGTGATGGAGACTTGCTGGCCTTTCCCAGCACTGGAGCAGATTAAGAAGATTTTCCCAGTGTCCAGACTGAACCTCCCACACTGCAGTTCTTGGCCATGGCTTCTTGCTGTGTCATCTGGCCTCACAAAGGTGTATTTGGCTCCACCATCTGTATAACTGCCTTTGAGTACCTATAGGCAGTCATTAGATTGTCCCTTCACCTCCTGTTTGCCAGATCAAGCCATCCTAACTCCTTCTACCTGAACTTGTAAGGCATATGCTGTAGGCTTCTGACCTAGATAGCTCACCCTCCACTGAACCTCTTTGGTTTAGCCACATGAATTTTGGACTGAGAGGACCACAACTGGACATATGCATATGAATGTTTCTTTACTGTTATTTAGCAGTGGGTCAGAAACATTTCAGGAAGCCCAGGGTTCCCATCCTGCACTTGGCTTCTCCAGATGACCCTGCTGAATGGTTGGTTCATGCTGTGGCCCAAGTTCCAATTAAGACAGCTACAGAGAAGCTACCCCTTGACACAGGTGGCCACCTTCTTTCCACTGTCAGTACCCTTTGTGATCAATGTCCACTTGCCAAATGATACTTTGCTGCTACTTCCTGAAGTTGACTCAGAAAAACTTTTGTGTCTTGCCTTTCTATTCTTTTTCCAATGAGATGTCCATGAAGGTCTGAGACTCTCTATTGTCTGCTATGTTTTGATCCCCATCCACAGCTGCAATTCCACACGGAGATGAAAAAGGCACAGGGAAAGCAAATGCACCACATTAGAAGAGTGAGGTTCTCTGCCTGATGGGAGTTTCTAGCCCATCACAGCTTTTTTCCATCTTGTGGGAGTTCCCTCATGTGGTTCTTTGAATCTTGTTGTGCTTTCTTCTGTCTCCCTGTGTCTGCTGGAAACAAGGGGATGTTTGCATTCAAATGTGATACTTTCTTTTCTTTCTGGAGTGCATGGGATAATTATAGTGCCTTGCATGGACTTGTACTAATTGATCAGTTATTAGTGATAATTATAGTTTACATGATAGTTTAGGAAGAAGGGGCACTTCTGGGGAGAAGGGATGCTCTAAGATGACAGTTCAGGATTGCTTGCTGATGGGTCAGATCATTGCCTGTGTGCTGCTCACTGGGGAAATGGGTTAACTTTTTGTTTCTTGGTTTGTTGGGGTTTTTTTGTTTTGTTTTGTTGGTTTTTTTTGTTTTGTTTTGTTGTTTTTTTTTTTGTTAAGAGTAAATCTTTTGCAAGAACCATCTGGCTGCTAAATTCTTCTCCTGAAGCTGTGCAGTTTGCTGGGAGTTCATTTGCGTCTTTAGCTACTGAAGAGAAAGTAAAAGTGACTGATTAGTCTAAGACTGGGACCATTCACATCAAAGTGACAGATTTTGTGAGCTGGATTTGGGAAAGTGTTTAAAACGGGTGTGTTTTCATTAAATTTTGAAGGCTGTGGGCAGAACTGTGCCCTCGGCGCTCCAGCACAGCTCTCGACTCTGCACCCTGCGTCGTTATGTCAGAGTGAATTGTGTGGCTGTTAAAATTTGTGTGTGCTTGTTTGATGACTTTAAATATTTATTTTAATTGTGCATCTTTCTTAAGGCTGTGAGTGATGATCAGAGCCCTGAACAACACACCATGTGCACAGCACAGCAACGGGCAGGGGAGGAGGTGGGAGTTTGGGCTAACTATTTAGCAGAAGGGAGGAGGGAGAAGGGGGGAAACATTTTTGAGGCCCCAAATTCAGTTTTCTCTAATTCCAGGCAGCACCGGGGGCTTTGTCAGAGCCATGCCACCAGCTGCTGGGTGAGTGGGGATTTCAGAAGCCTTTTGAGATTGCTGGTGTCAGGCTGGGCAGGCTGCATGCCCTCCCCGGACAAAAGGCCTCTTTTGAAATCCCAAGAGCAAATACTGACTTTGTTCACATTGTGTCTGCAGGGAAGAATGCTCCCCTGAAAGCCACCGGGACCTTGAGCCCTTGCACATCCCCGCGGCTCCAGCCGGTTCTGATGGGCCGTGGGGAGCTGCAGCAGGGGAGCAAACCCCGCTCCCTGGCACAGGTCCCTTCCCGTGCGGGCGCCCAGGGTGGGTCTGGTCGTGGTTAATGCTTTCCATGCCCGTGCAAACATGGTTGGCGTTGGCTTTACACTAGAGGGCTGTCTGTCCCTTCAGAGAAAAGGCTCGAGTCTGTGCCGTGACGGCCCTGGTGGTTCCCGGTACCCGCGGGTTGGCAGCGGCTGATGCGGTGCAGGATGGTCCTCACTGCTCACTGCCTCTCTTCGTGCTGCACAAGAACATCCACGTCCTGGTCTGGACAGCTTTGAAGCTGTTTGGGTGACAGGAAGCCTCTCTGGCTGTCTCACCAGGCTCTCTGTCCTCCCGCACAGGTCAGCAGCCTTTTTGCAAAGCTTCAAACCAGCGTCGTGTTCCCCTCCGCTTTGTTCACTTCTGCTGTCAGGAGTGATAGCACCAGGGGCTCACCCTGGCTTTCCAGAAGTGTGGCATCTCCTGCTGCTGTCCTGAGCTTGTGAGGAGCAGAAGCCCTGGATGTTGGCAGATCCAGTTCTGCAGTCTGTGGAGTGCACCCAGATGGGAGATGCTTTGGAAATGGCTACCCCGGGCACAAGAGGAGGGTCCTCAGTGTTCTAGGGATGAAAGAGATTTGGCAGCTTTTGTTCCATAAGCTCAGGTAGGATGGCTTTCTCTGGCTCTGCACTAGCAGCAGGGCTGGGACCTCTGTGGGGGACCTTGGCCACCATGAATGCCTCTTGCTTCAGGTCCATGCAGGCACTCATATCCCGGGTTTGCTTAATTCTGTCTGCACTCACTTTTGTCTAGATTGGCTTTAACTTGGATGAAGATGAAACCAGATTAGCTTTGCTTCCTCTTAGCACACTTCAGGTCAGTTTGACTTCAGACCTTCCCTTAAAGTGGCATGGCTGCCTGAAGAGATATAACTGCAAACACAAGGCACTCGGTGTCTTCAAGTGCATTGTGCCAGCTGTGTTGGGGGCATTTATTTCCATTCCTGGATGCCTGTGCAGTCAACGTCTGGCTTGGTTTGGACAGAAGTGGTGTTAATTGAGAGCAGCCACATCCCTGGGCTAACACAGGTCTGAGCCAGGCTGGAGGTGGGGAGGACATGGTGGAGTGATTGGGAGCCAGGGGTGGGAGGCACAGGTGGGAGGGTGAAGCGCTTGCTCTGGGGCTGCCTCCTGCACACACTGAAGTTCAAATGCAAGTTCTTTGTCAGCAGCTGATTTATCAAGCCCAGGGACTTCTCTGCCTCCCTCTTTTCTCCATTTGCAGCTAATGCCTCCTGGAGGGAGGGGGGAATTAATAATAGTAATTACAGCAGCTCACAGTCATGAGCAGTAGCATTAACCACATGGACTGTGATGGATGGTGGGAGGCTGCTCTGCCCTGGGGAAGCTGGTCATGGAGATGGCCTGTTGGACCTGCTCTCCATCCACCACCCCCATGGGATGGGACAGCAGCTGCTGCCAGATGGCAGGAGCCAGAGGCAGGAAGGGGTTTCAGCAGCAGGATCAGGCTGAGATCTGCCATAATCTGAACTCAGGGCAGGGATGTCACCTGCTGCATGGCCTTGCTGTCACTGGCTTGGCCAGGTCACCTGCTGCAGGAGCTGGGAGCTGCATGCAGGCAGGAGGGCATTGACTCCAGTCACCCAGCTGCCTTGCCTTTTTGCTCTAGCCCTGCTCCTCTGTCTAACACCCCTCTGCAGACCTTGCCCTGGGGTGTCCATGGAGCATGGGAAGGCCTGCAGAGCAGCCCAGCTTGTCCCAGAGACCAACAGCAATGCAGAACCAGCTTGGGTTCTTGGTGTGAGATGGCAGTGTGCTGGTGCTGCCTTTCCCGGCCCGTGGCATGGGATGTTCCCTGCCCATGTGCCCAGCCAGGCTGGTGTGGTTTGGGAAGTCCCTGGGGCTGCTCCACCCCAGCCCCTGCTCCCCTCACATTTGTACTCCTCTGTCGAGACCAACAGCTGCTGAATCCCTCGCCTGGCTGGTTCAATTTCAATCCATAAAATGAATTTTAGGCCCTCTGGGTCTAAGCATTAGCAGAGAGCAAAGGGATTCTGCCAGCCGAGCCTGTCTGGCCATTATGGGGGTGTCAGCTCCTGCAGGCTTTGACAGGTCATCTTTAAACCTCAATTTCCGACATCATGCAGCGAGGTGAGACTTCAGCTGGGGCTTGGAGGCAAAGCCTGGCCAAGGGCCTGGGGCATCAGCCTAAGCCTGGAAGAGGAAACATTTTTGGGTTTGATGTGTCATCAGACGAGCCATCTCTCCTGTTTTTTTTAGCAAGAGCTGGTTCTATCACAACACAGATTTTGCTGCTGGGACACTGGCTGTGCTCTGAGGTGGTGTCTAGAAATCAGGCAGTGGTTATTTAAATGGCCTCCCAAGTTAGTGAGCACTGTTGCCATTTTCCCAAGGCTGAGTCCTCCCCTGTGTGCAGCAGCGGGTGGTCCCGAGCCCTGGGAAGAGGCTCCGTGTGGGACTGGGGCTGGTGCCGGCGTTGCCTCTGAATAATGGGCCCTTTTACTCCCAGGTTGGAAGGAAACACTGTGGGAGCAGCACAGCCAAAGAGAGACATTTACATGAGTGGCAGAATAAATGAATCTGAGCTTCCTCCTGGGAACCAGCCCAGAAGAGACTGACTTTCCTTGGCCATGGCTTTCCAGTGGGAAATGCTCTTTCGCTGTATTTACTTTTGGCTTTCCTAGTGTTTTGCAAGGCTCACAATTAATCCTCAGCTTCTGGGCAGCCAGCTGTGCTGCGGGGACAAAGCCTTCTTCAAAGCAGTTTACTTGGTCATTTCCTGAGGACCCTGGATTTACTAGTCACTTGGAAGAGCTTGACCTGGGTCCACCTGGGGCACGTATACACACTGCTCGTGATGGAGAAGAGGTATCTGTGGCTGCCGCCTGCATGGGGAAGGGGGCAGAGAAACCACTTGGCACTCTCCCATCAGATCGACCCAGAAGTTGCTCTTCCTTAGGAGAGGTGACAGTCTGTGTGTTGCTGCTGGGATCTGGCATGGGGGGAAGGGACCAGCTGTGTGTTGATGTGTGCAGGAGTTGGTGGCAAGTTGGCAGGGTGTGTGGCAGGGGTGTGGGAGCTCAGCTTGCCTCCTGACCAGGGGCACCTGGCAGGCTCTTATTGTCTTTGAGGATCCCCCTGAACAGCCTCTGCCTGGTCCAGCCCTGCTCCCTGGATAGTGTTATGTGAAATGTCTTGGGATTACATGGTGATAGATGTGCTGCAGGACTGGCAGGTGTGGAGAGGAGCTGTGCTGGGCTCCTGGAACTCCCTGCACTGCACAGTCTCTGCCTCTGGTGCTGCAGGGGGATCCCAGCCTGCTGACATCCTCACTGCCTGCCTTTCGAGCCTGATTTATTGGCAAACATCCAGTGGGTGCCAGCCAAGGCAGATCTCTGTGTGCTGTGGACTCGTTTGCCTCCCTGCACCCTCTTTGCTTCTCCTGCTGCAGCTGAGAAGGACCCTTTGGAAGTGTTAGAGCTGTCTCAGTTTTGACTGGGTTTCTAAACCTTTCTGTCTTGCTCCTCTCTTCCTAAAATGAAGGCTCATGCCTTCCTGTGCTTTTGTGCACTTTTCTCTTCTCGTAAAGCCTCCCTGTAAGGCTCAATGGGGGGAGACTGCTAAAACTCCTAACAAGCCCAGTGGCAAGTGTGGGGTTTGCTCCACTCCCTGCACGCCTGGGGAAAGTGTCGTTGAGCTGAGGCATCTGCTGCTCTGCAGGCAACATATGGGCCAGCAAGAAGAGCGTGGGGGCCGCCTGGCTGGGCACAAGGTCCAGCTCTGCTGGTGACCTGCTGTCAGGCAAATTATTTAGTGTGTGACATACAGAGGCCACGGGCCAGTGGCTCCCATTGCCACTGTGTGTGACTGAGACACGAGCCCCTCCTGATAAATCCTCATCAGCATGTCCTTGTCTTTCTGTCTGGAGAGGAGTGTGACTGTCGTCATGTCTGCCTTCCCCCTGCCTGTCCCCACATCCCCCGTGTTCAGAAGAGACCAAGTGCAGATGGAGGACCCCCAGGGCAGGAGATGAGGCACTGATGGCCAGCAGTGCTGCAGGTACCGGGCTCTGCTGCTCTGAGCCTGGGGAATGCAGGTCTGGGTTGCTGAACAGACACTGGAGCTCTCCCTGTGTGCAGGGCTGGGGCAGAGCAGCCTTTGCTGCTCTCTCTAAAGCTGAGAGATCCTGTGAATTAAAGGAATGAGCCCAAGACTTGGCACCAGGAGACATGGGAAGTGATAATGTGAGACAGGGCTATAATGGCACAGGAATCTCTCAGTGTGATGGGAGCTAAATGATGCAATAAGGAAAATTGCACCTCATTGTGAGTGTAAAGGTCGACAGAGAGGAGAAGGAGGTGAACAAGTGTTTGCAAGTGCACCCCAACAGCTCCTGGAAAAGAGCCTTGACCCACCTCTGGAGTCAGCCTGCCAGAGCAGCTTGTGTGATCCCCAGCTCCCCCCTCCTGCTTCCCCAAACCTCTCATGCTTGGTAAAGGTGAGATGACAGGCAAGATCAGTCATTCAGTCCAAATGCATCCTTGTGCAGCCTTGTAGAGCCCCTTCAGCCTCTCTGGATTGTGAGGCTGTATGTGTGGTTGTAGGATCAAAATGCCCGTGGCAGAGTGTGGACATGCCCAGCACGTGCCTGCCTGTGGGGCTCTGTGAGCAGAGGCCATACCTGTGTGTGGACAAGCACACAGGGCATGGCAAGTGCTGCCTTTGTTCCTGCCATGGGACAGGGGCAAAAATTGTCCTGGCATGACCACACAGCTTGTGAAGGGAAAGGGGCTGCAGCTTGCTTTGCACCCAAAAGAAACAGGAAAATCAGAGACAGGGATCAAAAATAATTAATCAAATGACTGTGCTGATACAGGCTAATGACAGGCTCCAGCAGGGATCTGGGCAGTGGTTGACATTGTAGGGGGTGAGCCCTGTGTGACCTGGTGGGTTTGGAGCTGAGGAGGCAACAGGCTCAGCACTGGGAGCAGCAGAGTGATGCTCCCTGTCCTCCCTTGCTTGCTGGGCTCCAGGGGTGCTTGGTGCACATCTCAGGGTGGGGGTGTGGCAGCCAGAACTTGAGTCTGTGTGAAAGGGGATAAAAAATGAATGAGGAAGGAAATGGAAGGTGTGTATGTAAATCATGATGCCTCCTTAGTTGGAGAATTGAGGTTCCTTCCACCCCCTTCTCTCCAAAAAGACTTAATTACTGAGGACACAGAGTTTGACACAAAGAGCTCAAAGAAGCTGGATCTTCTTGATGTCAAAGGAAGATGCAAAAGATGGACCACAGTAGAGGAGAAAACATGGTGACAAATGGCACAGGGGGATAGCTTGGCTGTTGCTTCTGATACAACAGTCAGATGGCAACACACTGAAAAGCGCAGGAGGAGAGTCCTCCCGAGCTGCCTCCCACAGGGTCCTGCTCAAAGTCCACAGAAGGTGCAGCAAGGGCCACATACTTATATTTTCAGGAAACCATCCAGCAGTGCCAGCCTGCAGGCTCTCTCTCTTCTGGCAGGGATGGAGGAGAGCTGAGGCTGCTGCAGGAATGCAAAGAGGGATCATCACCAGTGCCAGCCAGAGCAGCTCCTTCTGGAAAACCAGCAGCTGGTGCTGCCAGCCATGGGACTGCCCATCTTTGGACCCTGTTTTCTTCTCACTCAGCAGTTCTGGGTACAGGTGTATCCTTGCGTCTTGCATCCCCTCAAATGTTAGCACCTTGGTTTGGTGCTTTGGAGGAGCTTGCTAAGCAGATGAGAGAGTGGGTTATTCCTCCAAGCATAACGCAAATGTCTGGAGGAGCAGAAACAAGGTTTGGGAAATAAAAAGTGTTACTGAAGGACTCATACTGAGCTACGTGGCATTGCTGAGCAGGGAAGTGGGTGAGGGGAGGTCCCGTGTCTGCGCTGCAGTGGGGGGCTCTGTTTCTCCCCCCACATGTGCTACCAAGGAGTTTGTCCCTGTGTTTTAGTAGCTTGTGGCTGAGCCTGAGCCCTGTCCCACTGGGAGCCCTCTCTGGGTGCTGCTTTGCTTCTGCTTAGCTGGAGCCAACCCTTCCCTGCCGGGTGTTTCACTTGTGGCTTTTCCATCTGGTTTGGTGACAGTTCTTCTGCACACACTGTACAGAGTATTTAATGTGCAGTGTTTTGCTGAGCCTGTAGCCTTTGGAGCTTTCTATGGAGACTCTTTGTGGCCTCCCTGGGCACATTATTGGAGCAACATAGTCCCAGGCACACTGCTGTAAGCAGATGTCATGTTGGTTAAAACAAAAGTGCCTCCATTGCTTCTTCCCAGGATGCATCCAGTCCTGGCAGCTCCTGGGCTGGGGTAATGGAGGTAACTCAGTGGCCTGGGCTGCTCTACACATGCATGGCCAAAGCTTCATCCCTTACTGTTTGTGGTTCCTCAATTTGCTTTCTCTTGGAACTAGAGGCTGCTGTGGAGAAGTTGCATGGTACCATCTGAAAGGGTCCCTCAGCCCTGGTGGGCACAGGGTGTTGGTGCTCCCTGTGCAGCAGGTTGACAGCAATTCATAGAATCATCATAGAATGCTTTGGGTTGGAAGGAACCTTAAAGATCATCTAGTTCCAACCCTGCTGTCATGGGCAGGGACACCTCCACCAGCCCAGGTTGCTCCAAGCCCCATCCAACCTGCCCTTCAACACTGCCAGGGATGGGGCAGCCACAGCTTCCCTGGGCAACCTGGGCCAGGGTCTCACCACCCTCATAGTGAAGAATTTCTTCCTAATGTCCAACCTAAATCTCCCCTCTTCCAGTTTTAATCCATTCCCCCTTGTCCTCTCACTACAAGCCCTTTGTAAAAAGTCCCTTCCCATCTTTCTTGTAGACCCCTTCATCCTGAACAACTGTCTGGCTCCTCAGAGCAGCACTGGGAAATATGCAGATTTAACCTTTGAATTTACCATGCTGTTCTTTTCCTGAGAAATGTCACTCAGGGCATCAAGCTGGGGTTGTCTGGTCTTGGGAGGGTTGTGGGCACCAGTGGCATATGCTCGGTCTCTGGGCATGCATCTGACCAGGCCACAGCATGAGGAGCTGGGTCCTCCAGGGAGCCTTTGGGTGAAGCAGGAGCTTCTGTGCTCTGTCAGTGCTGGGAGCTCCTGTGCTCTGCTTTGCTGTCAGCAGAAGCTGCCCTGAACCAATGTGCTGTGCTGGGTGGAACATCTTTTGGTGACAGGAGCTGGCTCCTGAGTGATGTAAGGAGGGTTATGTCCTGTGGGTAGGTGTTGGGCAGGGGAGCTGTCAGCAGTGACACATCTCACAGCAGTGAGAGCAGCTCCTGGGAGCCAGCACCAGGGATGGAGAGGGCTCCTCTGCCTCGATGTGGGGGAGCACTTGCAGGGTCAGATCCAGATGTTGCTGTGGAAGGAGGGAGCTCCCCGTTTGGTTGAATATGCAGCAGATGAAGATCTGGAGGGAAGCCCAGCTCTCAAAGCTAGCAGTGACTGATAGGACCGTCCTAGCTCAGGCCAGAGCTGAAGAGCTGAGTTTACTAGCTGCCCCGGGAGGTACCTGTGAAGCAAAGGAAAGGGTGTGATTACAGTGTGGGCAGGAGTCACTGTGCTAAGAAGACTGATTTCAGCAGAGATGAATAACTAAAAACTGCATCAACATCCCTGGAGGGCTCTTGCCCTGCTTGCTGGACCATCCCTGCCTAAGTCTTTCCTGCCACATCTCTGTTGCTTTCATGAGCTCCTGCCAGCGTGGCTGTGCCAGTCCCTGCAGCGTTCCCACCGTACCTCTGTGGGCTGCACCAGCTTCAAGGGTGGCTTTGAGCAGGTGGGATACACCTGAAGAGCACTGGGAATGGCTCTGGTTGTGTGGCCCTGGTGCAGAGCATTCCCTGCAGCTTTTTGCAGAGTTATTACAGTTGCCAGTACTGATTTGTCTTTGTTTAGGATGAATGCTTCAGGGTCAGCAGAGCAGGAACTCTCAAGGAACAAGCCAAGGTGTGCAGCTGTGCTCTCCTGCAGGACCCTCTGCTAACAGCCAGCCTGGGCAGCTCCAGGCTAGCAAGACCCTGCCACAACAGAGCAGAGAGCAGCCTGGCTTCTCAGGCATCCCTAAAAATAGCAAGGCAGGATGTCCATGTGATGGGTTTTAGTAGGAAAATAGATTCATTTCCCAGCTCCCAGAGGGGTTTTTGGAAGCAGCAAAGAGTAAATAAGGGTTTTAAAAATGATGACAAATATCTTGGAGGTGCCCTTCCAAGCAGCCTTCACTGCTTGAAATTACACTCACATCTCCAGTGGCTCTGAGAAGGAGAGCGTGAGGCCCTGAAGATCTCCAGATCAGTGTGCTCTTATTTGCTTGGATGCTAATTAAGAGAATATCGAGGCTGCTATATATTCTGCAATTCTCTGTAAATTCAGATAAGAGCCATTACAAATCCATCACAAGGTGTATTAAAATCTCCTTAATTAATAAACAAGGAGCACAGCAGTCTCTGGAAGAGCAGCTGTGGGCACTGGAGAAGAGTGCGGGACAGGGATGGACACCAAGTCATAAAGAGATGAGATGAGGTGGGGAGGATGCTGCCCTCTCAGTCATCATTCTGCAGGAACAAGGCAGAACAGCAAAGGGGGTCCTGGCAGGAGAGGTGCTGGTGTCCCAGCTGGTAGTTGAGGGCTCAGGCTACTGCCAGAGCTCTTGGTTTTACCAGATGTTTCCTTGTGGCTGCTTCAGGACCAAAAAAGCGTCACGGTCTTTGTGTCAGCAATGTGGGTGGAAAGATGAAAGCAGGGTGCCACCATGCCACTGGAGAGCTGCTGGTCAGTGGTGAGTGTCACCAAGTGACACTGGTTCAAGCTCCTGTGGCAAGAAGAGGGCCCTGTTCCAGATGTAGCCAGAGGAGACAGTCAGCCCAAGGCCACACTGGTGTTCTGGACTGAAAGGTGCTGGATCATTTACACAAATAAGAGTAGCTCCATGTGGAGATGGGGATTAGAGTGTTACCACCTTGCAGCAACAGCTTGCATGGACTGTGCTGCTGAGCTCACTGGCAAACTGGGATCTGAACTGGCCGGAAGCCTGGGTGAGTGTCTTAACCACTAGGGCAACTTTTTACTTCACATGCTCCTTGTCTAGAAGTACCTTCCTGGCCCAGAGGCAGCCCATCATGATCAAGTTTTTTTTGCAACTATCATTAATATGTGGAAATTACACCATATTTACATTTTCTGATGAAAAACCAAGGGAGTCTCACTTGCCTAAAAAGAAAGGACACTGGCATTTGGGCTGCAGGTGTGGTTGCTACACAGATGCAAGGAGGAGGTGGATTCTTGGATAGGGAACTCAAGGCCCAAGTTGTGGTGGGTATGTCTCTCTGGAAAGCTGTGCAGATAATTTCCCTACTTGCAAATGGGACAGTTCAAGGTGATCCCATGGGTTGTCCTTTCAGGGACCCTAGTTCTTGAGAACAGGGGCTTTGTCATCCTCTTGTACTATGGGAGCTGGTAAGGAAGGTCCACAGGCTTTCTGAGTGACATGGACCTGTTTCTATTTGTTTGACCGTACATCTGTTTGCAATAGCTCACTGAGGAATATTTCCACTTCAGGAAGTGTTTCCTCTCCCAGATCTGGATGCTGCGCTGGTGTCACCCACCTCAGTGGTATGGAACACAGCATTTAAAGTCACATCACTGGGCAGGTTCCTTGGGGAGAGGTGTCAGACCTAGACAGACCTGGTCCTCTGCCTCTCTTCTCCATGTTGCTCTTCTACCAGATGGGCTGGGCTTTCCTGGTGTCCACTGTCTTTAGGACATCAAGGGCAATAGCAAAGAGGGACACAGAATTACTACTGGGTGGGAGCAAAGTCAGTAAATGCAGGTAGCCTGCTTTTGCTACAGCTATCTCACTTTGTGTGTTGGCGCTGATGGTGCAGCTTCTTCAGGAGCAAAAGAGCAGTTGTGGCCCTTGCTTGGTGGGTTCAGAGGTCTGAATGTCCTTGACAAAGTTCATTGCTGGACTGATCACGATGACGTGCTGTTTGGGCGCTGAGCAGCACGCCGTGTCCAAACTGCCTTTTGCTCCCTGCGGGACCCCCAGTTTGTGTCAGTTGAGGTTTGATGAGAAAGATGTGTGTGACAAGCACCTGAGTGCTGAGCTCACAGCTCGGCAGGGCTAAAGGAGAGCTTGCCAGGCAAAGATGCAAAATCTAAATAATCCTCAGATAGCATCTTCAAGCCCTGACAGGCTCCAGACAGGTGGTTTCTATAACAGACTCTATTCTCTACCTGCCCCAGGGCAGAAATACTGATCTGCCTTCTCCTGGCTGTGCTGGCAGACTGTTCAGCCCCTCATCAACCCATCCTGTCCTTTGATGTCTGTTCCTGCACCTGCATCCTCTTCTGACCATGCCCTGTCCAGGGGAACACATGTTGTGCTGCCAGGTCTCCTGGCCCGGCGGCGCCTGGCAGGGCAGCTCTGATGGCTCTGAGCTGTCCCTCAGGGACAGAGGCTGGGACTTGGAGTCTGGCCTGAAAATAGCAAAATACATCGGGTTGCTGTGTGTCTGTAAAAAGTCTTCTCTGGTTTCAAGCTTCACTGTCTAGACGGAGAGCGGGAGGGCTGGAAAGGAGCAGGGAGTTGCTCAGTGGTGGCACTCACGTGTAGCTCTCCAGCTGTGCTGTCTCCAGCTGTTCCTGAGGCAGCTGCGTGACATGCTGAGTGACCGTGTCCCCACTCCCCAGCAAGGGAGGTCACCCCAGCCCACTTTCTCAGATTCCTACACTGAAGGCTTCCAAGCACCACTGTCTATTGTAGCTCCCTTTCCAGGGCAGGTGACATGTCCCATTTCTGTGACCCAAGACTGGGAGAGGTGCTGTGGCCTCAGTGCCTCTGCAGCAGGATGAAAGGGCTGGGTGGGGGTGGCAGAGGGCCTTGCACAGGAGCTGCATGTGCTGATGGATCTGCCACAGGTTACTGACTCAGCACTCCATAATGCTTGTGTGTTGTCCATCCTGCTGTCTAAGAAATTCTTTGTGGAGGTTATGGCCAGCCAGGCTTGTGGGAACAGCTCTTGCTTCTGCTGCAGCTCATGGGCTGTTAGAGGAGGACTGGGGCAGCAGAGCTGCACCATGAAACCTGGGACAGATGAGGATGCATGGGCTGGAGTGCAGAGCATGGGGCTCTGCCTGCGGTGTGCCTGGATGTGCCTCAGGCTGGCAGGAAGGGCTGGGTGTCCTTCAGAGCAAGGCAAGGGGAACCAGGCCCTGTGCAGGACCAGTGCTTTCCATCCCATGTGCTTTGCTGCCCAGGCTAGCCAAAAATACTGCCTAGAAGGTGGATGGCCCTCCATGCACCCTGGGAGGTTGGCCATGCCACCAGGGCAGGCTGTACAAACCAAGATGGTTTCCTGGATATGGGGATGAAGAGGTGTCTGTCCCTGCTCCCATCTTCCTCCAGAGATAGCCTGCTTCTCCAGGTCTGCTGTGTGGTATCTGATCTGTGTGTGATGTCTCCTGCTGTCCGAGGAGAGATGGGGCTGCTTAGTTAAAACCACAAACACTAATTACTTGTTCTCATGGCACTGCTAAGATTTCATTCTTCTGAATCACCACAAAACTGCATCTCGAGAGACAAGGCACCTCTAGTGGCTGAGTGACATGGGAGACAGTTCCGTCCTGGGGGCACAGTGGGGTAACCCAGGAGGTGGTGGATGGAGCTGGGTTTGGGTGCTGAGTCCTGCCCCTGGGCTGGGAGCAGTGTGCTGGGTCTGCTGGTGTGCTGCTGAGGAGCAGCAAAGGCATCATGGATGGACCAGCTCTTCTGACATTCCCTGAGGAAGAAGAGGCAATGGGGGAAGCAATTCCTGGCTCTTCTGTGCAGAGGCACCTTGGCAGGGAGCTCAGCCATGAAGTTCTTGCATGTGCTGCAGCCTGCAGGGGGGTATGGGCACATCTGTGACTTCCCTGCCACAGCCCCTGCTTGCTCAGCAGGACTGATGGGTTTCCCATGATTGGCAATATATTGTGGTTGCACACATCCAGAGCTGGAAGAGGTTTTGGGTGAGAGCTGCAACTCCAGCAGAGCTGCCCATGCTCTGGGGTGTAGGTATTGCTTCCAAAATCCATTCAGGAGCAAACATGTGAGCTGCTTGAGCACGTGTCTAACTGCAGCTGTAAAGGAAAGCAACAGAGATTTCAAATGGCACTGCCTGTTTTACCATTTTGGGAAGAAGTGTGTCTTCTTGTAATTGCCTTGCTTATTTGGAAGAAAAAACCCCACTGTAGTTACTAGAAATTCAATATAGAAATTACTAGTTACTACCCTCTGTAGACTAATTCTGAGGGTAGAAGAAGAATGAGGAATTTAATGCACACTATAATGAATGTCAATCTTCCCTCTTAATGAATAGGAATCACAGTTTGCTGCACATTGTAGGGAAATGAAAAGCATCCAAAGTTCAATTCACTCTTTTGCTTTTTTTTCCCCCTTTTTTTTTTTTTTTATTCTTTTTAGAGAGAGATAACACGTTGCACAGCAGATGGGTACATTCATTTGTGAACACGAAAGGATTTTTATCTCTCACTGTACGAGTCAAGGTTTTCCTTCAACTGAGCTTTGTAAAATTTCCTATACAAGCCGAGGCATCATGCCATTTAGAGCTGGATCCTTGAGAGCAAAGCAGGTTGGATTTTTTTTTTTTTCCCATCCCTCCTGTAGCACCATCCAGACCATTAAAAGCAGAGCTGACCCAGCTTGTGCTTGGTGTTTGCTATTCTCAGCCCTGGCTTTGCTTGCTGGATTTGCAGAGGTTTGTGTGTGTGTGTGAGTGACTCTTGTGCAATCAGGTCCCCTGAAGGGACACAAAGCCCCATCTTAGTGCTGCACATGAAGGTGGTTCCTCCATCTGCTTTCTTAGCTGCTTCCCTGGCCAGCAGGGATTCCCTGCTGTGAGCCAAAAGATGATTTTGTGGCAAGGGCTTTGAATTTGAAAAGGCTGATGCAGTTCTCACGGGATGACCACATTCCCGCTGTGCAGGAGTTGGTGTTTCATAGCAAGGAGAAGGTGGACTCCTCAGCACAGCCCTGCTCTGTGATCTGTGGGACCTTGACCTGAGAAAGGGTGATGCAGGGTCTCTGGAGGAGCAGAGCATCTCCACCTGCCGATGGGGGGGTGTCTGTGGAGCAGCAGAGCCTGTGCCAGGAGCCCTTCCTAGTCCCTGTCCCACTGCTGCTGGTCCTCGGCAGCTTCGTCCCCATGGGAGAACCATCCTCCAGTGCGGTTCTAGGGATCTGCTGGGAATTGCTGAGCTCCTAACTGTGGTCTCACTTAA
This sequence comes from Apus apus, assembly GCF_020740795.1. Lineage (NCBI taxonomy): Eukaryota > Metazoa > Chordata > Aves > Apodiformes > Apodidae > Apus > Apus apus. The sequence goes on from NC_067297.1 coordinate 751,158, forward strand.
GCCAGGCTGGACATCATGCCTTTCTCTGTGGCTCCCTCAGTGCCTTAGCTAGCTTGGAGATAGTTGTAGGCCACCCAGCTGCAGGTAGCCCAGGCTAGAGGCCAGCAGCTTCGTGCTCTGTCTGGCAGCAGGAAGCTCAGTGGACACGTCTGGTGACAGGGCCAAGATGCTCAGGTCCTCTGGTGATGCAGCTGGGATGTCTGAGCAGGCCTTGCTTGTCAATCTTGATAAACAGTGGCTTGCTAATGTTCCCCTGCCTTGCTAAATGTTCTCTCCTTGGCCTGGATGGTCTTTAGACCATGACTGGCTTTTCAGGCTTCTCCTTGCATCTCTCAGGGTTTTGAAGTCATAGCACTTGTCTGCATGGGAGAACCAGGCTCGCCTGAGGACCAAACCAAGACCCAGCCTGGTCTGGAGGGACACTGGTGGGGGGTGCCTCGAGGCCACAGACTCCATATTACAGCAAAATGATCCATGGATTAAGAGCTGCAGAAAGGACCAGGACCTGCACCTGCCCTGAGCTGAGCTGCCTCGGTGCTCTCAGGCAGCAGCTTTATGAGGAACAGCACCCTCAGACGACCCATCTGTCAGCCTTGCAGGTGGGGCAGTGCATGCTGAGGCTCTCTGAGGGTTGTGATTTGGCAGGTGGGACCATGTTCCTGCCCACACCCTGCAGCACAGCCCGTGGTGGGCCAGACTGGGCCAGTGCAGCACACCTGCTAAATCCGTGCTTGGGACCTTTCTGTGGGAAAACCTGGACCTTGTGGAGCAGTGCCGATGGGAGATACCTGGTCAGAGACCTGTAAGAAGGATATTCTTCGTTCAGCCCCTTCTCCTCTTGATTCTTCGAGCCTGCTCATCCCCCTGGGATCTGCTTGGAGAGGAGCTCATGTGGGTATGGCTCTCTGTGATGTGGATGGCTTCTTGCATGCTTCAAATTCATGCTGCTGAAGGTGGTTTTAAGGCATGAGCTATGCACTGTTGTCAGACGGTGGAACATCCGAGGTGGTCCTTAACTCCATGAAGGTCTGTTCTACCCAGTTCAAGTGTCTGTCTGCTGCTCATTCTGTGACCCTCTCCAGGCTTGCTCAAAAAGCAGAAGAGAATCTTTTTTCTGGAGCTGATTCTGCCCATCTCCAGCTCACAGCCTGGGCTTTCCTGGCTGTGCCCAGGCAGCTGCTCTGTGGCCTGAATCTTCTGGACTCAGTAGCAAGGAGGGGAGGCTTTGGGGGGTGTGAGGGGTGGGGGTGTGAGGGGTGCTGCACAGAAGGCTCCCCCCACCCAGGCACTAGCGCCCAGGGCTTGGGCATGGGATGTATGGGTGCAACAGGGGGAAGGAAAGTTCTGAGGAGCACCTTGGCCCCATGGACCCAGAACCTGGTGTTTGCCCCCCATGCCAGCCTGGGACCCAGACCCAGCCTTGGCCTGCAAGGGTTTGAGGGCCCCTGTGGCCCCTGCTCTGGCAGGTGGAGGAGGAAGGGCAGCTCTCCCCCAGGCAGAGGTGCTCTAGCTTAGGACTGGAGAGGTTCCTTGCTAATGTGGTCATGGAGGTCCAGAAGGTGTTTTTCCTGTCTGCTTTCTCTCATGTGCAGATGCAAACTCCAGCTGAGCAGATGCTGGCTCTGTGCCAGAGGAGTTTAGAGTTCCACTGTTTTAAAATATTTATTAATGTGAAGATGTAGTTAGCACTTAAGCTGAGGCAATACAGTCAAAGTCTTTTTGTTGGAGTGGAAGTTAGTGATGCTGAAAAGCCATTAAGCTGTAAATATAAACTATATTAAGTGCTCAGTAGCAACCTTAAATATCCTTGTGTTGGTTGCTTTGCTTCTGCAAGACTCTTTTGAGGGGATTCCTCAGTGCTCCTGCCCCATGGCATGTCCAGCTCTGCCTGGTGGCTTTCAAGGGTTGGGAGTGGCTTTGCAAGGGAGGTTTCCTGGGCAGCACAGCTCCCTGCTTGCCTTGCAGGGGCTGATTATTCCCCAGCTGATGGGATGTTTGCAGGGACTGAGAGTGGGGTGAGAGGGTAGAGCCGCTTTGCTCCACCTGGAAAGGCTGTGATGGGAGCCTGTCAGGGCTGGGCTCACAAACCATGGGCTGGTGCCTCTTTTCTCTTTCCTTGCTGTCTGGTATGTTGCAGAAGCTGCTTCTTTGCCCTCAGGTCTGGCAGCTCCAGGTCGGCAGGTCTGGGTCTGGATTCCCACCTTGTTCTGGAGGCATCAGCATCTGGACAAGGTGAGCCCTGGCAGAAGGAAGCCAAACGGGCTCTTTGCCCAGTACAGGATCAGCCCTGATCTTCTCATGCTTGCAGATCAGTCAGAAGAGATGGGCTTTTCTCAGAAAATGCTGCCAAGTCTCAAAGCAAGTGTCTATGAATGTCCTGTAATCACACTGCTCTGAGCCTCTCCCTTCCCTAGGTGCCAGCTGCTCTGGGGGAGTGGGGTGGTGCTGGCCAGCCTCGGGGGTCTGTGAGTTCTGACTCTGCTCCCTAAGCTCCTGCTCAGTGCAGGGTGAAGCAGAGCAGCAGAAGCCCTCGTGGTGCCTTTTTCTGAGCCCTCCTGGGGTTTGGCAAAGCTTGTCACATCTGCCTGAGCAAAGGCTAATCTCTTCCTCAGACCTGTGTGTCTTGATGTGCTGAATCCCAGCAGCTGGTTTTGGGTGGATTATCCCAACTGAAGGGGCCCTTTGGAGCATCCTGCAAAACAAAGGGAGGCAGCCTGGCCATGCAGACCCTGCCTGTTCCACCATGTCCTTCTGTGCTCCCAGCCCTACAGAGGCACTTGATTTAGTAAACTGCCTTTTCCCAGAAGAGTTCATGTTTCAATCTTTAAAACCAATCTGAATAAAGATTGCAAAAATAAGAAACCTCCTCTCTGGCTGCTGAGACCATGAAGTGATATGGATTTCTTAGGCAATTAAATTTTACATAATAGGGTAACTAGATTGTACAAATTTAAAGAGTGCCTGGAATATGCAGACATATTCTGAAATTTCTAATCTCATATTTCAGCCCTAGACCATTAATCTGTCACATTTCTTGTCTCTGTTTCTTTTCTATTCACACTGCTTCAGAGTTGGGATAATGTTGGTAACTGCAATTCTTCCATGTTCACCTCTAGCTTATGTCCTGCCATGTGCTTCTTCCCTGCACCTTCTCCTCTTCAGATCCTGTGTTCAGTACCATGTGTTTGGTTGTTTTGGGTTTTTTTTGACGAGAATGGAGCACAGCTTCTCAGCATAGCTTGTCACTTTGCCTCCACCCTGCTGGGAAGCAGTTCTGCAGCAGAACTGGGACAGTACTTGGGGTTGGGAGCACCATCAGCAGAGACAGTACAGATCTTCCTGGGAAGAGGAGGTGCAGCCCCATGACACCATCATGCATGGAGATGGTGGGGGGGGCACGAGCTGGGTGGGCAATAGGAGGGGTCAGCGGGATGGGTACGTCCCTGAAGAACCCACATCACAGAAATCTCTGGCAAAACCTGTCTACCCACACCCTGCCATCCCTGCTTCCCTGCTGCTCGGTGGCTGAAGGGCATTGCTGTGCATGCAACCCTGTCTCCAAGTTGGACACACACCCCTGGCCCCTTCAGAGCTCCCTGAACACCCTGCTGACCTCTGTGTGTCCGAAGCAGTGGTGGCCACTTCCCCTGGAGGCTGGAAAGGCCAGTGGGGTCATGTTCCTTGCAGGGCCTGCATCCCCCCTTCACGCTGAGCCCCGTGCAGCAGCTGATGCCTGCCAGCAGGAACTGAGCTGGGATACTGATCTGTTCCAAAAAAACAAAGGACATGGAGCTGTTGGAGTAAATCCAGAGGAGGCCACAAATGTGCTCTGAGGGCTGGAGCAGCTCTGCTCCAGAGACAGGCTGAAAGAGTTGGGGGTGTTCAGCCTGGAGAAGAGAAGGCTCTGGGGGGACCTCGTAGTGGCCTTTCAGTACCTGAAGAGGCTACAGGAAAGCTGGGGAGGGGCTGTTGACAAGGACATGGAGTGACAGGGCAAGGGGGAAGGGTTTTAAGTTTAAAGAGGGGAGGCTGAGATTAGAGATTAGGAAGGAATTGTTTGCTGTATGAGTGGTGAGACCCTGGCCCAGGCTGCCCAGGGAAGCTGTGGCTGCCCCATCCCTGGCAGTGTTGAAGGGCAGGTTGGATGGGGCTTAGAGCAGCCTGGGCTGGTGGGAGGTGTCCCTGCCCATGCAGGGGTTGGATCTAGATGATCTTTAAGGTTCCTTCCAACCCAAACCAGTCAGTGATACTGTGCTGCAGAGCCCTATTATCCCCAGCCTCCTGCTCAGCCAGACCAGATTTCATTATTCTCCCTGTCCCCAGCCAGCTCTTCCCTGCCAGCCCTGGCTGCTGGCTTGTCCCCAGGACATGCTGGAGCATGTAAACCCCTCTCCCTTCAGCAGCTCATTCTGGTGTTCTGGCCCCTTCCCTACTGCTCTCATCTTTCTCCTTACCCCTACGTTGCTCTCCCAGGTCAGCTGGACAGCAGTGGTGTTTCTGCTTGGTCTTGCAGGTGGGTGGGTGCTCCGTGCCTCTCTGAGCACGACATGATTTCAGGAACCAGAACTGGTGGTTGCTCTTCATTATTTAAAGCCTGAGATGCTGCCAGTGGGATCTGGCCCCTGAGTGTGGGGAGAACTGGGGGAGAATACCTGGATGTTTTCTACTCTCCCCAGTGTGGCTGTGGCTGTCTCGTTATCATGAGGGCCCTTCCTACCCTGAGTTCCAAGTTCCTTGGTGGCAAGCAGATGTAAACGGCCCAGCTGTGCAAATCCTGCTGCTCTGAGGGCTCAACAGCCTGTCTGTCCTGTCAGGAGGCTGCTCTGGCAGGCTGGTGCTCTTGGGACAGCTTGCTTTTGTTTGTGCTGTTGGAGGTGTTCTCCCCACTGGTTGACTTTTCAGGTCAGGGAGATAAAGGGGAGATTTTTTTCCTTTACCCATCACAAGAACATTTTTCCCCTGCTCTCCAGATGGACCCTTGTGATTTTACTTGGGGCTGCAGATGCCCAGACATAGTGTCAATGACAAAGGGAGTTGAAACTCTGCTCAACTTTGTCTAAAATATGTCACAAGTCAAAAAGATCCTGCAATGTCCCTGCCAGGCCTTTCTGGGAGAAGCCTTGTGAGATGGCTTTGACTTAGGGCATCTTCAAAACGCTTTGTCTCTGTTTTTGCTTCTCTGCTGGGGAAGGAGAAAAATTACAGTCCTGTCCCCCTTCTGTTGGCTCTGGGAAAATGGGGACATATGAGGGCAGCGGGTCCAGGAGGCCATGCCCACATCCCACCCTCCATTGTGCATCCAGAGGCCTCTGTGGGCTCAGAGACCTCTGTGGATCTTTCCTCTGTGGTGCAGCTTCGTTCAGCCTCAGCTGAAATTGCATCCACCTCTGGGAGCTCATCTGAAATCCAAATGGAGGGAAAAGGGGGAAAAAAAATTGACCTGTTTTTGTTTGCCTGTGCACACAATCCAGGCTTCTTGGCTCCCTGTCTAGATTTGTAAAAGGCAGATTATTTTCACGTTGAATTGTTTGGGAGTAAAGACAGGTCTGGGATGTTAATTTGCTCTTTGTTGGTGCTGAAAGAATCAAGGAGTTTTAGAACCTGGTTGCTCTGTGAACAAGATGAGTAGGTTTGTGTTGTTTTCTTTTCAAAACAAAGTTGGAGGGATCTGCTTTGCAGAGCAAATTGAGTAGGGCTGGAAGGAAAGATGTGAGTGCTATCTCTGGAGAGCTTTAAAAATCTGAGCACCTCTGAGCTGCTTTAGAAATTCAGAGTTGACCCCGCTTGCTTTGTTTAAAGAAATAAAAATTAAATAAAATACCCCTGCCTCTCCATCTGTGACATTCTTTTTGAGGACTTCTGAAAGACTCTGAAATGTGCTGGCTGCTGAATAAATGATAAACACACTTCCTCTGGTAGAGTGCTCGTTTCAGGCTGCGTGTCTAAAAGCAAATTAAATACTCTTCAGTGTAATTTCAAATGGTGCTGTTTGCTTCAGTTTGAAGATTGCATATTCAAGCTATTTATCTTTTTCTCAGGCTGCTCAGGAGGGTGCTGTCTGTGGGGGGAGCCAGGATGAGGAGTGGGCTGGAGAAGGGTGCAGGGGTGGGACAGTGGGTGCTGCTGCTGCTCTGCACGGGTTGCATCTTGCTCCTGCCTCGGGCTGCGCACGTTCAGAGAGGGCTCAGGAGGCAAATGTTTAAAGCATGCTGGTTTTTAAAGCAGGGAGAGCCCAGGGCCTGTGCTTGGGCTGTGGGAGGGCTCCCTGTGCTTCCTTGGCAATGCAGGGATGGGCACAGAGGTGCTGCTGCATCTCCCTGGAGCAGGGATTTTGCTGTAGCGAGTCAGACTTGTTGGCTTCTGTGCTTTGAGAGCAGCCTGGAAATGGCTCAGCAGAGAATGGGGCAGACCTTGCTAGAGTGAGCCACAAGGAACCTCACTGGAGGGATGTTTTACAGCCCAGCACTGTCTCAGTAGCAAAAAGTCCCTGCAATGCAACACTCAGAAGTGATGCTGTCCCTGTGCCTGCTCACGGTCCCAGGCCTCCCAAAGCTGATGGAGATGATGCTCCAGCTCTGTGAGTTCACTGAGCATTGAGCAGTGGTGCTGTCACTGACAGATGTGCAGCAGCAGCACCTCTGAGCTGCATGTGAGGCCTTCTGAGAGCCCAGAAGTATGAAATGCAGGGAGAAAAGTGGGTCCAGGGCTGCTCTAACTGCTCTAATTCTCCACAGGTGACAGGAGAGGCAATAGCTGAACGTTTATACATTAAGTTATGTAAGGGTATAATAGCACTTTATGTTGTAGAGCTATCCAAACTGTGCTTCATCACCCCTTCTGCTGGCTTCCTGCCTGCAGACTGGACACATCATCTGTCAGTTCTAGCCTCTGTCTGTCCCCAGCCTGAGTTACCAACTTGGTTTCAGGAAAGTCTTTAAGTATATTTGAAACATAAAGGGGAACAAAATCCCCTTGTATCTTCTCCCTGAGCTGAGTCCAGTGACAAATATTGCAGACTGATGAGTATTTTATCAGGGAAGGAGGATGGCTCCTTAACATCATTAAGTGGTGACCTTTAAAACTCATATTCTCCTGCCAGTCAGATCAGGCAATGGATGGAGCAGAGACAGATGGCGGCAGTGGGGAATAAAATCAATTGTTTGTTGAGATCAGTGCACACGTGTTTCCAGTGGCATGAAGGTCCCTGGGCCACTCTTCACCATCTCTTTCTGCCCACTTCTTTCTAACTGGAGAATAAATTGTGTTTGGTGCCCAAGATGAATTTTCAGAGTCATATGTCATGTTTTACAAGGGACTGACAGTGCAAATTGGGGGAGAATAATGGTGCCCAGCCCTAACTCACCTTGATGGCTTTATTAGATTTCTCATCCAGAAGAGATGAGCAGCCTGGTTTCAACTATAAATTTTGGTGCCTGAATTAGGCTGTGAGACATGCTGAATGGTGGCACCAAAGCGAGGGGTGAGGCTGCTCATCAGTGGCTTGATACCAGGCTGCTCCAGTTCTAGAGCTGGGTACAGTCCTCTCCACCCCTGCTGCCACTTGCCCATAGGTTGGGAAAGAGAAGGTGTCAATCCCACCTGGATCTGGGTGGGCTTACCTTGAACTCTCTGAGTTTATGGCAGCCCATGGCAACGTGGCAGTGGCAATCTACTCTGTCATAACCCTGCACATGGTCTTGCATGTTTTACAGTCATGCATGTACATTTCTGGTGCTTTGAAAACAAGACCTTCTCAAGGCAGAAAGCTGGATCATGGCTGGCAAGTGTTGCCCCATGTGGCACAGGCCCATGGCAATATCTTCATGCTCTTGACTGTCTTCTTCCAGCTCCTGCATCTTCCATGGCTCACAGGTCATGGCAGGCCCCAGAGGCCACCCAGACACAGGACAGCCCTGTGCCATGGCCACCCCTAGTCCTGCAGATATTTGACACCTGTGCATGTGCAGAAGGTCTGGGACTTGAGCTGTCTGCAGATGTGTGGGTTGTTGGTGTTGCCTGAGTTGGCTTTGCTGCAGCTGAAAATTGCATCTCTGCTGGGGTGGAAACCCCAGACCCATTGCAGCACAGCCCTCCAGATGGTGTGTCCACACCCCTCTATGCTCTCCCCAGCCTGGCAAGTCCAACCAGGGTGGGCAAGTCAACCTCAGGTGCCATGTGCTTGGAGGGTTCAGTTTGCTGAGTTCCCACAGGCTGGGGCTAATGGAGGCTGAGGTGGGCTCTGCAGAGCAGGTCCAGCTCTGGTGCTGCTGTCCACAGCTGGACTAGGTGCCAGGAGGGAGAAGAGAGGGAGAAGAGAGGCCTCAAGAGAAGAACAAAGTGAGAAGGAAGCAGGTGCAGGTCTCCTGTAGCAAGGGTGTACCTCTGAGGGGTTTCTGCTGCCACAGGGCAGTAGGTGACCAGCAGGTCCTGTACCTGTGGGGCTGTGGTCAGCAGCGTTCCTCCGGCCAGCAGCCTGGGGCTGGATCCAGGAGAGTGAGTCCCAGCTGGGTCTCTCTGTCTCGTGCTACCCTGGGGGTCGTGGAGCATCTGTGTGGGCAGTGGGAAAGCTGGTTGGGATGTGGGGGCGGAGGGGAGGATGAGACAGGGCAGAGTGAGCTTGGGCAGTCCTAGTGGAGAGAGGGTCAGCTCTGGGGCTGGTCCTGACCAGGAACACATGGCATGGTGCCATGGTGACCCATGTATGCCTGGTGGAGGAGGGAGGAACAGGCTCTGTGCTAGCCCAGAGCCTGCCAAGACACAGTGCAGAGTCACTGCAGGGTAATGTGCTTTCAAAGATGAGCAGGGAAGTGCTGCATCTTTTTTATGGCCCTCTTCTCTGACCTCTGAGAGGTGTTGGTGAGGACTTGGTGCATTCAGCTCCATGGCAGTTTGTTTTTTGATGGCAGGACAGTTGCTCTTCCAAACCTGGGGCAGGGCACAGTGGCCACGGGGAGCTGCATCGCAAGGAGAGGTGTCAGGTTCTAGGGGCAGCAGGAATGGCACAGGCACCAGCTTTGCTCTCCCCTCTGAGAACAGAAATTGGGGCTTTCCCCAAGCCATGAGCAAGTCCAGCAGTGGGCACAGGTGCTCTGTGCTCCTGAGTTGGGCTGTTTGCTCTGTGTCCAGGGGCCATGGCTCCTCAGGGGGAGTGAGGACAGGGTACCTGTGCCTTTGGGGAGGATCTGCCTGACTTTGGGATGTCTTTGCAGGGCTCAGACAGCCCGTAAAGCAGAAGGTTACCCTCATTTATTGTCTCTGGATTTATGGGACATATATATCAAGGGAGAGTGTAATAGCTTTCCTGTGGCCCATCAGCAGAGGGGGGACCATCCTGAAGTCAATGGGAGCAGGGACAGCAGGATCAGTTCACCAGTGTGAACTCTTTAACTCTTTCACTTCAGCAGCAGGGAAGGGACGATCCAGTCACTGCCTCACAGAGGTGTTCCAGCTGGCTCCAGGTGCTGCTTGCCAGCAGATGTTGAGTCTGTGCTGGGAGGAAGCTGGAGGTGGTATCCAAACCCCCTTGTCTTCTGGCAGCATGTGGGGGACTTAAGAAGCAAAGATTTCCCAAAACGCATCCAACACAGCATGTGGGACCAGAGATGTCACTGATTCCCACCAGATTCCCTGCCCTGCCTAGGAGACCTTCTTGCAGATGCCCTGTCCCATGCACACCCTTTCTCATGCCTCCCACCGTGGGCATGCTTGGCCTTCCTGTCCCTTCCCACATCCACATCCAGAGCTGGCACTGCTGGGCACTCTCTGCCATTTAGCCCAGCACTGGGGTCCTGTCCCAAGGAGTCCCTTCAGCTAGCATCATTTCTTGGAGCTCCTGCCTATGAAAATGTCCTAGTTTGTCTGACAAGCAGAAAGCTGAAAGGGCAGATTAGCTCCTGTTTTGCTCCCCATAGCTCTTCTAAGCCACCAGCAAGCCCTTAGGAGGGTAGGGATAGAGCTGTGGGGTCTCATCTCTGCTGCACAAGCCCCTTTCCTCCTCTCTGTCATGCCCCATTGCCAGCACCCAGAGCTGCCCCAGGTGATGTCCTGGCCGTGGATGTCCCCGAGTCAGGAGGCAGCTGAGCTGCTGGTGGGCAGAATTGTACCAGCCTTGTTAGCTTTACCCAGCAGGAACACAAGGTCCTGGGTGTCAGCCCCATCTCACATGCACCACATACTCACAGCTGGGAGTTCTTCTGGGAGCTGGGGATCACAGCAGTTGCTGACTGCAGCAGCAGCACCCAACCCTGCTGCTGGGTGAGCCCCGAGCATCCCAGGGGCAATAAAGGTTCCTGTGGGCTCAGAGCCTGACAGTGCTGCATCCATCAGCACCACCAGCCCCACGCAGCAGGGAGAGCACATGAGCTTTCCTCACCCATCCCAAAAAGCGTAAGTGGCCAGAGCATCTCAGCTCGCTGAGCCTTGGCTCTCACTGGGCAGACTCCTGCCCTCAGCAGCCATCACTTGGGTTTTCCTCACGGGTGCAGCAGGGCAGGCTGAGCCCCTGGCAGTTCAGCTGACCCCACCAGCTGCAGCTGCGCTTGGAGAGCTGCTTTGCTGTGGGCGTGGGAGGATGATGGTTGCAAAGCTGCTATTCCTGGGGCCCAGACTCTCGTGTCCCTTCTCCTCCTCTGCAGTCCCTGTGTGGAAATGGCTGCTGCCCACTCTAGGAGCTGGTGTTGCTGCTGAAGATGTTCTGCTTCTGTAGCAGTTCAAGAGCTTCAGCAGTTACAAAAACTTCTTTTTAAAAATTCATGCTGTTCTGTATCATGTTAAATATTTATTCTTAAGGAACAATGCATTCCCCCCTCCCCCATTCTGCTATGATACCTATTTTGCATATGAGCTGATTAATAATTAAACACCTACATTTTATTTTGTCTAACAGAAGTTGTGCTGTAGCCAATTGGGTGCCTGTTGTGTTCTGCTGAGCTGTGAATTCACTTTCCCTCTCCAGATCAAGGGATGCTCTCTGGTCATGTCTTGGAGCTCTCCCACACTGGGAACCCAAGCTGGCCATGGCCAACCCTGGACCACCTTCTTTTCTGTAAAGCTGCAGAGCCCTGGCCAGGGAGGAGACCACAGGATCACCCCTTCCTGGTTTCTGCAGCCCCAGCTGTGTTTTCTCCCTGCCTTGTAACTTTGCTGTCTTCAGGTGAAGATAACTCAGTTTTTCTGATGAGAGGTCTCCCCTTAGCTGGGGCAGGAAGAAGTTGGTGCTGCTCTGGCCAGGCAGGCAGGATGGCCCACAACAGCAGTGAGTGCCTGGGTGCCAACTTTCACCTCTGCTGAAGCAGGAAACGGGAAGAAAGTCATCTGTGTCCCAGCTGGCTCTGAGTGCAGAGCTGCTGCTGAGCTGCTGAATGGCTCCATGATGAGCTGTTTAGAGCACAAGTGTTACAAGGAGCAGCTGAGGGGACCAGGGATGTTCACCCTGGAGAAAAGAAGGCTGAGGAGAGACCACCTTGCTCTCTACAACTACCTGAGGGGAGGTTGGAACATGGGGGGCTTAGTCTCTTCTGCCAAGGAACAAGTGCTAGAACAAGAGGAAGGCTTAGTTTGGAGATTAGGAACAATTTCTTCATGGAAAGGGTTGTCAGGCCCTGGCCCAGGCTTCCCAGGGCAGTGCTGGAGTCCCCATCCCTGGAGGGGTTTCTAAGCCATGTAGATGTGGTGCTGAGGGACATGGGGCAGTGGTGGCCTTGGCAGGGCTGGGTGAACGGTTGGACTTGATGATCTTAAAGGTCTTTTCAAACCAAAATGATGCTATGGCAAACATCAGGTGGTGGCATGAGGTCTCAGAGAACAGTTTCCTCCAGTGCAGCCTTGAGCTCCAGTGCCCTCCTCTGGGGAAGCCACTGCTGAGGCTGAGACCCAGACTCCCAAAATTATTCCCTGGTGTGGGAGGGGAGACGAGTGTCCTTGAAACAGGGACCTGGCCTGGTGATACAACAAGGCTGCCTAGTCCCTCACTCCCACTGGAGACACACCCCATGGGTGGGTCCAGCCCTTGAACTGAAGGTTGTGCCCCTGCACAAGAATTTTGTGCAAGAGGGAGGTGTGGTGTTTGCAGCTTAGTGGGACTGGGCACACACCAGCTGGACCTCAGCAAACCTGTGCGGGTGCTGAGTGCACCTCCAGACAGGTATGGGGCCCTTCCCCTGCAAACAACTCAGCTAGAAAAGGGGCACCTGGAGAATCACAGAATCACACAATGTCAGGGGTTGGAAGGGACCTCTGAAGGCCATCGAGTCCAACCCCCCTGCCAGAGCAGGACCGAAAAACAACACACAACTAGGGCAGATCCCTCAGAAAGGCATCCAGACAAGTCTGGAAAGTCTCCAGAGAAGGAGACTCCACAACCTCCCTGGGCAGCCTGTCCCAGGGCTCTGTCACCCTCACAGGAAAGAAGTTCTTCATCTTGAGGTGGAACCTCCTGTGCTTGAGTCTGAATCCATTGCCCCTGGTCCTGTCCCAGGGCACAAGTGACAAGAGCTTGTCCTGCCTTCTTGATGCCTCATGTATTTACAGACATTCATTAGATCCCCCCTCAGTCTTCTCCTCTCTGGACTGAACAGCCCCAGGTCTCTCAGCCTTTCCTTGTGGGGCAGGTGTTCTAGTCCCTTCATCATCCCTGTAGCCTCCCTTGGACTCTCTCCAGTAGATCCCTGTCCCTCTGGAACTGGGGAGCCCAGAACTGGACACAACGCTCCAAGTGAGGTCTCACCAGGGCCGAGTAGAGGGGGAGGAGGACCTCCCTTGATCTGCTGGAGACACTCCTCCTGATGTGCTCCAAGATACCCTTGGCCTTCTTGGCCACCAGGGCACATTGCTGTCCCATGGATCACTTGTCTACCAGGATTCCAAGGTCCTTCTCCATGGAGCTGCTCTCTAGCAGATCACCTCCTAGCCTGTCCTGGTGCATTTTGTTGTTCCTTCCCAGCTGCAGGACTCTGCACTTGCTCTTGTTGAACCTCATGAGGTTCCTCTCTGCCCAGCTCTCCAGCCTGTCCAAATCCTGCTGAATGGCCCCACAGCCTTCAGGTGAATCAGCCAATCCTCCCAGCTTCGTGTCGTCAGCAAATTTGCTGAGAAGACACTCTTGGCAACTGGGGACCCCATCCTGCTGCTGGGACTTCACATGGTGATGGCTCTGACACTGCTAAACCCAGGAAAAAGGGCCGAGGCAAGAGCTGGCACAAGGACAAAGTGTACCCGAGGACCACGAGGACTTAATCCTGCTAAGGAAAACGGGATTAGTGTTCAGGAGAGATGCTTAAAAAAGCACCGTTTGTATTCAGTGGGAGATGTCATTGCTGGCCCCTGCTTCTCCCCACCCCAGAAGGACAAAAATAGCTCATAAGTTTTCCCATAGAAATACAATCCCATCTGCTTTGCAAAAATAGGAGTGTCTTGTTTTCAGTAATTCCCAAGTGGAGAATTTTCACCAGCAGGAATGGAGCTATGGAATCCATTTTGAAAGAGATGTTTGAGTGCTCAGGAAACAAGGAAATGAAAGGACATTTTGCTGAGGTGTTTGTTTGGGAAGCTCTGTCAAAGTAGATGTGATTCCTGATTGTGGTCCCTTTCAGGAGGTGCTGCATTTTCTAAATGTGCTGCTAAAAGCATCTCAGCTGGCTCTACCCTGTGGGCTGGCATTGCAGAGGGAGAGGCTGTGCAAGGCTGAGATTCACGGAACCATCTGGTGCAGCTTCACAGGAGATCTCTGTCTCAGGCTGAGTTTTACCAGCCTGGGTTATAAGGGCTGTCACAAAGAGCCAAGGTTGCCTGGGGGGTTGTAAGCAGAGGATGAGGATGAGTGATGCGTGATGGCAGAGTGGGGAGCTGAGACTTTACCTGGGGCTCAGGGGACACGCTTGGCAGTTGGTGTTCCTCATTAACCAGCTTCATTAGCGAGCTGGGGGCAGCACACACAGTGAGGGCACAGGTGGTGCTGCAGCTGGAGGTACTGCACACACAGCCCAGTGTGTTCCACAGGCTGGGAAACCTGGGACAGTACTCACACACTGGGCACATACACAGCAGGACAGACAGATGCCCACACAGGTACAGATGTATCTCACATACTCATCTCTACCTACAAATACTCAAACCTCGTTTGTATGCCCGTGGTCACAGAATCACAGAGTGGTTTGTGTTGGAAACCCAAAAAGATCATCTAGCTCCAACATCCCTGCCATGGGCAGGGACATCTCCCACTAGACCAGGATGCTCCAAGCCCCATCTAACACTTCCAGGGATGGGGCAGCCACAGCTTCTCTGGGCAACCTGGGCCAGTGTCTCACCACCTTCACAGAAAATAATTTCCTCCTAATGTTTCATCTCAATCTCCCCTCTTCCAGCTTGAAACCATTCCCCCTCATCCCATCACCCCCCCCCGCCCTGCCCTTGTCCCAAGCCCCTCCCCAGCTTTCCTGGAGCCCCTTCAGGCACTGGAAGGTGCTCTAAGGTCTCCCTGGAGCCTTCTCTTCTCCAGGCTGAACGCCCCAACTCTCTCAGCCTGTCTCCAGAGCAGAGCTGCTCCAGCCCTTGGATCATCTCCTTGGCCTCCCCTGGACTTTCTCTCCAAGAGCTCCACATCATTCTTATGTTGGGGGGTCCACAACTGCACAGAGTAATCCAGATGGGTTCTCACAAGATCATAGAAGAGGGGGAGAATCCCTTGACCTGCTGGCCGCGCTGCTTTTGATGTAGGTGGCACTTGGCTCAGGAGCAACTGGTCCAGGACAAATGGCCAAGGGCAAAGAAGGCAAAGAAACAGCAACAAAGACCAAGGAAAACGTATGCTCAGGAGGTTGGGTGCCAGGTTCCGTTTGCCACGTGCTGCACATGCTGCAAACCCATCCTTCCCTCCTCAAGCAGGGTGGACACTATGTCCACTGTGTCACTTTGTCTCCCTGGTCCCATGTAGTTTTGGGAATTTCATCAAAATCCTGAAAACCTGGGAACAGAGAGGGCAGCAGCAGTGAGCAGGCCCAGGGCAGAGGTAGCTGTGTGCACTGCTGGGGCTTGCTGTTTGCTCCTGCATGGTATAACCTGCTTTTAGAAGGGAAAGGGACCATCAATGTCGAAGTCCCACCTTGAAAGGGCCAATTTTAGTGGTGTCAGGCACTGGCTGTAATACATACAGGGCTGTAGGATGATCTTAAGGACCTAGAGCTGGGACGTGTAATGAAAGAGCAGCAAGGGTTAAGTGCAGCCTGGTCCTGCTCAGTGGGAGGGACTGGCTGCCCTGTCCCTTGCATTGCTGAGTCAAGGCTTTTTTCTTGTGAGGCTTTGTTGAAAGACAGATGGTGCATGGGGCCAGCAGTGGAGTGCCCAGGCATGCTGAGGGAGAACAAGGAGTACTTGCCAAGGCAGGTCCAGAGCCTTGCCTTTGTCTGTGCCATGACTGTGTGCATCAGCAAACACTCTTGAAGAGAGCAAGATCTCATGTCTGCCATGGTAAGACTCAGGAGCAGGGATGTAAAAGTTGCTCTGCAGGCTGGTACAGCTCCTTGGCTCTGCTCTACTTGTGAGATTGCAGCTTGTGTCTTGGGCAGTGTGGCTTTGAAGGCAGCAGTAGATGGAGAAGCTGCTGTTTCCCTCCATGTTCATGGCTGTGGTTAATCACTGGGACTCATCTCATTTCTGATTTGAATTCTGTGGCTGTAACCTTAAGCCACTGGATCTGCTTTGCCATCCTCTGCTGGATTAAAGAGCCTTTGAGTACCCTGTAGTTTTCTTCCCTGAAAGCGCTTGAGTGTTGCTATCAGGTCACGTCTTTCAGCTTCTCTTTAGAGGAGAGGCAGATATTGTGTCTTCAACCTCAGGCCATTTGTCCTGGCTGTTGGTATAGTTTTAGGCTCTTCTTTACAACTGGTCCCCTCTTCTCCTGCTGGCAGAGCAGAGGCAGTTGAGGCTTGAAAAACAAGGATAATGTACCAATGGCAAGGGAGAGCAGCACCGAGACTTGGACCAGGATTGACCTGGGACTTTTCTCCAACTTGCAGGGGCCAGGGGTTGTCTTGGTGCACATTCAGCCACATGCTGCTCCCTCCTAAGCCAGACATCACTGCTCAGTTTTGCTCTCAGAGCGTGGCTGCTCTTTTTCTGGAGAAGACAAGAGTTCCATTGTCTCGGCACCATCACACTAAAGAATGTCCTCCAAATGTCCAACTTAAATCTCCCCTCTTCCAGTTTTAATGCATTACCTCTTGTCCTTTCACTACAAGCCCTTGTAGAAAGTCCCTCCCCAGCTTTTCTGGAGCCCCTTCAGGCACTGGAAGGTGCTCTAAGGTCTCCCTAGAGCCTTCACCAGGCTAAACAATCCCACCTCTCTCAGCCAAGGGGAAATGGTTTCAAACTCAAAGAGGGGATGTTTAGGTGAGGTATTAGGAAGAAATTCTTCACTATGAGGCTGGTGAGACACTGGAACAGGTTGCCCAGAGAAGCTGTGGTGCCCCACGCCTGGAAGCATTCAAGGCCTGGTTGGATGGGGCTTGGAGCAAACTGGTCTAATGGGAGATGTCCCTGCCCATAGTGGATCTTTACGTTCCCTTCCAACCCAAACCATTCTGTGATTCCATGACTTCCCATGCTTGGCCATGCAGGAGTTCCCTCCTACACAGGTCCTGCAACACCCATTTCAGGCATTCCCATGGTTTTTAGACAAAGTGAGGCCAGGTCTAACCTAGCAGCAAAGCTCTCCTAGACAATGTATAGGAGAGCTAATAACTCCTTCTTCTCCTGATCTCTGTGCCAAGCTTGTCTCCTGGGAAAGCCCCATCTTTAAATAGCAGGCTGAGTGTTTTTAGGTTAGAGTGGTTTTGGAAAGAATCACATCAAGGGCTCTTAGTGATTGACCTTTCCCATCTTCTGGCAATTTCTGAGCATGAGGCTCAGGCTGTGAAGTGGCTGGAAGTGCTGCTGACCCCACGCAGCCTCTTCTCCTTGGCAGAGGCCAGAGCTGCAGCTTTCTCCTGAGGGACCTGCACCTGGTGCTGGAGATGGGGTTCACAGAGACCTGGGCCAGCCTTTGGTGATGAAAACTTTGGTGGTGAAAACTTTGGTGGTGGTGAAAAGTTCTGTGCTCCCTGAGAGGGCTGTCACACCACAGCCTGGACACGTGGTTCTTTCACTTGTGTCGTGCTTGTGCTGTTCTTGCTCTGGGAAGACACAGTGTGATGGTGCTGGCTGGGACATGCTGCCAACTGGAGTTTTGGATGAGTAAGTTCCCCTGGCTGAGATCAGCTGAGCCCTGTGGCACCAGAAGCGCAGACAGTGGGAGCTGGAGGAGGCAGAAGGCACCCTGGGGCTGTGCAGGAGCAGACCTGAGGGTCCTCAAGTGGCAGGAGAGGGTCACACCAGCTCAATGCAGGAGGTAAGGGAGATAAGACCTGTGTGGGGCAAGAGGGGAGAGGGGCAGTCAGCAAGGTCCTCTGCCTGCAGAGGGTCTTGCACAGGCTGGTGGGTCTGTGCCGACCATGGCAACAGCAACTCCAGCTCAGACACCTGTATTTGAGTTGGCTGCATGTTGGGGTGGCTTACAGCTGCTGGCCCAGCAGGACACAACACCTGAGTGAAATGGGCTCTTCAGACCAGTGGTCAAAGGTTAGACAGGGGCTGGGGTCAGGAGCTGGAGCTGAACCACATGTTGTTTAGCAGGAACTGGAGCTAGCTGCTCTGCCAAGGGGGGTGGAGGGTCTGGTGTCACTGGCAGGTTGAGTGAACAGATTTTGCATTTCCCTCTTGATCAGCTGTGAGCTTGAAGCAGAACTAAGTCCAGGTAGTCTGATTGTCTCTGCAATGCAGAACATCAGAGAACACAGTTGTCCCCGAGGACTGTGGCCAGTGGCTGTTGGTGGGCAGGGATGCTGCTGTAGGGGCAGGTTGGTTCTCCTTCAGCTCCCTGCCCTCTGTCCTGTTTGGCCAGACCCCCTGGCTTCTCCCTATGGCACATCAGTTGCTGGAGATCAGTGCCCAGGTGTTTGGACTCCATCCCTTGCCCTGGGGCTGCAGTGGCTCTGCAGTGAAGGCACAGACATTGTCCTGGACACTGTTCCGGGTCCTGCTGGAGGATCTGGTGGTCCAAATGAGGACAGATCTGCTTCAAATCCAGTGTTGCAGGGGACTGATGATGTGTGTGTGAAATGGCAATGGCTGAGCTGTGGCCAGGGGCTGTTATGTGCAGAGAAATGAGAGTAAGCATAAAGCAACTGGGGGGACTGGGGGAGGAAAAAAGATGTTTTTAAAATTTAAATTAGTTTTCTTTCTTTTCATGTTGCGAGTCTGCATTTTCTTTTAGTCTTTACAGGCTTGTGCTGCTAAAGTGGTTGTTTTGTGCTTGTTTCTTTAATTAGTTTCTTAGCAGATTCCCCAGCTTTTCCACAGAGACTTTTTCTTCTGAAGAAGCTTATTTCTTAAGGTTAGTCCATAAAATGCTCATCCATACTGAAAATCAGTGGTGAAGCCTGAGGAAAGACTTGGTTATAGGAATGATACAGATACACTTGCTGAGCAACAAACTCCATTTCTGATGCACTGAGGCTTCTCCCAGAGAGAGAGCCAAGGGGCTTGGAGTTGACTGTACCCCATCATCAGTTTGCAGGTTGAATTTATTGGGACTTTGGCTCCTCGAGCAGTTAAATGCTTCAGAAAAACCTCCCTAATTCCCTGAGGCTGGCAGTATGAGGCTAATTTTATCCCGCTTCATTTGGAAATGTCAGCTTGTATGTACAAGAATTTTACAGCAACCTTGTTCATGCGTCGAAAGCTGAGATCACTTTTTAATGTTAACAAGGAATCAATTTGTTTTGAATGTGCAAAGATTTTATGCCACAAAGAGAGAAGATTTTTTAATATACATGCAATAGGCCCATGGTATTGTCCATATTCTGAATAATCCTTCTCTTTCTTGTTGTCCTGCCTTCGAAAAGGTGCTTCAGTCAAGGAACAGCTTTTGGGAAGGGCAGCCAGCATGGTCAGAGGTACAAAATACGTCATGGATGGGGAAGGACCCACATAGAGGTTTTTACACTTTTGGAGATCTTTTCCACAAAGGTCTCCAAAACAATGAGTGGGGTGACTAATTAGTGGGTATTTTTAACACTGGTAGCACTCAGTAAAATGGTGAGGCTGGAGCCTCAGAGCACATCCATCAGTTCCGGAAATCTTTGCCCCAGGCTGCTGAAGGAGTCAGAGAGTGAGTTTGAAGAGATGAAAGGCAAACTGGCTTTCCAGGACCCCTTGATGGTCAGAAAGTGGTCATTTTGTGTGCAATCCCCATTTTGGAAGTCTTCAAGCCACTGACATTGTGTCATGGAAGGGCTGTCATCATCCTGCCCTGCTTCTCTGCTCTTGCCCACATGGAGGCTGCTGGCTGTGCCAGACACAGGATGAAAGCTCCTGTTCTTTGTTCTGGTTCAATACCCCAGTTCTTCTATATATATAAAAAAAAGAAGTTAAAAAAATGGTTCACAGGAGCAGCTAAGACCCAGATTCAGAGCTTCTTAAGTGTTTCAGAAACAGGGATTTAACTTTTAGAAGCCTGAGATTTCTTTCTATCTCTTAGCTGTTTTGTTTTTTTTTTATACGGTTTTCTAAAATTACAATAAAACATCCCACAGATGGGGTTTTTTTTTTTTTTCTGGATGGTTTGTTTTGTGTGAGTGTGTGAAAATCCACAGTGCATTGGTGCTAACTGCTTAGTTTCCAAAGACAGACAGACCATGCAGCTGCTTGGTAAAATGTATATAAATCACACAATGAGCATAAGTAGCGTAAAACATCGCGGGCGTTCGGAAGCAGTAGGAATTATTTTTAAACAAAAGCTCCCAAATAACAGTTGTATTTGCTTTCCTTGTTTATTATGCTCTGATCTATCAGGTGGAAGCTTTGCTGTGAGTGTGATGGGAATGGTAACTCACCTTCCCCAGCTGGCTCTGAGCTGGAGGGCCTGACTGTCTCCTCCCAAGGACGTTTCTCTGTAGTCAGGACATCTGATGTTTCCAGTCCACAAATGCAGGATGGTGACAAGTGTCTGCCCCAGCTTTCCAGACTCTCGTGGTGTGTGTTGGGGTGGGAGTCTCTCTGGCTGGACCACCAGGTGCCTTCAGCAAGGTGTTTTCACCATGGGACCACTCTCCTGCTGTGCCAGCTTGGCCTGGAGAACACACCTACCTTTGATGGCATTAAAAGAATAAAAGCAAGTTTGGCTGGTGTCACCACAGTCAAAGGGATCCTCCTAGTGACAGCCTTTATAAACCCACTACAAAATGTTAACTGAGTGGAACAGGCAGGTGCAGCCAGCCAACCCAGCTCCAGCCCCAGCTCTCAATCTGGATATCTGCCTCTGGCCTCTGCTCCTCCACAACTACCCTTCCTGAGATGTCCTCCTGCACCACATGAGCCTGGAGACACCAGGTGCCTGCTGGGCTGCCTGCATGCTTGGACATGCCCTGGGCAGGCAGAACAATAGAGCTCAAATGCAGGATCCAAAGATGTCCTGGGGACTCTGGCTTCATCTCCACCCACATCACAGACAGCATCTCAAGGATCTTTTTATTCTACTGCTGCTGGAGCTTCCTTATATTGGGGTCTTGCCACCAACCTTTAGCATCTATAGGCCCACTAACAAAATGCTCTTAAGCTGATTTGAGAAGAAATCTCGGATGAAAAAAAAGGGGCCCTTAAGTGCAGATTTTCTACTCGTTACCTCTTCAAGAGGTAATTGCACTGAAGTCGTAAAAACATATTGTAACAGTTTGCAAACTACACACTTCAGGAGGTCCTTGTTGTCCTCTAGCAGTCTGGGATGTTTTCCCTCTCCTTACCAGCATGCCTTGCAGCAGGAACCTTTTCACTTCTTCACAAAGAACTTGCAATAAGAGTATTTCAGACATGATTGTTTGTTCAATATTTATGACAACCCTGGAATTCAAATTAAGTTGCAACAAACTAGCACCCAGGTGGTTACTGTGCTATTACACAGTTTCTAAATCACCTTCCTGGAACCCTTATTGCAAAGCTCTGATGTTGCACAGTTTGAGCATGAAGGTGGCATCCTGATCTCTCCCAGGTTTCTCACCCAGGTTGGCAAACAGGTTGACATCTCCAAGACCTTGGAATGCCTCAGGATTATGTAACTGGTCTACAGCAGCCAGTGAAGTCTGTTCTTTGGATCCAAAGTGTCATGGGCTTTAGGA
Organism: Apus apus; assembly: GCF_020740795.1. Lineage (NCBI taxonomy): Eukaryota > Metazoa > Chordata > Aves > Apodiformes > Apodidae > Apus > Apus apus. Next base: position 772,361 of record NC_067297.1, read on the forward strand.
TGTGTGTAGAGATAGCTGTATAAGTAATCTCATGGAGTTCGAGGCATCACCTTCTTAACCCCCAGGCCCAGCAAAGCCTGATGTGGATGTTGAGCCTTCCTCTCACCTCCTTGATCTCTTGTAAGCAGCTACCACCTTTCTCTGAGAGTTCTCTTTCTGTTCTCCTCCTTGTACCCCACCAGGCTGGGCCTGAGCACTTCCTTCAGGACTGTCTGAGGTGTCACTGACCACTGCAGATGACATCCTCTGATGCCCGTGTTTGCATTCCCCAAACCAGCTCTCGTGTCATGGTGCTCATGGCTCTTACTGGGTTGAGTGGGGTGTTAAAAGGATGCTCATCTCCTCTGTTCCTGCAGTAACCTACATGTGCCAGTCCCTTGGAGAGGTCCAGCCTATCATTCTCCAGAGCAAAGAATAAAAGAGCAGCTGTTGTGTTTAGCACAAAAGTAACCCAAGTAAATGCTGTGTTTGTAGCACCATAACTTTTCTGCTGTCACCCTCTAGGTTTCTGCTCTCTGGCAACTGAAATGGCACACAAACCTGTTCAAGGTTTAATTCAACCTGTGGTCTGGGCATGATCTCTGTAGCTTGCCCTGCAGCCCTTCCCCTTGCCCAGGAGCTGGTGGCTGCCTACCCCTGCTCTGCACATCTCACCATGAGCCAAATTCCAGCTTAGCTGGATGGGGCTGAGTTCCTGCCCAGGCAGGAGCCACATCTCAGCTATGTTTTATTGCTTGAACATTCATTTGTTTTATCAGATGGTGGGGAGAAGGGGCTGCTGTCATGTTCCCCAGCCTCCCTGGGTGCCCTTCTGACCCTGGAGGAGAGCCAGCCCTTCCCTGTGCTTCTGCGGGTAGTGGGTTCATCATCTCTCCTGGGTTTGCAGAGTGGGTGGAGGTGTCATGAACAAGAGTTCTGAACACCTCCCTCTGCCCCTGCTTAAGCTGGGATAACATTTTTGCACTCCCCCAGGCTTGCACTTCCATCATTTACAGCAGCTACCAACACATCCAGACGTGCCATGTCACCTCCTCAGGGTGCTGGAGCCTGCAGGTCAGCACAGAGGCTGGTGGTGTCACCCTGAGCTGCTCTCAGGGACTCTGGTGTCACAGGTTTATCCCTTCTCCTTGCCATTCAGCAAAACTCCCGTGGGGTGCCTGAAGGCTCACCTGCAATGTAGCTTCACATCCCACCTCCGAGTCCCTGCCTTGCATTGTTAGCTCAGGGTGTGCAAGGATGTGGAGCCCTGGGGGATGGGTCAGCCCCTGGCCAGAGGGAGATGAGCTCCATGGAAGGCAGCAGAAGCCACAGGGATGTATTCCCCTCTCTGCTGGGTCTCTGTCTGGACAGGACATGGGGCAACAGGCACAAGCTGGAGCATGGGAGATTGAAGTTAAACATGAGGAAAAACTTCTTTCCTGTGAGGGTAACAGAGCCCTGGGACAGGCTGCCCAGGGAGGCTGTGGAGTCTCCTTCTCTGGAGACATTCCAAACCCACCTGAAAGTGTTCTGGTGGGATCTGCTCTAGGGGATCCTGCTATAGCAGGGGGGCTGGACTAGATGATCTCCAGAGGTCCCGTCCAACCCCAACCACTCTGTGACTCCATGTGTGACTCTGTCACCATGGAGAAGGCACTGTCTCCACGTGCATGCAAAAGCCATCCTGGCACTGGACCTTGTCCTTGGGTGTGAACAGCTCAGCACCACGTGCAGGAATGGCAGCACCCAGCTCTCTGTGTTGACACAGGCTCCTGGGGGAACAGCATGGATACTGGGGGAATATTAATCCTAACAGGAGGAGACAGAAACATTGTTTACCCTGCTTTTGTTAATCAGTTTGTTTCCATTCCTGATCCCAAAATGAAATTAAAAGGCTCTGTTTACATTGCTGAATTATCATCTGCTCCAGCAGGTAAAGCACTTTGGCAGAGAATTAATGGAGCCACAGACAGATTTGTGTCAAAAATATGTGCATATTTTGCCACCGAAGGATTTGTTTGAAACGAGCTGGAATCTCATGCCTTTGTGTTTAAATAAAACATCATCCAGCAAACCACCCACACACGCTGCTGGGATGCTGTGGCCCTGAAACAAGTTCACCTTTAAAACAGCTGACTTGAAGACTTTTCCCATGCTAGATTCAAAGGTGATTTTCCAAGACCAAAGATGGCCTTGGAGGGTTGCTTAAGGATTCAGAATATGCTTGAAGGAAAAAAACCAATCCTGATGCCAAAAAGGCAGCAGAGTGGGCACAAGGGTTCAGTTTGTCCTCAAGAGCTTGTGCTAAATGGTGCTGGAGGGGAGGATGGGTATTTCTGTCTCAACAGCAAGAGCCAAATTATCTCCTCTGGTGCTGCAGTGCAGCCCAGCACAGAATGGGGCCCTTGCACCTGCCTCAGAAGGCTGAGAAATCCAATTCTGATAATTTTTGCTCCAGCAGCACTAAATTTATAACCCAGCACAAGGAAGACAAAATCTAAAAACCAATTTAGCAAAAAATAGCCTTTGCAACTAAAAATTAATGCTTCGAACGGCCTAAATGAAGCTTGAAAATAGCTTTTTTTCTGCTCCGACTGATGATTCACGTGCCTATTTGCAAACAATTCAAATGCAGTAAATTGAGAGGAAATATAAATCAGGTTCCTAAGTGAAGCTGCATAAATCCAATCAGTGATTGATGGGAGAATCCTGTTTTAAGATGCTGCTGTCTGTCTCCAGTGCTGAGGCAGAAGATAATGGGGCCTTCACCTCTTTGGGCTGTGCTGAATGAAGGGGGGTTTTACCAATCTCTGGTCCCCACTGAAGGTCAGAGGCAGGTTTGCTCTCCACTTGGTCAAGCTGCCCAAAAAGAGAACTTAAAACAAGTCTGTTCTCACCCAAGGACCTGGCAGGGATGGGTGCAGTCTCCCCCTCAGAGGGTAGGAGTCACCAGCTGTGCTGCAGAAGACCCAGTGCAACCCTGCAAGGGGCTCAGTGGTCCCAAATAAATGTGGCTACCAACTCGGACCCAGAGCTACCTTCATCAAAAGCATGGCTCAAGCCAGCCACAATCTATCCATCTCTTCCTGGTTTCAGGGCAAAGGAGCTGATGTGTCTGACAGATGCTGGCTCTGCTGTTGGACCCTGCCCTGCTCCTCTGCATGGGAGAACTGGGGCTGGACGTGCCCTGGTGAGAAGCTCTTGGTTCTCAGCATGTGGGGCCCTGGCTCCTGCTGACACAGGACAGGTCTTGATCGTGGAGCACAACTTCCATGGGAAAGACATCTGGAAGAGTTGACATGTTCCCACCTGTAGCAGGTGACCGAGAGTGCAGGGACCCGAAGACATACCCATAAACCTACCTGAGATGTACCCAGATCCAGGCAAGGCTCCTGTGTGCTCCAAGCTACCCTGGGGCTGCCAGCACAATGTCCAGGCCTTTGCTTGGAGGTGCAGGGGACAACCCCGAGTATATGGGAGCTATTCCCCAGGAAGGGGGTTGTGGTCAGAATATGCCTGTCATCTGTAGTTCTTGGCCTTGTTTTCTGTGTGACCAGCAGCCCCAGTGGTGACCATGCCTGGGATGCTGGGAGATGTGTGGAGGGCAGATCACCAGCTCTGGGACCCCACACCAGCTTCTGACTGGTGACTGGTGCCAGCACCAAGCCTGCAGTGAGTGCTGAGTCTGTAACACACCAGCGGAAGGAGTGAGAAATGGAGGGGGTCTGGGTACCCCATCCAGCTGCCAGAGTCCTGCCTCCAGCACAGAGCTGGTGTCAGAATGTCCCATGTCCCCTGAAGGGCCAGTTGCTCTGCAGGGCTTTGCAGGCATGGATGTGTCACAGCTGCTGATGTAGCCCTGGCAGTCACGAGCAACTTTTTCCATTCACTGAGTGATGGATGATCCGTTGGGAAAGGGACAAACTTACCAGTTGCTCTGCAGCCCTGGAGAGGAATATGATACTCCTGGGGTGCCACCTTTCCCACCTCTCCTGAGGTTGGAGAACCTGAGAAACAGCAGGTTCCTAGAGACCATGTGGTGCTGGGTTGTGCCCCACTGATCCTGCTTTGAGATGTGTCAGCTTGGGTGATAGCAGAGCAGATCACTCCTGAATGGACCTTGTATTTCACCTCAACATTGCCCTGATCCTGCCCCACCATCAGGTTGCCAAAAATGCAATGGGAGAGGATGGTTTGCTTTGGGAGGCAGCAGGACAGCCAGAACCATGAAGCTCCAGCTGCCAAGGTGCTGAGAAGAGCCAGAGAAAAGACCAGAGCCCCATTGTTCCCTGCTTTGCTTTGGGTTTGGGAGAATCAGCCCCTTCTTTCCTGCACCTGACAGATCAAGACAGCTGCCACCAGCTCCTGCTTCCAGGCAGCCTGGCATAAATCTGCATCAGTGAAATGAGGTGGCTTTTCTCTGCTCCAGGTTGTCCCTGTTTGGATTTGGCTCTGACACACTTTTCAGGAAGAATTTCTTTTGTGAGAAAATGGGTTTTCAATCAAACCAGGCATTTCTGCATAAAATATTTTTTGCATTGACATTTTCCCTTACTTTAATTTTCTTTAATGCTACAGTTCCCTGCCTTTCTTCTCCCACCCTCTTCCAAACAGACAAGCACAAGAAGAATTAAGAAGCAGTGTTAATTTTTCTGTCAAAGTGTCTGGGTTTGGGTAACAGAGGACTGCATATTTTTAGGGAAAACAAAATCTTTCTCATCAAAACTGAGGAAAAGTCAGTTTTCAGAAGTGAAACCAAAAGCTGTTAAAGTAGTGGGGAAATTATAACTATCTGGTGTGTAGTTTACAGAGAGGAACTGAGGTCTGGAACTGGCCAGTCTGCATCACAGGAGGAACATATTCATCAGGGACCTGGATAAGGGGATGGAATGAACCCTCAGCAAGTTTGCCAATGATAAAAACCTATGGGGAGTGGCTGATCCACCAGAAGGCCATGCTGCCTTCAGCAGGACCTGGGCAAGCCAGAGAGCTGAGTGGAGAGGTGAAGTTCAATACCTGCAAGTGTAGGGTCCTGTGCACCAGGACTGGTCAGGGCTTGAGCAGATGAAACACAGCTCTATGGAGAAGTGCCTGGCAGTCCTGGTGGACAACAAGTTAACCAGGAGCCCTGGTGGCCAAGAAGACCAATGGCATCCTAGGATGCATGGAGAAGAGTGTGACCAGCAGCAGGTCAGGGAGGTTCTCCTGCCCCTCTGCCCTGGTAAGGTCACATCTGATGACCTGTGGCCAGTTCTGGGCTTCCCAGTTCAAGATAGTTGAAGAGCTACTGGAAAGGTTCCAGCAGAGAATGGTGAGGGGACTGGAGCATCTCTTATCAATCTTTATCAATATCTACAAGGCACGTGGGGCCAAGATGGGGCCAGTCTCTTTTTGGTGATGCCCAGGAATAGGACAAGGAGCAACAAGCACAAAGAGGAGCACAGGAGGTTCAAGTTAAACATATGGAAAAACTTTCCTGTGGGGGTGACAGAGCCCTGGGACAGGCTGCCCAGAGAGGCTGTGGCGTCTCCTTCTCTCCAGGTGTTCAAATCCCACCTGGACATGACCCTGTGCCATCTGCTGTAGGTGCACCTGCTCAAGCAGGGGGATCGGAGTACATAATATCCTTTCCAACCCCCACCATTCTGGGATTCTGGGATGTTGTGTCTTACCCAGCCCCTTGGGTCTGTCTATGCAGAGCCAGAGGAGAAGTGGGGACAGTATCAGTGGCTTCAGGTCCCTCCTCTTGCCCCTGGCCATAAGCCCAAGATGCCCTTGTCCCTGATGAAATTTTCTGTGACTGTCCTCCTGCTTGCAGCAGGCTGTGCCCAGTCCTTTCCATCCCAATGAGGCTAGATCAGGCACCAAATGAATCTGTTGCAGTGGCAAGCAGCACGTTGGGCACAGGAGCAAGGCAGCAGTGTCAGGGGTCCCAGGGGACACCCGCTCTGTAATGGAGCCGATTTCCACACCCCACGTGGACAAGCTGCTGCTGGGGAGACTGCCAGCCCCCAGTGCCCTGGATTCAGCTCCTTCTGCCCTGTTCCTGCCTGGCCTGTTGACAGACTGAGGAAGACTGGGCTTTCCAAAAGCTCCGTGTGACAAAAAATCTCTTCTGAAGGCAAAGGCTTCGCTTCCTCAAGCCCTGAGGGGCAGCCCCTCTGCCTGCCTGGGCCAAGTGAGCAGGTGATGGCAGGTCCTCCATCTCCTGGGTAGTTGGCTCTGCTGGGGCAGGGCTCAGGGCCAGCACAGGGCAGCCCAGTGCCTGGGCTGTGCCCATCAGGAGCCACCCAGCAGCAGCTGCTGAGACCTGCAGAGCAAGGTGTCCCACCCCACACACAGCTCCTTGCATTTATCACTGTTTTGCTAATTAGTGGGAGGGGGTCTTTGGGGGATCCCCTGCTGTCCTGGCTGAGGTTATCTAGTGTTATCCCCTAACCTGTGATCCCACAACAGCCCTCAGCTGGCTCTTCTTTCCCACCCCCTGAGCTGGCTCATCCTTGGAAGAAAGGGTGCTGGTGCAAGAGAGGTTGGGATGGAGTGGCTGGGGCTGAGGCCATGACACATGGAGCACTGGAAGCTTTCAGAGCACTGTCCTCCATCTACTGCAGGGGAGATCCTTCTGGCTGCCCTTCAAAGGAGCAGAGTTGGCTCCAGGGAGGCCTTGCTGAGATTCACTCTGCCAGCTGTGGCTGGCAGCTGGCTGGGCACGTGGCCTTGGGAGATTCTTGCCATTTTCCAGCTCTTGCTCTTTTGCAGGACTAGCAGAATTTCTCGGTGTAGAGACATTTGTCAATTTGCATAATTAAAGCACTGCAAACTCATCCAGATTCACAGATCCCTGTGCTGGCTCCCCTGAGATTCACCACTTCTCTCCCATGAATTATTTATTGGCAGTGCTATTTCAAACGAGCCCCTTTGTCTGCTGCATGTGCTCCAGATTTCATCTTTCCAGGGTGGAGATGATGCTGTGGTGCTCTGAGGCAGAGTGGGGGGAAAGGAGCAACTCCATTTGCCACAGCCCTTGCTTTTACTCTGCCCATCAGGTGAGAACAAAAAAACTCCCTTGAAACTGTGAGGCTGCCTTTGGAGAGCAGGCTGAAGAAGATGACTGTGCAGGCAGCAGAAATTCCTGTGGAGCTGCAGGAGCAGGGCAGCCACAGCCTCTGGACAGGCCTGTGGTCATAGAATTGTTTGGGTTGGAGAAGACCTTTCAGATCATCAGGTCCAACCATTAACCCAGCTCTGCCAAGGTCACCACTAAACCATGTCCCTCAGCACCTACATGGCTTTTCAATCCCACTAGGGACAGTGACTTCACCACTGCCCTGAGCAGCCTGTTCCGATGCTTGACCACTCTTTCAGTAAAAAAAATTGTTCCAAATCTCCAATCTAAACCTCCCCTGGCACAAACTTAGGCCATTTCGTCTTTTCTATCCCTTGTTACTAGGGAGAAGAGACCGACCCCCCCCTTTCTCAGGGCAACCTCCTTTCAGGGCAAGTTGCAGAGAATGAGAAAGTCTCCCGAGTTCCCTCAGCTGCTCCTTGTAAGACTTGTGCTCCAGACTCTTCCCCAGCTTCAAGCCTCTGGGTGCATCATCAGCAGGGCTTGGGGTGCCTGGCACCTCTGCCCCTCTGCTTTTGCCCACTTAGAATCCCAGACTGGTTTGGGTTGGAAGGGACCTTAAAGACCATCCAGTCCAATCCCCTGCATGGGCAGGGACACCTCCCACTAGACCAGGTTGCGCCAAGCCCCATCCAACCTGGCCTTAAAAACTTGTCTCTGCATGGGATGTTAGGGCTTTGGGTGTGACAGGCTGTGACGGCTCTGCTGTCCTGAGTGCCCTGGGGAAGGCAAAAGGTCTGTGAGCAGCTACTGTGGCCGAGCACCCTGAGCTTTCTGGTGCATTCCCCTTCTCCTGGGCTGCTTTGCCTCTAGGGAGAGCACCCACCAACTGGCTTGCTTCCCAGAAACCCCATTTCCCTGGTTCAGGCCCAGAAAAAATAGCAGATAACATGAGAGGGACAGAGGAAGGCAGGAGCAAGTGCTAAGTGCATAAAGACCCAGCTCATATTTGCAGACTCTCCCTGCCAGAGTCGAGTGTGTGGTTGTAAATCCCACATCAAAGGAATACAAATATTTGTGCTGTGGAAACACTTTTCAATGAAGTCCTGGAGCTCACCTTCTCAATTCCTGTTGGCCTTTCTGAGGCCTGTGTACTTCTCAGTCTGTGGGAGCCCTGCAGACAGTGTGGCTCTGGCAGGCAAAGCCCTGAGCACCCAAATGCATCAGCTCCTTCCTAGTGCCATGGCTGTGAGGGGTCCCTGCTGGCAGCATCTGTAGCACCTGGATCTCCACACTGCCCAGCAAAAGCCCTGATGCTTTCCCTGCACAACCCAGCAGAGCCTGCAGAGCTGAGTGGTGCCAAAGCAAGAATGAAATACAAACATAGGGATCCCACTGCTGAGTAAATCCAGGTGTCAGCTGCTGGGTGCAGCTCTGATAAACAGTGTGTCTTCCAGTCTGATCCACTGGAGAGATGTTTCACCTGGGTGAGGGAGTTTGCAGTTGCAGTTTCATAGAATCACAGCATCCCAGACTGGTTTGGGTGGGAAGGGACCTTAAAGACCATCTAATCCAAGCTGCCTTCATGGGCAGGACACTTCCCATTAGACCAGGTTGCTCCAAGCCCCATCCAACCTGCCCTTCAACACTGCCAGGGATGGGGCAGCCACAGCTTCCCTGGGCAACCTGGGCCAGGGTCTCACCCCCCTCACAGCAAAGAATTTCTTCCTAATCTCTAATCTGAATCTCTCCTCTTCCAGTTTTAAACCATTCCCTCTAATCCTATCACTACCTGCTCTTTGTAAGAAGTCCCTCCCCAGCTTTCCTGTAGGAAAATTCTCCCCTGAAATGTTGTGATCTGCCAAAACTACAGACGCCTGTGCAGTTCTCATCCTCTCCCCACCCATGAATATGTATGTACAGCAGCCTGGCTTTTAATAACATAAACACTTGGTATTCAGTCTGCTGTAGCTGCCACAGGGTGGGGGGGAAGGTGACAGTGGGGGACAACCTGGGATCACCAGGTTAGCTCCAGGCAGGACACTCACCCTGCTTTGCTGTTGTGGGGCCTTTTGCCACCCGCCGAGCAGGGCTATGAAGCCTCCTGGTGATGCTTCCCTGGGTGCTTCCCTCCTGGTGGGCTTCCCTGCACCTATGGCTGAAGGATTAGTTCTGGGAGGCTGCAGCATTTATTCCGGAGAGTCCCAGCTCTCACTGTGCTCATCAAAAGGTGTGATCATGCCTGCAGAGGCGAGACCCAAGTGTGTAATTTTCAGCTCCTCTCCCCTTCGTTAAATCAGACGAGGCGAGAAATGGTACAATGCAGTTGGGGGCTACTGTGAAAAACCTGTGTGAAGGATTTTCACATCGTGATGGAAGCTAGAATATTCATCTGGGCTTCTTAGTTGTTGTTTTTTTTTATTAATTTCTTTTTTTTTTTTCCTGAAGACTGCTATTGCTGATGTATTATTTATACAGCAGGAAATTAGGCTCTGAGGACTCAAGCATTCTTCAAATAAGCTTCTTAAATCTGTCAATTAAGCATGCAGAGGCTGCTGGGTCTCTGGCTTGGGGAGAGCCACAGAGGAGTTAAAGCTGCCCCTGGTCATTGCTCTGATGTGCTGCATTGATGGCATGCTTCAGACACTTCAGCTGCAGGAAAAAGTTCTTGGTCTCAAAATCAAAAGTGTGAGATGCTGGGAGCATTATATACAGCAGTTCTTGCTGATTTCAGTGGGACAAATGACTTCCCTGAGCTCTGGTAGGGGAATACTGAGTCCCTGAATGTTCTGCAATGTGTTCTGCAATGAAATCTGGTGCTTTTCATTTCCATTCGTGTCCCTGTTCATACAGGGGGTTGGAAGCAGATGATCTTTCAGGCCCCTTCCAGCCAAAACCAGTCTGTAATTCTTTGATGAACAAATGGCTGCCAAAGCTGGGAGGCCACTCTTAAGAGTTAGGAGTCATTTACTCTCTCATCAAGGCAGTAATTCTTCCTGTGCTCTCCATGTAGGTCTATAGCAAATGCGTTGACTTGTAATTAGTACATAAAAGAGCATTTTCCCTCCTTTTGTCCTTTCCTTAAGCACTGGGCATTTGTAAATGGTTTTTAAGTCTCCTCTTGCACCAGGGCATGGGGGTCTGCTCCTGGCCATGGAAGAGGGCTGGGACACAGGGCTGCGGGACAGGCTGGTCTCACCTGCCTCAGGACAGGGAATGTGATGGGACAGAGGAAAGGAAGAAGCAGAAGGTCCCCAGAATGCAGCTGGGCACAGGGCTGAGTCAAGCTGCCGGCACCAAGCTGGGAATCCAAGTGTTCCCTTCTACCTGCAAAATGCTCAGCCCCGATCTGTGGCCAAAGATGTTAATTTTGTAGCCAGGAAAAAGCAACGGGGGATTGAGTGGAAACTTGCCAGCACATTTACAGCTGCTTTGGTGCATTTTCTGCACAGGGATTTCAGGTGCAGGAAGAGCTGGACACTCGTTTGGTGTTGCTTGGAGAAAGGTGAGACCTCTCAGGACAACCTTTTTGTCCCCTCCTGTCCCTTGTGGGCTGGGCACATCCCTTCTGCCACCCCACGAGCACTCTGGCTGAGGGAAGGATGTTTATGGCTGCAGTCCCGGTTTCTTCTTTGCTGTGAATTTAATGTCCACTGCAAATGCAGATCTCTCCATCTGGAGGAGGAATAAATGCCTGCACTGTCTGCTCTGCATAGACTGATCACTCATTCTGCAGGACAGGGGCACTTCCCTCTGTGCAGCACTTGCACAGCTCCTGCTGACAGGCTCTGGGGACAGGACTGGCACTGGGGACAGACACCCTCGCTGCTCAGAGACTGGATGGGTGATTCCCTCATCTCCTGGGGTGCTCTCAGGACTGCATGGCACAGACCAGTCCTGGTGCAGGCAAAGGTGCCCCCACCACCCTTCAACTCTTCCCAGTCCCCAAAGCTTTGCAGATGACACCCCCAGTCACTGACTTGCACACAGCCTGTGTGAAATGAGCTGTGGATCCCTAGTCACAGGGGAGGAGAAAATTAATTTCTTCTGCTTTCTGTAACCCTTTATTGCCTTGGCAGTGTCTCTCTCTCACTCACCTTTGTCAGCTAAACAAGTTTTCCATCTTGGCCTTCTATACCACCATCCCTTTGTTGAAAACCCTGGATTCTGGGAGCATGGGTTTAATTTTTTGAGTGGTCATGATGGCTGTGGAAAAGAATGAAATAACTCACCCACTGGGATTCACACAGCAGAACCACAAATGAAGGGATCTACAACGTTGGTTAGCTGAGAGAAATGTTGTGTGCTGGTTTAGTGCTTGTGTAGTGTATGGACTTGAGTGTGGGCAGCTGGGTGTGGGATGTGTCCTTTCCACTGTTTTCCATGCAGCTGTGCAGCCAGAGCCCAAAACACAAGCATGTCCCTGTGCTGGCAGCTTTGCATGAGAAGCAGAGGTGCTGGAGGGTGAGTGTGGCCCCTGAGCTGCCCCATGGTTGCTGTGGGATGGCAGAGCATTGCCAGCTCAGTCTCAGTGTCCCTGGGAGCATGAAGTTAGAGCTGCCACCAGGCAGGGTGCTGCAGAGCAGGGCTGAGAGTAGCTCTGATGGTGATGTTTCCCCAGCCTTCTTAATCATGTTTTTTTGGCCTTGGCAGTGCCCAAACCACCCCCTCCCCAGGTGCTTTCCAGAATCTGGCTCTTAATCCCATATGTCCCTGGCCAGTGTTTTGTTTTCCTGCCTGCCATTGGGTGCAGCACCCTTGGGCATCTCCATCCCATCTCCACTGCCTGTGCCTGCTGTTGAGGTTGCAGCGACTTCAATTCAGTTTCACCCTTGTGCTGATTTCTAGCTCTCCTCAGCAGTGCAGATGGGCCAAAAGCAGCATTTCCTCCCTCTGTGCACAGTGTGGCCACCACTGACCCTCCAGCTGCATGAAACCAGCAAGCCCATAAATGGGGAACAAGGCTCAGATCTGAATCCCCAACTCATGTATTGAGTAAAGCTACCAGCAGCTTATTCCAGCTTTGAAGGAGCTCATGAAATATAAACGACATGTGGCATTAGACTTCTCCCTGTTCTTCATGCTTATGAGGGAATAAATGCTTTTCTTTTCAGCACTAACAAGTGCAAGGCTGAGCTTCTCCATCTGCAAACACTGGGTTTGCTATGGAAACCAGTCCTTGGTCTAACAAGGACTCTCCAGTCCTCATCCAGGGAGGAACCAGAGATAAGGTCCTGGGTTGGGAACAATGAACACGAGAGAGGCACTGAAAGTGGGGAGTAATTCCCTGCTTGGTGGCCTTGCTCTCAATTTGGGAAGAACTCAGCTCAGGGAGGGAAGCCAGGCAGAAAGTTCCTCATTCTAAGCTGGTCCTTTTCCTCCTTGCTGTTTCTATCCTCTCTTCTTTTTTGCAGTCCTTCCTGATAGGAACACATAGAAATACAAACCCCAGGGCTTGAGTGAGGCAGCAGCACACTTACAGAACAAGGATGTGTGTGGTTAAAAGTTTGAACTCTGTTGGATTATTCCTGCTTTTCTACCTCTTGCGAGGAGACAGAGCAAGCTGCCAGCTGCCTCCTGGGGTTGACTGCTCTGCAGAGGGCTGTGGGTGAGGATGAAGAGCAGGACCATGCTGGAGGGCAATGGTCTCTCATTCTCAGACATCTCTGTCCCAGGCGTGATGCTCAGCAGAGATGCTGTGCAACGACTGGGAGCAGAGGAAGCCATTGAGGAGTTGCCTACACACCTTACTCAGCCCCTGCCTCCGCTTCCCAGGCTGTCCTTAGCTGAGCAGCCACCTGCAGAGTCCGGAGGTATCAGAGAGAGGGTTTTTAAAGCAGGAATGTACCTAGTGTGGCAGAGCCACTACACTCCAAGTCCACACAAGTTCTCACTGAAGGCCCTTGCAGGAGGTGTTGCTTCAAAAGACCAATATTGATAGGTACAACTGATCTGGTTGTCCAGTGACATTTCTTTCACCAAACCTGAACGTCTGCATCTAAGCAAGTCATCTTTGCAGTCCTGACAGTGAATGGGGTTCAGAGCATGGTAGTTCTCTTCCTAAACACCTGCAGTGCCTCAGCTGAACCGTGTCCCGGAGTCTGTAGCCAACTGACTGGATCCATCCCCACCAAATCACAATAGTGGACGACCACTGCAAACATCATCTCATCTCTGGGACCTGTGGTACACAGCAAAGCCTTGCTTGGATAAGAGCTGGCCCTTAAAGAGCAGGGAAAACAAGATTTTGTCAGATTTATGGCTGCCATGGCTCATCTTCTGGACCCTTTTTTGGGGATCCCTGACCCTCATGTTCTCCCCAGTGACCCTCTCCAGAATCACTGCTGAAGGTGGGAGAGTGTCTGCTGCTTCTGCAGCTGATACCAGGTCTGTAAATCAACACAGCCCCTCCCTCCTGACCCAGGAGTACTTAAATCATCTCTAAATGAGCTCTCTTAAGGAGATGTAGGCAATCAGTGGTGAGTTATTGCAAGGCACAAGGGCTTGCTCAAAAGTGACAAGCACTTCTTGGTTGTCTGGGCTGCAGAAGGCACAGCCCTTTCAATCAAAACCTGCAGGTCAGTCTGCACGTGGCCTTTGCTTCATGAGCTGAGGGTGTCCCAGTGGGTTGTCTGCATCTTCCTCTTCCTCACTGTCCTTTCAACCCATCCTCTTCAATACAAGCCCTGTGTATTCTCTCTCTTTTCAAACCTACTTTTCCTAGCTGATTTTTCAGTGTGAGAACAGTGAGCACTCAGGCTTCAGCTGGTTTGAAGACTTCCTCGAGGTCTTTCCACACTGCCTTGCTTGGAGCCACATGGAGGCCAGCTAACTCAGAAAATCCTGGAAAATAGTACCCTGTTGGTTGGAAAAGGGGTGTTTCACTGTGAGGATGACAGAGCCCTGGGACAGGCTGCCCAAAGGGATTGTGGAGTCTCCATTCTCCACCCAACCTGTAGCTTTGCCTGTTGGGTGTTGGAGGCATTCCTCTGCAGGGTGCTCCTCCCTACAGCTCTGACTGCAAGTGCAGACGTAAACAAGCTTCATCACCTCTGTCAGTCCCACTGGCACCCACTTGAAGCTGAAGGGTCAGGATGCCTCTGAAAATCAGTCCAGCAAGGATGAACTCCAAATAATTCCTAGTGGCTGCCTATGTTCCTGCCATCAGGAGCCAAGATTGAGTCAGAATGCCCCTTGCTCCATGTGCCTGGCTTCCTGGCTCTCAATGGACACCCCCAAGTGCTATTTCTGAGGGTGGAGAATGGGGGGAGGTGCTCTGCAGTTTCTGTTTCTGATCCCGGACACAGCCAGCAGTGCAAGGGCCCTGAGGGGCAAGCAGAGGACAGCATGAGCTTATTGCCTGGGCACACAGCAGGGGAGGGAGCCCTGTTTCCTCATCCCTCCTCAGTGGAGCATTTCTGGTTCTTAATTCCCAGATGTGTCATGTCCAGTACAGAAACAATCCTCCAAGCAGGGGCTGAAATAGATCTTCCTTCTGCTCCCTGTCCCAATCTCAGGTTCATCTCCTGCCTCCTTCTTTGCAAGCTTTCATTGTATTTGTCATGGCAGTTCCATGCTCAACACATTTAATTTTCCAGTCCTTCCTGCTAAGGTTACTGATCCAGCCCTTTGGTGGATGTGGTTATGGTCTTGAGAGTTCAGGTGCCTGAAGTAGCCCCCCTTTCTCTGGACTGTCCCACCAACCACTGAGATGCTGCTTGGAAATGCACAAGTACAGCTTTAAGCTTGTGAATTTGCCAGGGAGGTGCACATAGACACCTTCCAGTTACACAGGGCACCAGAGCTATGAAGGGTGCTCTCCTTGGTCTGTGATGCTCCTGCATCATCATCATCATCATCATTGTGAATTGATGCAGCTGGGGTCTTTTGCTAGAAACTGATGATTCTTAACTTGCACATGGGGTCTGACAGCTCTGCTCCCCGGGTATATATGCCCTTAACCAGCTCTGGGTAGTTCCTGAGGAATGGCTCCTCTCTCTGGGCAGATGTGTGGGGTCACCACTTTGCTCTGAGATATAACCAGTTTCAAAAGCCTGGCCAGTCTGTGTAAAAAGAATCATCTTCTGACACTGTAATGAGAGCTTCAGCTGATAATCTCAAGAGGGATGTTCTTGGTTGTTAAAATATCACAATTTATACACAGGGGCTTTGCTTTCCACCCTTTTAGATAACCTTTCTGTTTCCCTAGGATCTCTCTCATGTCTATCCACTAACTCACTGCTGTTAAAGGTGTCTAGAAATATATGGAACTCCTTATATTCAGGAATATCTCAATTCACAGCTTCATTTTTGCTCAGGTAGGCAGTCCATCAGCATCTGGCACTGCTTGGAAGGCGTTGTGCTTTGCACCGTGTCTAACTCAGCTCTTCCAGAGTCCAGTTTGACAAACCAGTGCTGTGAAGGTGACTGGGATGGCACCAGTAGAAGTGAAGTGGTTGTTTCCAGCCAGCCTGGATTTCTGGAGTTGGTGTAAACTCTTCCTGTAGTCTACAGTTGTTTTCTCTTTCTAATGCCTGAGTCACTGGAGAGGCCATGCTCTAAATTGTCAGGCTATTTGTACTTTCTCCTGGAGATAACAGGTCAGTGGCTTCATCTGATCTTCAGGTCGGACCATTTCTCTTAAAGGTTGGTCCTTCTCAGTGTCACGTCAGTGCATTCATTAGTTCAAATTTCATGCAAATAGGATTTGAAATGCTCATAATGCCTTCAGACCAAGCTCTGAGACCTTTCCTCATCCTTGCATATCATTTCAGATCGTCCAGAAATGCAGGGTGATTGATGGCAAATTTACACTGGGGTCCAGCTGACATATTATGAGAAGGATGGGTGAAGCAGATGCAGGAGAGCCAGAGGTGGTGATGTGCCCCTGGCACATGTCACTGGTGTGGAAGGCCAAGTGGGATCTCATACTGCACCAAACTCAAGTCAGTATGTTCTTCCAAGTACCAGACATTCTCAATACCTTCCATACCCACCAACACAGAATGAAATGGAAGCCTTTTGGTCTATCCCTAGTATCCTGAGGGCTTCTTCTCTTGATTATGTAGTTTCTAACTAGCTCTGAAGCTAAAAATGCTGATTTCATGCTTCTTGTATTTTATTTGTCTCCTCTGCTGAACTGTTTGTGTCTGCACTGATCAGTGCTTACAGACTCTGTATTCAAATGCATGCTCTGTAGCTGACAACCATTTATCTTTTTATGTGTGTATATATATATATATATATATATGGGGTTGTTTGTTGATTATTTTTTTTGAGTCAGTGCCCTACATCACCCATTTATTAATTTCTGCAAGGCTGTGCAAGTCTCAGATGCACCAGAGCTTACAAGCATCTTAGCAGAAACCTTGTGTGTCCCTTGTTACAAGTGCTTTTCAATTCTCTCTCATTTAGATTTTCTTCTCAGTCCCTTGTAAATGTCTTTTAGACATGGGTTTCCCTAGTTGTGACTGTCATAAATAGCTGAACTTCCCTCCAGGTGTGAGGGCTCCTGTGGTTCTGGAAGCTGTGGGTCTGTTCCTCCTGACATGCAGAAATTATTTTGCCAGCCATTTGATTTTGTGCATTGTTTTTACCATCAAGCTTTAACGTTTGTGTCAGAGGTTGCCATGTTGCCTGGTCTCTGTTCTTCAGCAGCTGTTTTAAGCAGTCAGACTTCCACATTTACCTTGAATACCTTCTCCCTCTTTGTTGAATTTTACTCCCTTTAGAAAGGATTTTAAGTACTCTAAGTCTCCCTCTTCCTCAAAGAGTTTTCTCTCACATTTCCTTCCTCTCTGGAGAGACATTTCTTCCGTGGCACAGGACCTGCCTTTCATTGCTGATATTTCACAGACCACTCAGACTGCAGCTGGTTTAAGCTGGCAGATTTCGATGACGTTCTGATTCATGTGTGGCTATTTTAATGTTCCTTTTTCTTCAAACATTTTCTCCTGAAAAATTCCTTTTTGTGGAGCACAAAATGTCCTTCCTTTCACTTGCATAAGGGTGAAAAACAGGAGGCCAAATAACACTGACTGGTGGTGCTGTGCTGGTTGGAGTGATGGCTTTACATCCAGATGCTTTGTTTCAATTGAATGCAGAAGTTGAGCTGGAACTGTTTTGTCCAAAAGTTTTTAGGTTTCTTTTTTTTTTTTCCAGCTCTTTGCAAACAACTTGCCTAGAGTTGACCTGATGTGTGTTTGGTTCACTGGCTCTGCAGTTATCTCTTCATGTGGGTACCAACCCGACTACATGGGGCTGCCTGTAATTGCACAGGTAATTTCTGAGGTTCAAAGTTGTAAGAGAGGAGGGTGGACAAATGTTTTGCCCTGCAGTCTTCCCATACCTCCTTGTTGATGAGCCTGGCTATAGTGCCTTGTAGGGCAGTTGCTCCTCCTTCAGCTCAGTTAATTTCCTGTGCTACTTGCTTCCTCCTGTATTTTTCCAGGATTCTGCAACTCTTAGGACACACAATTAAGACATTTTGCCCTATGGACTGAGCTGATACTCCAAGTTCACCTGTGGATACTGCTCTTTCTCTAACCACTTGCAGAAGTTTTGTGGTGTTTTGGTAAAGCAAGAATATCAGAACCTAAGGGGTGTTGTAACAGCGATCGATAATACCAGTTGTATTCTTTCTGATAGTCTCTGGGAGCCCCAGGCAAGAACTAACATTTAGAAACACAAGCACAGAGCAAAAAATCACTCCCAAGTAAACCACCTTCTCTTCACTCATTATCAGCCATCATCTTGCAGCTCTCTGGCAGCTCCTTAGATATGGCTCTTTTATCTATAGCCTTTCCCCTTCACACTGATTAGTTGCAAGGCTGATCATTTTCCCCAGAAGTAGCTTCATTTTTCTAGCCTGTATCAATCTGCGATTTTCCCCCAGCCCTCCTTGTCATTTATTTATCCCCACTAATGCTGAAAGCTTCTCCAGCTCAGTAGGGGCAAATTTAATTAATCTGCTATTTTCTCCCATTCCCATCTCGATCATTAATGAGATTGCCAAATGAGTCTGGGTCTAATGGTGGTCCCAGTGGCCTAACACTGCACATGTCCTCTTGATTTATCAGCCAGTTAGCCTTCAGCTCCACTCGGGATCTTTCAGGCCATGTGCAGCCATTCCTCCAATCCAGGACAAATTGCTGCTTCGTGTAACTTGTCAGAAGGGAGCTGGTTAATGCTCCAGTGTGTGTTGTCCAGCTGCCTGCTCTGCCCAGCCAGCTGGAGACGAAGGTGCAGATCTCTGCCTCAAGTCAGGGACTGGGGGGATACATCAACCAGGTCTCTCACCCCATTGGACTTATGGGTTGAAATGGTTTTACACAACCAGTTCCAGAGGGACAGGGATCTACTGGAGAGAGTCCACGGGAGGCTACAAGGATGATAAAGGGACTGGAACACCTGCCTGATGAGGAAAGGCTGAGAGACCTGGGGCTGTTCAGTCTGGAGAGGAGAAGACTGAGGGGGGATCTAATTGTCTGTAAATACATGAGGGCATCAAGAAGGCAGGACAAGCTCTTGTCACTTGTGCCCTGGGACAGGACGAGGGGCAATGGATTCAAACTGGAGCCCAGGAAGTTCCACCTCAAGATGAGGAAGAACTTCTTTGCTGTGAGGGTGACAGAGCCCTGGGACAGGCTGCCCAGAGAGGCTGTGGAGTCTCCTTCTCTGGAGACTTTCAAGACCTGTCTGGATGCCTTTCTGAGTGACCTGCCCTAGTTCTGGTCCTGCTCTGGCAGGGGGGTTGGACTTGATGATCTTCAGAGGTCCCTTCCAACCGCTGACATCCTGTGATTCTGTGAACTGGGCAGCCTGGAGAACCTTCAGGTGGCCAAGCAAACCCCTGCATTTTGAGGTCCATCAACACATAGACGTGGACACATGCAGCCTCACACTTGGAGGTGGTAAGAAAATTTCTGCACCATCAGCTTTGCAGGCAGCTGAGTTTGAGAAGTGCTGTGGCAGCTGCATCTGAGGTGCTGCCAGCTCCTGGGGAGGTTTGCCACTGCAACATCTCAAGTCAAGAGGGATCTCGAGGTGCTGGAGCAAGGACAGAGGAGGGCAACAAAGATGGTGAAGGGCCTGGAGAATAAATCTTATGAAGAACACTTGAAGGAGCTGGGAACACTTGAAGGAGCTGGGAATGTTTAGTTTGAGACAGAGGAGGCTGAGGGGAGACCTCATCAGTCTCTACAACTACCTGAAAGGTCATTGTAGAGAGGCTGGTGCTGGTCTCTTCTCATAGGTCATTAGCGACAGAACAAGAGTGAA
Source organism: Apus apus (assembly GCF_020740795.1). Lineage (NCBI taxonomy): Eukaryota > Metazoa > Chordata > Aves > Apodiformes > Apodidae > Apus > Apus apus. The sequence continues at coordinate 791,685 of NC_067297.1, forward strand.
GGGCTTCAAGCTGCACCAGGGCAGGGTCAGACTGGACATCAGGGAAAAGAGTTTCCCAGAAAGAGTGGTCGGACCCTGGAACAGGCTGCCCAGGGAGGTGGTTGAGTCACCATCCCTGGATGTGTTTATGGGACGTTTGGATGTGGTGTTGGTGGAGATGGTTTAGGGGAGAACTTTGTAGAGTAGAGATGATGGTTGGAATCCATGATCCCAGAGGTCTTTTCCAACCTGAGTGGTTCTATGATTCTATGATTTACCCTCATCCCAGTGACCACCAGTGTCACCTACCTTGCTGCTCTGCAGCCATCCAGAGAGGAGGGGATGCTGTGCTGTGGGAACTGGCTGGAGTCCCAGGGAAGCTGACCAGGATGACATTGAGCTGGCTTGGTTTCCCTTCAGGCAGTGATTTGGAGCAAACCCAGCCATCAGACACCCCCACTCCCTGCTCCGTCACAGCAAACCCCTGAGGGACCTTCCAAATCTGGGATTAGCTGGTTCCCTGCTAATAGCCTCTGGCCACCAGCAACTGACACAAAGGCTGAGAGGCTGCGTCACCTTCAGCAGGATTTAAACACGTAAGAGAGGAGAAAGAAATAGCTGCTGGATTTTAACATTAGCAAATGTCAAACCATACATTTGGGAATGGAAAAAATGTAAGGTGACTTCTAGACTGCTGGGAAGAGAGCTGGAATATTTTCATAGTAAAGGGGATTTAGGGTTTCAGAAAGCTTTATCTTAAGGATGAGGGACACATGGTGGCTTCAGTAAAAGGCACTATCACCTGGGAAGGATAAAGATAAGGAAGGTATTTTATCAATGCAAGACCTGTGTGAAGCCACCAGCACACAGAGCTGGAGACACAGGGAGTGTGGATGGGCCAGGGCAGGACACAGCCCTCCCCAGCAGCAGGACCCTGCAGAAGTACAAAATTCAGTTCACTCCTTTGATGCAGTTGGGCCTTGGTCTCTGCACTGGTGTGGAAGGAGGTGAATTAAACAAATAAAGATGGCAAATGAAATGGAAAAAAAAGTTCACTTAGTATCATGAAATATTAATAGCCACTAAGTAGCAGTGGAAATTAGTCTTGCTGCACTAAACCTGCTCTGCATGGTGTGACTGAACTGCGGGGTATGGAGTCTGTGTCCTGGCTGTAGCATGAAGATTGCCTTCAATGAGCTTCATGGTTTGCTTCTTTTAATTAAATAATATGCTTCAGGAGCTGAAGCAAAATGTGTTGCCACAACATCCTTTCCCCAGACAAGGCCAGAAATGGGACAGCAGTGTCTAACCTGCCTGCTGAGGAAGAGTAAGGAACAGTTTACCAGGGTGGTGGTAGAGTGACATGAATACCAAGTCTCATGGAGTCAGTTCTAAGGAAATCTTTTGTTTCTCTGAAATGATCCTGAGTGCTGAAGCAACTTGCCTGTGGAGGCTGTGAAGCTGTATCTCCAGAGAGGGATGCCCAGCTGAGGTGAGACACTGTCTGTCAGGAGTGGTTTGTGGAGAGTGATGGTCATCCAGCTGTGGATGGGTGTGCAAACCTCTGCCTCAGAGTGTGCATGGGAGTGCTGTCCAAGCTAGCTGACCAGGTTCTAATTCCTTGTAAATATCAGAAAACCAGGAAGGCCAGTGCCCACCACTGACTGGAGTCAGCAAGTGGGAAAGTCCAGGAGGAAAGCAGAGGTTGGTCATTCGACCTCAGTGCTGTGGGAGAGAGAGAAAATGTTAACACAGCTGAAGATCAAAGAAATACCATTAATTTCAACTGGTAAATTTTCCAGAAAGTATTCCTAAATGCAGCTGAGTTATCTTCTTTTGTCTTATAGTGGTTTTAAAGACATTTCTGTCATTACTATTTATTAATCACATTGGCACAATGAGTCTCAGGCATGGACTAATGTCCTGGTGTATTCGATGAAGGAGGAGGAGGAGGAGCTGACCTCTTCTCTCTGGTGACCAACAATAGGACCCATGGGAATGGTAGGAAGATGTGCAGAGGAAGGTTTAGGTTGGACATTAGGAAGAGATTCTTCACCCAGAGGCTGGTGGAGCACTGGAATGGGCTCCCCAGGGAAGCAGGAATGGCACAGAGCCTGGCAATAGTCAAGAAACACTTGGACAACACTCTCAGGGACATGGTGTGAACTTTGGGGTTGTCCTGTTCTGGGGCAGGAGTTGGACTGGGTGATCCAGGCTGTCCCAGGAGGTGGTTGAGCCACCATCCCTGGAGACATCTAAGCAGACAGATGTGGTGCCAGGGGACAGGGTTTAGTGCTGGACATGGCAGAGTTGGGGTAGTGATTGGACTCAAGGACCTTGAAGGTCTTTTCCAACCAGAATGATCCTGTGATGCTGTGATGTGGACAAAAAAGAAATAAGTCTCTGCTCACGTATCTGCATTTTCATAATATATTTTGACTTATGTCAGGCACTTGATTCTTGGTCAAAAATGTACCCTCTATTTAATCAATGCACTGTTATTAAATGAGTTGAGAAACAGGCAGCTAAAAAGCTCTCCAAATGTGATTGTTGTTGGAGGATCATTGCTGAACACTCTGCTTGCATGGTAGCTTTGCAGGCTTCAGCTTTCACCCTGGTGGATTTCCTTATTTTCATGAATGATCTGGAAAATATATATAAATTGGTTGCCTGTAAAGTCTGCAGCTAACTCAAATTTTGCCATGATAAATAACGATGAAGGCAAGTCTCTAATGCAGAGCAATTGCAATTGCTTGGTAGACTGGCAACAGTGAACCAACATGAATTTTAATACAACTAAATGCTCAGTCATCCAGCTCTGAGCACAGAATCTGGGCCACTCTGTCAGGCTGGGACACTGCCTGCTCCAGGGCAGGGGCTCTAGAATTGATTTAAGGGCCACACAGGTGATTATGAACATTTGATGCCCTGTAGTGGTGAAAAGGATGAACATCATCTCTGGTTAAAGAGGGAGTTTTTTATCCACCTTGATGAAAAAACAGGGAGATGCTGTAATTTACTGGAGCTATAATGAGACCCAAAGGCTGGAAGTTGATCCCTGGGCTTTTGGCATGGAAATCTGGTGCAAATTCCTGGTGGCACATTATGGGCTGTCTGAACTGAGGATGGATATCTGTTGTAAGAGACATGGGTGGCTCAGCCAGGCACTGAGGAACGTGATCCTTTCCCAACGTGCTCACTTCCCAATTTCCACCCAAAAAGGAAGGAGTATCGTTAGCATCCTATTGTGTTCTTGTTCTGCTTTGCTTCACAGAGTCTGCACATCTCAAAGAAATATGTTTATGGAGTGGTGGGTGTCGTGTTTCTTATCTGGAGAGAGTGGATGAGGGAGCTGCAGAAGGGCAGGCAAGCATGTCTAATGCTGAAGCTGCAAAGGAGACAAAGCCAGCACCTGATAAAGACAGTGGCGGTTGAATTTGCACACTTATTAAAAATCAGTCCCAGCTTTTATCTAGGAATAAAAGAATGAGCCATGTGAATGGAGCAGGGATGCGTGCCAGGGAGCTGGGAGGGATGCCAGAGAGAGGGGGAAAGAGGCAGAGGGGGGAGCAGGGCTAGGTTGGGCTTGGTCCCACAGCGTGGATAGAGGGGCCGGGTGTCCAGGGGAGCGCTGAGCAGCGCCCCGTGTCTGCACCACTGAGCTCAGAGCAAGGCAGCTCCATGGCAGAGCCCTCAGTGTCCTTGCAGGGCTCTGCCTTGCCACTGCTCAAGGTGACAACTCATGGGGTTGGGTAGAGTGTTCTGGTCACCTGGGCTGAGAAAGGAGAGCATCAAGCTGTGAGCAGGGCAGAGCAATATGATCTTCATCCACCATGTCTGCTCTCGTGTTCTCATTTCTAGCCACCCCATGAAGAAGTGGTTGTGGCTAAAGCTGAAATGAAAATGCTGTCCCTCTGCCTGTCCTCCTTGTGTTGCTTGGATCACCAGCTCCCAAGCTGTTTTGTCAGCTGCAGGGTTGTCCATGTCCATGCAGACAACCACACTGGGCTCAGGGGCAATTTTTGGAGCAACTTTTCCTTCCAGGCTCTTTCCTAGACTTCATTGCTCTACTCCACACTATCTGCAGATGCAGGATCTGTATCCAAAAGCTGAGATAAGTGTCATTTTTGAGAAAAACTGAGAAAAATGTTGCCTAGTGCAATGAAGCACTTGTAGTGCTGAAGATGTTAGGGTGGGATTTGCAGCTGCCAGGTGTGGTTCAGTCCCAGATGGCTGGGGAGAGCAGGTGTAAAAGCCATCTGGAGCTTTACCTCTTTGTTCTGTGAGTCACTCACTGTTGCTTTCACCAGTGACAGGTCTGGAATCACAGGATGCTCCTCTTCTTAGTAATCATGTTCTGAAGCATTCCTGAGATACTTTGGGCTCCATGAGAGATCTAAGTCATCTCAGGAGCCAAAGTTTACTTCCTTTGGACACCTGTTTCTCCCTGATCTTTTACAAATATGGCAGAGATAAGTTCTGTAGGAGCTAGCTGTGATTCACAATGCATATTTTCTCACTTTGTTCTTCACAGTACAAGGAGTGAATGGTAGCAATCCCATAGCTGATCCTGTTCATGCAATGTGCTGATGCATCCCATCTGGATAAGATGGAAATGAGGATTGTGACCACTTATGGTACCTTCACTTGCTGTGCTGGGGACTGGTCACAGCTTCTTTTGATCTGCTCTCTTAAGCAACCCGGGGTCTGCTAGGATTTACTGGGCTGGGTATGGATTTTAGTCATATGATGCTTTGCAGCAGGCAGCGTGGCAGGGACAGCTGTGATAATTCCATGGGCTTTGGTGGCTGTGACATGGAAAAAATGCAGATGTGACATTTCCCTAAGTTGTGAGGAAGAAGCCCAGTCCATCTTTGGCTCACTGTGCCCAGCCTGGCCCAGCTGAGCTCTGCAGTGAGTGCAGCACTGCAGCTCTGTGTAGCTCACTAGGATCACAACAGTTATCCAGCATGGTTGTCCAGCATGAACTCATGACAAGTGTATTTGGAGAGTTCAAGTGTACCTGCAGGCTTTCCTGGGAGTCTGGCTACCCTTGTTCTGCTGGCTCTCCTGCAGCAAGCTGTCACAATCCAATAATTGGATACTTGAAGATTCTTTGTGATCTCACCAGGGCAAAATGAAGATAACACAATACTTGGGTGCACAAATAAGCTTCTATTTAGGTGCAGATCAGCTGGTAAGAGTTACAACTAGATATTTGTCATAGCTTATGACAGATGTGATAACTAACCCTAAACTACAAAAGAGAAAGATCAGGAAATTAAATAGTTAAAGTCACCACACAGAGCTCCAGAGGAGTCCCCATTGGTCTTCTAGTAGAGGAGGGGGGGGTTGATCTGGTCCTAAGAGGCATCTTGAGACTGGTGCTTTCCTCCTTTATGCAGTTAATTCCTGGGATATGCCATGCTGGTTCCCAATCACTGTTCCACATTTGTAGCAAAAATTGTTTCTCACCTGCATTCCTTTGGTCCAGTTATCCCTATCTTTTCTGCCAAGCTGGTGATTTACATGAAGACACTCTCTGGGCCTCTTAATTAACTGAAGGCCTGGTTGTCACTGGATGTCCTTGCTCAGGGCTGGCTGTAGCACCAGGTGTGTGCCTCTTGGTCTACAATCTCAGCACATCCCACACCAAACTCCCTGGTTTGCAGTTGCCTGAGGCATTTGCCACATTGCAGACACATCATGGGGGTAGAGGGTAGCTAGGGGGAGGGGGCTTGCTGTTATCAGTTGAGTAAAACTGGTTTAATAGGTGAAATTCATAACCACAGACCGGATGGCAGATGCAATTCAGCAATTATAAGCAGAAAGTAACATATGCTGGCAAACAGCCCAGACCCTTACCTGAACAAACAGAATGATGGGCTCTAAATGAGTGATTGCCACTCAACAAAGTGATCCTGGGGACTTCAGAGCACTCTCTGAAAAGTTCAGCTGGATGCTGAACCGTGGTAGGCAGAGTGCAGGAGCTGTAAGGGCCAGAGCAGGGCATCTAAACCTCTGCATAAGTCCGTGCTGCAGTTGCATCCCAAGTGTCATCCTCCCACTCCTGCAGTGAAGAGGAGCTGGGAAAGATGCAGAGAAGTACAGCAAAAATATGTGGAGCATCATTCATTCAACGACCTAGGGCTTGGAAAAAACCTGAAAGAGTAGAAAGGTTTCATTGCCTGCTGAGGAGACAGGGAAGTGCTGCCCCAGGCAGGCCCTGGGCCACTGTTTGCCCGGGGCCTGGGGAGGTGCCAGGGCAATGCTCACACCAGTTAATGTTGCCTTTCCATTCGCATCTGCTCCTCACCAGTGTTGGACCAGCCCAAAGGGGCCCTTGTCTGACTCTCTGCAGCTCTTCTCACTTTCTTTAATTACGATGAGGACTTTTCTCTATCGCATTTCCTGGCCTCCCAGGGCATTACTAGACTATAATAATTGATATTAGTGTTAGCGTTATACAGGGACCTAATGACTCCTATATTTAAATCCCTTGATATCTTCCCCTGTGAAGTTTTCTCATGACCTTTTCTTTGAGACTCTTTCATTCCTCCCTGGCTTGCAGCAAGCCTTTGAAATTCAGCAGGAGGAAAACCCTGTGGCTAGAGAGGCAACTTTTAGAGCTTATTTTGCTCTTCATCAAATTCGTTTTCAAACTGGCAGAAATATAAACTGTTCACTGTCACCTTTTCCTTTCTCTCCCTGATGTTGCTGAGGGAAATGCTGGCAAACCACCAAAAGTATAACCCTGCCCAAACGTTGCTAGGCTAAAATGACACTGCTGCCAACGTGCTGGGAGCACTGGAGAGCCCCTGGCAGGAATGGGGAGCACTAGGGGCCGGGAGCTGCTTTGGCATGTGCCTGTGAGCTGATGGAGCTGCCCTGGGGAAAGTTTGTGCTGCACTCAGCTCACGGCAGGAGTCGTGTAGCTCAGCCTTAAGTGGTGCTGAAGAATCAGCATTCAAACCCCTCTGGAGATTTGTGAGGATGGATTCTAAGAATTGCACGTGATATAACTGGCTTTCACTTTCTTCCCTTAAAAATATCCCTACAATATGAAGTCGAAAAATCACATGAAGGAAGTGTGATTTAGGTGGAAACGAGGAACACCTAGAAGTTAGGAAATGGCACATCTATTGCCTCCATCCCTGCCTGGATGCATTACAGAAATTACCTTTCATTTCTGACCACGACTGGTATTTTTCTGCCAAAATCCTGTCTCATTCAGGGTAGAGGCTGAATATATCAGAGAGCAGGACTTAGGCTGCACTGCCAGAGGAAGTCTGGATGCATTCCCAAAGCATGTGGGCTCAGAGTCTCTACCTATAGAAGTTTGGGTTTAGGTGCCTAAACGTTGCTGCCTGCTGCTCCTATGGAGACAGGCTGAGAGAGGTGGGGGTGTTCAGCCTGGAGAAGAGAAGGCTCTGGGCAGTGACAGGACAAGGGGAGATGGTTGTAAACTGAAAGAGGGGAGATTTAGACTTTAGATATTGGGAAGACATTTCTTATAATGAGGGTGGTGAAACACTCGCCCAGGTTTCCCAAAGAAGCTGTGGATGCTCCCTGGAAACATTCAAGGCCAGGTTGGCTGGGGCTTGGAGAAATCTGGTCTAGTGGGAGGTGTCCCTGCTCACTGCAGGGGTTTGGACTAGACAACCTTTAAAGGCCCTTCCAACCCAAACCATTCTGTGATTATATGATTCCATGTTTTACATCACACTTGGCTCCAGCTGCTGGAGGAGCACAGGTCTCTTAAGAGGTGCAGATACACCACAGGACTCCTAAATGTCCTGCTGCAGCTGACTGCCAGGTGGCTGCCTGAGGTCCTTTCACGACAATGGGTACCTGTGTGCTGAGACCTGCTCTGATCTTACCTGCTCCAGGTCCTCAGTGCCCTATCACTGATTGTTTCTCCCAGGTGGTGGAAGATCATTACTCCTCTCCTCACCCTAAAGCTGCTCCAGCTGCACCATCAGGAACCAGCCTTCCCCTCCACAGCAGAGGGAGGAGGCAGCAGAAGGGAGGGAAACTGCAGCCTGGGGCGAGACTCTTCCAAAACTATTCTCCTTCCTCATTCACCTCTCAATTCACCTTCGATTTGAAGCACATCAAAGTGCTGCCCTCTTCCTTTTGACACACACACACTCACACACACAGACCCATCTTTGCCCACAGGACAGAGCAGGAAACACTGAAGCCACTTCGCAGTCTCTTTCAAAGCCATGTGCAGAATTTCAAACAGTATCAGTTCAGAACAGGGAATTAAGCAGCTATAGTGTCTCCATACTATAAACAAAGGCAAAATGCTGTGTGCATCAGCAAAGGGCTTTGTATTGTAAAGCACTCCCTTTATGTTCAACCAGGAGAGAATTCAAATTATTATTGACCCTTCACTGTAGGAAAGCTGCATTATAATATCTCCAAATCAATAGAGACAAGTGCAGAGAGGCAAAGAAAGGCCACGGCTCTGCAAACTGCAGAAAATTGCATTTTGCTTTGGCCTCTTAAAAAGTTTGCAAAGCATCTATTAGAGGCCCCCGGAGCCTTTTCTTTCTAATTGCCATGTTTGACAATGCAATTGCACAGGGGACTAGCGGAAAGACAGATAATGGACCCGCTTTAATTGCTTCCCAGTTCCATGAGTCATAACACTTCTGAGATGGCAAAGGGGAAGTGCAGCAGTTTGACTGAAGGAGGTTTCTGCCTTTTAAGAAAGCTCTGGAGGAGCAAATGCTAAACTCAAAGCCGAAGTCTTGGAGGGATTGAAGGTTCCAGGTACTGGGGTTTCTTTCATCTTTTGCTTTTGACTGGAACTATCCAGTTAAGTTTTAATCATATTCTGGAAGGGGTAGGAACAGCTTCTTGTTTAAGAGCTAAGAGAATGGATGTCACACCAAGACCTGTTTTCTCAGGGATGAGAAAGGTTGAGTCCTGCAAGAGTCCACCAGGTGGTGGAGGATCCAGCATCAGTTGGCTGGCTGGGCTGGTGGCAGTATGTTGTGTATCCAGAGTTTGGGATGGATTTATCTGGCAGGTCAAGGGAAGGATGCAGTAGTTCCCCATTGTGAACTGGACTTGGCAAGTATTTCTGGGAATCATTGAATTATAGACTCATTGAATGGTTTGGGTTGGAAGGGACCGTAAAGGTCATCTAGTTCCAACCCCCTGCATGGGCAGGGACACCTCCCACCAGCCCAGGTTGCTCCAAGCCCCATCCAACACTTCCAGAGATGGGGTGGCCACAACTTCCCTGGGCAACTTGTTCCCATGTCTCATCACACAGTGGAACTTCTGATCTCCCTCCTCTCTGTAATGCCAGTGAATACCTCCTTTACTTCTGGCCAAAGGGCAGGATGTGTTTCTCCTGGAAAAGGAGCCCACAGCTGGAGCTGAATCCAGCACATTAGGGAGAGAAACAGTGGTGTTTGCCTGGGCCAGTACCTGGACAATTTTTTCCCAGGTCCTCTGAATTCTTGTCATCTGTCCTCAATGAGGGCACTGACCTTTCTGCTCCCAGTGTACCCACTGGGACCCCTCAGCATCATGGATACTTGGTGCCTCCCATGAGGAGCAGGAGCCCATGACACTCAGAGTATTCCTAGCAAGTTTTAAGGTGTATCTGTGTGATTTTTGCCTGACCACCCTCTGAAGTTCTTGGTCCTTGATTTGTGTCCAGGGACACAAGCAGCATAGTGCCCAGGGCAGTGTACAAGCTCTGGCATGGCCAGTATGTGTCCCAGCCTCTCTGGAGATGGACTGATTTTCCTGGGTGCTGTCTTCACCTCAGCTGGACAAGCCCTGGGACTTGATGATTGTGAATGAGAATGCAAAGGAGGAGGTCATCACAAAGGAGGAGGAACAAGAAGAGGTGGAGAGGAGGACAGAAGAAGGTGAAGCCCCTGGTTTTGTGCCAGGGTGCCTGCATGATGGGTGCTGGGATGCCTGGTTCCTGTGCACATTTCTAAACTATAGTCCCCAGCTCTGTGTTGTGGCCCCAGCTCTCTGCTAAAGCAGGAAGCTCAGTGAGGTGATGCTCCACAGGCTTGGGCCTGTGATTCATGGCATGACATCAGGCCCTAAAACAGCTGACTGTTTCCAGCTGATGGGCCCCAGCCTCGGTGGCACAAGGTGGACACCCCATTGGTCTGTCTCAGTCTTGCAGGGTTTAGATCTAGAGTAAGAGATTACCTGGAAATATGTGGGCATATTTGAGGCAGATAGGAACAAGGTCTGCTGTGCTTCAAACCATCCTCAATCTGTGTGGCTACATTAATGTGGCTTGATGCCAAGTCTTAGCAACCTTCCTGCCTGGACCTTGCCTTGTGCTCATCCCTGTCCTAAAGTGGTCACTTGGTACCTGGTCAGGAAATGCAAAGTAGTATTGGATGTGTGAAAATACCCTGGTGTAAGATCTGGATGGCTCATGGCTCTTGGTGGCCACTGTGGCCTGGGACACGCTGTGCAGAAGGCACAGCTCCTGGCTGAACACCAGTGATGGAGAAGCTCCATGGAGGAGCAAGGGAAGGCCAGGGCATGGTCCCACCAGTCTCTGCCACAGCACACTCCAGCCTGGCTGCAGTAGAAAGGGTCTGCAGCATCCCCTTGACCCCCCAAGGCTGACTGGGGACTGCACCCACTCCTACACCTGCTTCAGGCCCTGCCCTGGTCGGGGACCCTCTGCTGACTGCTGGGTGCTGGGCTGTCCTGGGTCAGGACGCGGTTGAGCTGCATGGCAGGAAACTAACTGAAAAAAACCGCTCTGGGGGATGATTGACAGTCACGGTCTCCGGTGGAAGGAGCTAATCCGAGCAGCTCAAGAACACCAGGTCCCTAATTAAAGCACACAGGCCAGGTCTGCCTGTAATTAATTTCCCTGGCTCTCAGCACCCCTGGCTCACAGCTCCCGGCAGCCGCCGGGGCAGCGGCAGCGGGAGGAAAACGCTGCGGTGCAGAGCAGAGCAGGACCTGTCCTTCCCCTCCTCTCTCAACGCTGGGGAAAGGCTGTGGGATGTCCCCAGCCCTGCACACACCAAGGGTGGGACAGGACCTTGCTGTCCCCAGGAAGGGGTTTGTGGTGCTCACCCAGGGCACAAGGCACCGAGGGATCCCGAGGGTGCAGGGGCGGGGGTCTCAGGAGGGGGTGGCACAGGGCAGGGGCTGTTCATGTGCACAGCTTGTTCTCTGATGGCTGCTTCATCTTCTCTTTCTCTCCCCGTTCATACACATATTTATGATGCACTTGCCTTCCCTGGCTGGGACTGGAACAGAAGTCTTGTCATTGTGATTCCCCTCTCATAGGTTCTTTGCATTCCCTCCACTCTGAGTGTGTCACGTATTTCTAAGGCGTGTGGGATGTGCTGGGTTGTGGTGGGATTTTCCCCTCCAGGCTCCAGACCCTGCAGTGCTGTCCAGCCTGGGAGGAGCAGCTGGGAAGAGCCCTGGAGCCTGCAGTGCTGGCTGCAGCCCTGGTGCTGTTCTGCTGGAGTGGGTGATCTTGTCCCTTGCTCCAGTGCCACCCACCATCTGAATAATGGAAGTGAAGAAAGAGCCTCCAGAAAGTCCTTTTTCTCTGGCTACAGTGTTTCATTATCAGCTGGAGAGGAATCATGCTGGTCAGAGAGTTGCCAGCATTGTTTTAATTTCCCAGGAGACTCCTCTTGGTGTGACACATCTCCAGCAGGGGATTTCAGTTGTCTCATGTTGCTCTGCTCCATACAATGGGACGTGATATGTCAAAACATGACAAGCCAGCCAGAATGTGTCATAGTACTGCACTCAACACACTGCCTTCCAGGGATGCTCAGTAGCTAATAATATCAGGCTCAAATTATCTCTGCATGCTGAGCTGTTGTTTTTTTCTCCCATGTGGACTATGATATATAGGAGTCTCGTGCCTATATTAGACTGTTGGATCACCACAGATTTATTAGCTGCACAAGGCGAATTGATTTGACTAGAGGAAAACTCAGGCCTGGGATCCCAGCCTGTTGTTGAAGAAAAGTGACTTTCCTGCCTTGGCCTCTCTGATGCCATTGTGACTGCTTCAGTGAACAGTCTGGTGAGATTTCTGTGTGATTTGCTCCCTTATCGTTGGGGTCTGCAGTCTCTCCTTTCATGCAGTGATGATGTGATGTCATTAGCTCCATGATTGCCTTCCAGGCTTTCCAATGAGATGCAACCATTGTTCCCAGGACTTGGCCCAGGGGACCCAGTGTGCTGCACCATGCACGCATGGCTGGAAGCCATGGGGCTCTCTCCAGTCTCCCCAAGTTTGCTCTGTTTCTGCATCATTGTCCTTTCCTGCCTGGCTTTTTGAATTCTGCTGCTTTCCCTCAAGGTGTAATGAGGCATCAATGTGTCTGTACAACATTTCCAGTCTTTCAAGGAAGAAAGAATCCTCCCACAGCAGTGAAGAGGGAAAGCTGCTGTTAGTCCCGGGGCTGGGGATCCCCAGCCAGGAGCTGGAACTTGTCTTTTAGCCAGAGGTGCTGTGAGGAGCCGGGAAGGAGACACGTGTCCCTGCTGGCACATGGTGTTTCACAAACGGAGCCTCCTGCTGCGACAGTTGCTGCCCATTCATTTTGGCTCCTGCATGTGGTTTCGAGGAAGCAATCTAATTACTTGCTGCTAATTGCTAGTAAACCACTGCTGAAACTGCCACCTTCCCCCTGCAGGTCTCTCTGCAGGGGTCTCAGCGGGAGGGTCACCCTGACCTTCCCTCCCAGGTCCCTTTCAGAAGGTGATGGTAGCTGCACAGGCTCTGCCCATCCCTGCCCATCCTCCTGGCCCTTTCCCAGAAGCCCAGCCAGGGCTGGGGAATTTGGAAATCAAAATACAAAAATGCTTGTGATTCCTGTGCAGCCCAGCTCCTGGGGAAGTGGGTGGTCATCACCATGAAAACATGTTCCTCTCAGGGGCTCTTCAGCAAGTGTTTCTGAGACACACAACATATACTTCTGCCTTGCAAACTTGGAGAAATCCCTGAATTAAGCATTTTACATAATTTCTTCCAACAACAGCACTGCCCTCTGGGGAAAACCATGCTATTTTCTCCTCTTCCTTGGTGGCTGCACAGTCAAAGGCAAAAAAAGGGAGAGATGAAGAGAAGCAAGAATACTGGGTGTAAAAGTTTCACAGAGAGAAGGAAAGGATGTTCTTGGCCCCCAGATCTCTACAGGCAGGTCTGCCCTGTAAGTTATTCTGGAACCCCTCACAGCTCTTTTTCACAGGAAGACCAGATCAGTCAGAAATTGTTCATGGGAAGTCACAAAAGCCACACTTCAAATTTTTTATGCAATCCTGGGATGCCTGCTTGTTTCAAGGAAATGCTCAATGACCCCCAAAAGCCAGGAGCTGGTGACAAGGCTGGAGTGGGACACAGAGATGTGGCTGCAGACACCAGCCACAGCTGGGCAGATGTTTTCCCATAGGCCGAGCTGTGCTAAATGTGCCCATGGCAGAGACAAGTACCCCCCTGGAGACAGCCCTGTGCTCAGAGGTCAGCTTTTTGGAACAGGGCTTGTGGTAGATGTGTGTTCAGAACCCATGACAGAAACACATCATGGTGATCATTCTCTTTCACCACCAAAGTCAGAGGCCTCCCAAGAGTGAGAGGCTGAGGAGGTGCTCAGGCTTTGTCACCAAGGGTGTATATTGATTTTAGCCGTTGTGTTGAGTGGTAGAGCATTGTTAATTCTGCATTTTAATTCTTTGGCTCCTCTGCCATATGTTGTTTGTGGTTAGTGACAACACACTTGGAAGGGTGATTTTCAGGCTCATCAATTAGCTGCAAAGAAAAGCTCTCTCCCATGACCCCAGCTAATGTGAATACTATTTTTGTTATCCTTTAGGAAGCAAACTGCTGATTTTGGTGCTTTGCTTGAACATCCAGTCAGAAGTGGAGTCTTGCCCCGGGGCGTGTGTATGCTACAGTGAGCCGAAGATAACAATAAGTTGTCAGCAGCAAGGACTGACAGCAATCCCCACCACGATACCCATCCAGAGCCAGCGCATCTTCCTGCACAACAACAAGATAACCCTCGTGAGGTCCACCAGCTTCACCTACTGCCGCAACATGACGATTCTTTGGATCCACTCCAACAACATCAGCCTCATTGAGCCTGGAGCCTTCTATGGGCTCAACAAACTGGAGGAGTTAGATCTCAGTGACAACACAAACTTGAAATCTATCAACCCCGTCACCTTCCGCGGTCTTGTTCACCTCCACACCTTACACCTGGATCGCTGTGGGCTCCTGGAGCTCTCCACAGGGCTTTTTCGAGGGTTGTTCTCCTTGCAATATCTCTACCTTCAGGATAATAATCTTCAGAATCTGCTGGATGACACCTTCATAGATCTTGCGAACCTCACCTACCTGTTTTTGCATGGTAACAAAATCAGGAGCTTGTCAGAGAATGTCTTTCGTGGGCTAATCAACCTCGATCGGCTGCTTCTGCACCAGAACAGAGTCAGCCTCATTCACCGCCGGGCTTTCCACGACCTTGGGAAAGTGATGACCTTGTATCTATTTAACAACAACCTGACGGTGCTCACGGGGGAAACCATGGCTCCCCTGGTGTCCCTCCAGTACCTGCGCTTGAATGGCAACCAGTGGATCTGTGACTGCCAGGCTCGGTCGCTCTGGAATTGGTTTAAGCAGTTTAAAGGATCATCCTCGGAGCTGGAGTGCCACCTGCCCCCCCGCTTGGCGGGGAGGGACCTCAAAAGGCTGCAGAGTGCTGACTTGGAAGGGTGTGTTGACTCCTTAAACCAGATACGAACAAGTGTTTTTAGCACTAAGACCAGGTCTGGTAAACTGCCAACTGGGGTCCCCCCTCTGGGCTCCCACGAAGTCTCCTCCAAGTGTTGCCAGCCAGAAATGGATAAGTCTTTTATTTATGAAGCTAAAGGCAAGGCAGGTCCTTCCCACAGCAGCCGGCCATCCTCCAACAACCCTCTCAAGGATAAGGAGAACATGTCCAAAACCAAGTACATTGAGACAGACCGTTCCAAAAATGGCAGCAACAAGCAGATAAATGATTCCCCCTTTGGGACCTTCCCCAGCATTGTAGACCCTCCACTGACGAAGTTGAGACCAGAATTTCTAGAGCCTATTGAACCTTCCACAGTCCCAACCAAAAAGAGACAGGGCTGCTCTAAAAAGAACAAATCAAAGGCCCAGTGTCGCCTCACCCAGCAAGGAAACAGCTCCACGTTACAGCTCAGCCTAAGCCTTTTGATCCCCCCCTTGGTGTGGAGCTTACTGTTATTCTGCTAAAATTAACTCTTTTCCTGGGCTGATGACACTTTAATACTAGACTTTTGCTGACCTCCATAAATGTTGCAAACAAAAACAAAAAAAAACTACCATCCACCCTGAGAAAGCTTTGTTACACAAAAGTTAACTGGATGCCTTTATTAAAAACAAACAAACAAAAACAAATCAATCAATCAAACAAACAAACACAAAACAAATTAAAAAGACAAATGCCAAGATGTATATAATTTATTTGTCCTGAAACCTGTGAGTTATACCTTTGGTCTTCGGAACTGCACTTGCCCACAAAGCAGCTTTTGCTACAGCAGATGGTAAAGAAATACGGTTTATTTACAGGGGAGGGAGAAAAAAAGTGTAAGAAATGCTCTGAAAAGAATGTCTAAAATCTCTTTGTAACTTGACATCCCACTGAACAATATTGCAGGTTCCCATTTGCAGAGGTAATGAATTTGATGCTGTTTTAATCCTATGTTTATGAATATTGCAGTTTTTCCGTATTCATTCCATCACACCATGTTTACGGGCAGCATTTGTTAAAGAATGCTGCCTTTCCTTCCCCAGATGGCAGTATCTAGAGATATGCGGTTTATTTTACTTGTGTATAAGTATACGAAAAAAAAAAATTATAAAATAAAGATTTCTTTTTCCTAACTGGTTGTCATCTGCAAGGGGTGAAGCATGCGAACCAGCGGAAGAGCTGAAAAATTCAAGGGGTGTTGAGCAATCCCTGATCTGAAGGCAGGTTGAGGGTTGAACACGACAGTAATAAATAAGACATACTTGGCGTGGTTATGCAATCCTCAGCTGGTGCCAGCAAAGGTTTTCTTCACACGAAACATGCTCTGTTAATGCTCCTGTTTCCCTCCAAGCTGTCACACGCGCTCACCCAACATCATTCATATTTCAGGGTGCTCAGAATAGCAGGAAATATTAGCCCAGCCCCTTGGAGCTGAGGGTCCAGGTTGTGGGTAGAGGAATGTGTCAGCAGTTCCAAGAAGATAGGCAGGACCATTTATATTTCTGATAGGCAGAGATAACTCGTCTCAGCTCTGTGATAAAGGAGCCCTCAGGTTTGGGTTGATGAAATAGGGTGGATCTCCTCAAACATAGCTCAGGCTGGCTGTGCTGAAGAGCTGGTGTCCATTCCTGGCTGTGCCACCAGTGTTTCATGTTGTCACTGTGCAAGAGACTTCATCTTCTGTATGATCAGCATTTTTGACCTCACTGTGCTCTGAAAATAAAGCCATTGCTGTCCAGTTGCCCCCATATCACACACTGGGCCATAAAGCACCTGCCTAGATCTAGCTGTGTGCTGCAGGAAGCCACTCAGTGGTGCTTCAGGTCATGGCAGGGTTGGGCAGAGAGTTTGGCAGGAGCTTGCTTTTCCTTTTACAGTATAGATTTTCTTCTGTTCTCCTCTCTTCAGGAAGACTGTTGAGGTATTAGGGTCTGTGCATGCAAGACCAGCCTGTCACGTGCAGGTGACAAGTTAAGCTGTGTGGGAGGGCTCCACGCTCAGGTGTTGGCCAGAGAAGAGCAAGAGCAGTGTCAGGGGTGTACCAAGGTCCTGGGAACCTGCAAGTCAGGCTCTGGGCTGCACCAGCCACTGTTGAGGTTCACAGGCCCAGGAGTGGTGTTCAGTTTCACAGAACAACCTCATGTAGAAGAGGGAGGGACCATGGCAAGCCAGGAGTGAAGGGTTTCAGGAGGGCCATGACTTAGTGCCAGCCCTGCTCTAGTCTTGATGGTTCTTGAGGAAGGAAGAGTGCCCATGGGAAGGAGCAGGGGGGGATGCTTGAATGGCTCATGTCCCAGAACAGCCACGATGCTGCAGGTTGGGTAGCCAGTGTGTCAGTATCTGAGACCCACCTGCAACAACTTCACGAGATGTTGCTGGGTACCTTCTACCTCTGCCCCAGCCAGTTTCCACCCGTGTGAATGACAGGTAGGGCAGTGCTCAAACTGTTGTGTTTGTGATCTGTCTCCTCCAAATCCATCACTGGTGCTCCCAAAAACATGTGGTGCAGACGTGTGCTGGTGAGCAGCCCACTGAATATGGGGACTGTTCTCCCAGTACCAGCTGGAGGCCGGGCAGGAGGTGCTGTGCAGCGTGGCCCTGGGATCCCACCAGATCAGACTGCTGCCATCTCTGCTCCATGACCAGCATCAGCTTCTCCCAGGTGTGTTTCTGAGCAAATATCTTGTCCTGCCAAAGGATGAAGCAAGAAGTCAGTGCCATGTCCTGGGAGCCCTAAGTGCCCTGGTAATCCAGTTGTAGCCATGACAACCCAGATGCCTGCGTGCGTGTCCAGTTTGTGTGCATACTTCTCCACACATCCACACACAGATGAGTGAGCACCACATTGGCAGCTGCTTTCTGCCATACTTGCTACCATTTGTCCCCTTCATGTCACTGCTGAAGGATTTTCTGAGGTCCAGCATGCCCAAGGCAGGCCCCATCCTCTCCTACTCATCCAAAAGCATCAGCCAAATTCTTGAGGGATTCAAACCTACACCTGAAGCTGAAGCACAGTAGCAGAGAGCAGCTCAGCCTGGCTTGGCCAGGGGCTCAGCACCACTCCAAAGCCCATAGAAAAGCCAGAAGAACAAATTCTGTGACAGGTGGCTGTGGAAACTCCTATTCTGGTCATAGTCTCCAGGCACACTGTGTGTGTCCCTTGCATGGTAGTTAGTGAGTCTTCTGGTCAAAATGCTTGGTCCAATGCCAGCAGCATGAGGAGAACAGACAAGGTGGCAAAAAGTAAGATGACCCTGCACAAAAACCCCACAAACTAATAACTGATACTTCCCCACAGCAACTAAATGGGCCCTGAACAGAGTTCAGATCTGGGCTTGTCTGTGCCTCAATTAGTATCACAGGGAGTTTGGTGTTGTTGATCCATGTGCTTAACACAAACTAGACTAGCACATTACTGTCACTTTCCCTGAATGGACTAGGAGTCACTTTATGGCAACCCAGTGACACTCTTCCTGCTTTCTAGAGCTTGATTCTGCTGTGCTTTCAGTGGCTCCTAGGACTGCACATTGGCCACAAGCCCAGAAGTATCCCTTGTGCTAATTTCCTAGATTTCCTGCTGTCCAAGTGCCAATTTCTGTGTTTACAGGCATTAAAAGGCCCCTTGACTGACAAATCACTGAAGAAAGGGGATGCAGTGGACAGCAGGAACACCTGCAGGACTTTGGAAGAGACAAAGGGTGAGCTCTGGTATGGGTGAGTGTAGGCAGGGTTGGAGGACTTCAAAGGAAGGCAGTTCCCCTTCTGCTTTATGCTTTGCTGGAGTTGGCACAAGTCTTCCAAATATTCGTAGACATATTTTAGGCGTCTGAACTCAGTTGTCTCTGAATTAAATGGGATTTACCCAGCAAGCCTCAGGACCTTGTTGACTTCCTCATCTCAAGATACTTTCTCTCTCTTTATTTCTCACAAGTCACATCAATTTTCTGCTCATGTCCTTGATGCTGGTGTTTCACAAGGAATGAAATCAAACAAGCAAAGGCAACAGCAAGGAACCAGAATGGCTCTGCATGAATGAGGGAAGCAGTCTGGGCTGTCCAGGGAAGAATGGCCTCCTCACCACAGCGTGCAGAGCTGCACAACTCAACATGCAGTGTCCCTTACCTGCTGTCACCATGCAGACCCTTGATAACACAGAGGACATGATGGAAGATGCAGTAAAACCACCAGCCTTCAAGCAGTGGTGGAAAGACATTGCACTCATGCTGGTTCTCTGACAGGTTTTGCTTCTGCAGATCCACATTTATCCTTTGCTGCCAGCTCCCCACTTGTCTTTGCAAGAAGCAGAACAGTATAAAACCAACATTTTTCCAGGTTTTCAGGTCCACCTGCAAGTACTGCTGAGTTCCAAGCTAGCCAAGGAGACAATTCTCCCTCCTTTTGTCACAGTAACATGTGAAATGTAGTTATCCTCTGCCAGCTCCCTCCATCTTCCTACCTCATGAAGAAGGCAGGGAGATGGGACCTCTGCTATGGATGGGGAAGTGGAGTCCAAAAGAGCATGTCCCCAGGTGGTGATCTGTCCTATCCCAAATTAAGTGCCTAACACAGGGATGGTGACCCTGCCTCCAGAGGTCCTCATCTCTCTCTACCATGCTGCTCAGTTGCAACGTCTGACATAGGGACATTTTATCTAAAAGTGATTTAATCAAGCTAGATTTGAAAGCTTGCTGTCTCTTTTTTAATGGATAACTGTGATTCATTGAGATCAAATCTTTACAGAGGGATACTGTGGCTTTGATGTCATTTCTACCAGCAAGACCTTTTCCATCAAAGCCAGGGAGGAAGAGAGGGAATGTGAAAGAAACCCCACTAATGGCCTGGTTGATAAGAAAGCCTAGGTGTTGACTGGAAAGGACTTAGATACTCTGACACATGTAGCTCAAGCAGTTCTAGTGTAAGCTGCAGTCTCCTGGGGATTCCTCATTTTCCTGGACCAGAGTCCCTCCAAGCCCTCCAAAGATGAACTTGGCTGGGTCTGCACATTTAAAGCCCCTCAGAGGGCTGGGCCTAAAGCTCATCACTATAGCTGCTGAATCAGCCCTGCTGGAAGCACACCAGCAGATGACGAGGAGAGGCTGGGAGCAGGAAAAGACCAGCCAAAGCTGACCATGGCCAGGCACTGGACTTTGGTAGCTTTGTTTTCTGCCCACCACACACAGCAAGTTGTGTTCCAAACAGTGTGTCAGGAGCTTTTGCTGCATGCAGGGATCCAGAGGTGCAGTGCCCTGAGGGAGACAGTCTCAAGCAGAGCTAGTGTTCTCTTGTGGCTTTGCACTTCAGGAGTCTGCAGTTGCCTCAAATGCATTTAGGGCAGCTGCTTTCCTACCTTCTCATCCCTCTTTCACTCTCCTGCCCTTCCCCTGAACCATTTCCAAGCTGGTCTTGTGCAGACAGCAGTGCTGTGACTCTTCAGCTGCTAAAAATATTACTCAAGTCCCCAAACTAAAATGAGATTAAATGCATAGGACCTCTTAATTAAGCTCATATGGATTCTGTTAAGCTGCACATGGTTTTGTAGACCGTGTTTCCAAGCTTTTATAATCTGAGGCTGAAGTCTCCCCACTCCAATGAGTAAGGGAACCTTCAGAGAACCACCAAACCTCACAAGACTCAGGACAGTGCTCTGAGGGGCTGGCAATGCCACAGCTTCAAGGACTGGAAGCTGCTCCTGGAAGTAGTGCCTGCAGTTACCTGCCTGTGAGCACAAGTGCCTGCTGGTACCCTTGGCCCTGGGCTGCAGGCAGGTGGAAGGAAATATTGGGCATCTCTGCCCCATCCTTCCCCCATAGCCCACAGAAAATCCTGGGACAAATACCCAGCTGCCTGTGACTGAGATCTCTGCTTCTAAATAGGATCTTCTGAACCTTGTGATTAAGTGATGTTTCCTCATTGCTCTGCTCTGATACAGAGATCATCTGAGTTGCTAAATTTTGCTATAAACAAACATGATGCATAGATATAATAAAGGCTGGAAGGTTTTCTAAGTCCAAGCCATGTTTCTGCATTAGTTTCCTATCAGTAGAGAATGAGGGAGAAAAGTTATTGCTGTTCTGCCTCTCTCTCAAAATCAGAAAAGGGTAAGAAAAAATCCCTAAGTCATTGAAAGATGGAGTAGATGAGAGAACACACAATGGGCAAGAGGGACAGAGGTTTCTTAGCAGTGATACTGGACCATGGTGTCGTGACTGTGATGGGAAGCTCTGGAGATAGCACAAACTCTGGGTACAGCCATGGTGAGGGCAAGGAATCTGTGAAACTGTGCAGAGACCTTCCCTATAATGCCATGCCCAAACATTTGAATCTGGCTAGGGACAGAAACACTAATTAGAGACCCCCCGATTTCTGCCATAACTAGGGCACTGCACGGGGAAATGCTGAGGCAGGTGAAACTTAATGGAATTGCTTCCCAGGGCATCTATAATTAGGGGAAGAGGAGACCTGGCAAAGGAGAGGCACGTTGAAAATAAAGGTATGCACTGCCCACTCACTGAACAATGAGGCACTTCAAATCTTGAAATGACCCACCTTCAGTACAGCTTGAGAGACTTGTTCTAGGTCAGCAGGTACCAAAATGGCTCAGCTGTCATCAAGCATAAAAACAGTAACGTCTTTTGGGATGAAATCATAGCTTTTCATAGGCTGCTGAACTCCTTGTGGCACCAACACAGGCACACTAGCTGGGATGAGTCACAGGCAGGGCTCCTTCATGGCATTTCAGTTGTGGGTGGCTCCATCTGCCATGGTTTGCTTGTGTCAGGGTCCATCTGCAGTGGTTTATTTGTGGGTCAGGTCTATTGGCAGCGGCTTGCTCATGGCTCAGCTCACTTGTGCTGGCGTGGTTGTGTCTGGTTCCCACTTGCATTTGCTGTTCTGTGGCTGGGTTTGAGTCTTATCTCTTGGATCGAAAGCAGAAAGGGAAAGACTGCACAGTCTGGTGTGAGGAGGGAGTGCTGGACTTCTCCATGTGCATGGGTAACTGATGTTTTAAAACATGGAAGCTGCAGCTGTTGGCCAGTTGTGGTCAGTGGGGTTTAAACCAGCCCTTCTGCAGCTTGCTCTGTGTGTGTGTGTGTGCTGCCTGTGCTGCCTGTGCTGCAAGACCCTGCCCTGCTCTCTGCACAAACAGCTCTAGGACAGTTAGACCCAACACCTCCAGAGCAGGACCAGGAGCTTCATGGTGTGGACAACTGACATGGACCTGCCTGTCCCTGGGGCAGGCTGCCAGGAGCATGACAGTGTCCCTCACCAGGTCTGCTGCACCATCCTTCCCATCCACCCACCAGGCTGGGTACCCACCCTGCAGCCCCTGAGCACTATGCTGCACGATGCACCAGCATGTCCATGTCTGGGAGGAGGGACATGGCATCTCTCTCTGTCAGCACCCAGCACAGTCCCCAAATACACATGGACCTGCCTCCCCCAGGCCACCAGACATCAGCTTCAACATCACTGCCTTGCCCTGCTTGAGGAACTCTGTGTTCAGCCTCTGAGCCTGGGGGATAAAGCACCAGAGGCAGCCCTGGCTGAGCTGCCATGGCCAGCAGTGTCACAAGCACAGCAAGAAACCTTGGGTGAGTCGTTCAACCTCTTCCCTCCCTGGAAGTGTCCAAGGGCAGGTTGGATGGGGCTTGGAGCAACCTGGTCTAGTGGGAGGTGCCTCTGCCCATGCAGGGGGTTGGGACTATATGATCATTAAGGTCCCAACCCAAAATTCCAACCCAAATCAGCCTGTGATCCTGTGATTCTATGATACCCATCGGGGTGTGGAGGGGCTAGTGGTTGGAGACTGCACGGAGTCTTCACAGACATCCAAGCTTCTCCTTCAGCAGGAGAAGGGCAGGATCCTTGACTGACTTTTTGTTTCCACTAGAGCAAAGCCCTGGAGCAGGCTCACTGAGGACTCTTATTTAGCCACACTTGCTAAATAAGGGCAGAGCTGCTCTTTTCTCCCCCGGTATTTCCATTCAAACCACAACAGCAGCAGCAGGAGCAGCCGCTCCCATGGAATATTTATAAGTTGTTTGCAAAAATGTCAAGAAGAGCCAGTGGTTATATTAACACACTCTCAAAGCAGCAGTCTCAGAAAGTTATCTTATGTGATTCTTAGTCAAAGTGCTTTCTGTAATAGTTACAAGCACTTACAAATCCCAGTGACATTTCCTGGTTTCTTGACAAGCAGCCGCTCAGTGTCCCGGCACTCAGACAGGAATCAATCACTCCTGCTCCTTCATTAGCTGCCTCCCCCTCCCCCCCTGCCCTGCAGTGAGATTAACACTTCACCTGGAAGGCTCAGTCCCTTTCTGCATGCCAATTAGAGGAGGAGCTCCAAGGAGATGCAGCCAGGCTGGGTGGCTCCTCACCCACTGGTGTCAGGCAGGCAGGGGAATTTCAAGCTGATTTCAAGACACTAGAACTAAATGTTCCCATTTGCTTTGGGCAGTAAAAGTTGAAATTTTAACAAGGTTTCCAAGCAAGATTATTAAATTCTGTATTTTGCTAAACACTTTCTTTTTTCTGCTGCTCACTGCCCCTTCCTTGCTGTCAGACTGACTTTGCTGGGGTGGTGGGAATGAGGCTGGTGTGGAGAGGAAAGCACCCTGAAGTCTCCCAAACAAGGAGGCCTGGGAATGCAATCATGCACATCTGATTTCTATGGGCTAGGGGCGGGGGCAGAGAGTACTCTGGGATGTTTAACTTTACTCCATACCTTTTGAGGTTGTGTGTCACTTCTAGGAGTTTCCAGCAATGGCATCTCCCCAGAGGGGTTCAATATCAAGGTCTTCCAGACTCCATGGGGGTAAGTTCTTCCAGTGTTGTTGGTTTTGTTGGACCTGAGAGGGGCTTCGGTCTTTGACCTTGTTCTGGGCCAACCTTTGTAACTTGGAGACATCAGGGATATTTAGGTGCAGTCAAAGGAACATTCAGCTTCTGATTTGTTTCCACCTTTGGAACATGCTACTTATTTGCACTGGAGCTGTAGTCTTTAATCAACCCAGGAGAATATTTCCAACCACTGGGTGAAACAGGGGCCATCTCAGAAGGAATGAGTGTTGGTGGGGAAAAAATTTGTTTTCTCCTGCCAGAGTGGCCTAAAAGTTTTGGGAAGGAGAAAACCATGACACACAGAAATCCCATTTTCCATTGTGTGTTTCTATATCACTGGTGCAGTTCATACATCTTGCCAGGGCCCTGAGTCAACTAATGGGTCCTATTGCTCCTGACCAGCCTTTTTTTTTTTGGCGTCTCCACCCAAATGGAGGGCCCAGGAGCTCTATTTATGTTCAGCTTGATGCCTTCAGCCCCTGTCAGAGCCAAGCTGGAGGAGTGCCAGTCTACAGCTTGGCCACAGTCATGTCCCTGCCCAGCTATGGAGCCCTGCTGCTCTGAAACCCCAGCTCAAGGCTGATTCATGGCTTGACCTTGGACCGATCTCCTCACTACAGACATGGTTAGTGACCAATGGACCTGGTCCTGACCTGTGGATTGACTTCCTGGCTTTGCCTTGGCCATGCCTCATTGCTGTGATATTGCCTTAAGATGTGGACTCATGCCTGGACCTGGTCTTCTTTCCTCACTCAGGTCCTGTGGAACAGACTATGGCTGGTGGGCCTGCTTCCAGCCATAGGATCATGCTCAGCTCCTGGCTTCCTTTCCTGAGGGAGAAGCCCTGCTCTGGCTGCCCTCGGTCACATCTACACAAAATCATAAACCTTACAGACACCAGACAGATGCTGAGAAGGAAACAGCAGAAATAAAGGCAACCCAGGTAGCCAGAAGCTTGCCTAAGACCCCAGCCTTCTCCAGTGTCATTACATTTTCCTGCTTGCAAAACCTTTTGTGGGGCTTTAACAATGCCCATAGTACAAGGGGTGGCTAGTAAAGCTTTCTACTTTTCAGGTCCTTTCTGGTTTGCTTGAAAAAAATGAGCAGGAGGGTGGGCTCCAAACCAGGTACCAAAGCCTGGAAAGGAAGCACCTGGTGTGCCCAGGGGTTGTCATAGTGAAGATGAGTGACACATAATAATGATGAATTCAGAAACTTTCTCCTTGATTTCCCTGCCTATTTGAGCTTTGAAGTGAGCCTCTAATATTATGTTAGCAGTTTATTGTGTGTGCTTCATTAAAAATACATCATAGACTTTTTTAACCTAGAAGGGACGCAAATTAGGTCACCCAGTGCAGGCTCCTGCTGTTCTGCCAGGACTCTGATCTCGCTAATGACTCCAGCCCAGCCCTGACAGGTGCTCATTGGCTGCCAGCTGAAGCTCTCAGCTGACAGGAGGGAACCAGGCTCCATCCAAGAGGATTTCACTTTTTGAAAAGTTTCAGGCTTCTTGCTAAATGGGGTTTTATTTCATATTCTGGTTGACTCGCTTGGCCAGTGCCAAGCTGGGAGGAGGGCAGCTGTGTCTCCTCTGGTGGGTGCAGCTCCCCTCTGAGCTCTGAGCTGGGCACACTCAGCCACCACTGCCACAGTGGAGCAGCAGGCAGGTGTGACAGGAGCTGCTCAGTGGTGGGAGGTCTTTTGGATGCATCTCCACAGCTAATAGCACGTGGGTGGAAAGGTGGCTTGAGGACCCTGGCTGCAGATGTCTTTTCTCATGGTTTGTCCCCAGCCCTTTTTGAGCTCTGCTTTCTCCCGTCCCTGACTCCTGCAGTTCCCTTGGGATAGTGGTGCAGCCAGAGGTTTAAGTTTCAGCACTACCCAGGGAAGAAGCAGCCCTTTGCATTGCATTCTGCCATGTTAGAGATGTAGGGTTTGCCTCAAATCCCTTGGCAGCCTGAGCTGGAGGACAAAAGGGTCTGAGAAATGCTGGAGAAGATCTAAATGAACATTCTGGTAGTCTGCCATCTTACTGTTCCCTGGGGCTGACTCTATGGAGTGAGACTTGAGGTTTGGTGGGACCTCATCATCACACAACTTTCTTCTAGGTTTTGCTACCAGTTGCAGTGATTGAGCCCCATGCAACCTGGTGTCTTCCTGCCACAGGAAGACCCAACACAGCTGAACTAAATGCTCTGCACTGCTGGCTAGTGTGGACAACCAAGGAGGCTGGCACCCATGTGAACTCAAGACCTAGCACACCTACTCTATAGACTTGGAAGAGGAATGAGATCCACCAACTCCATCAACTCTCCTGCAGGCAGCCCAGGACCTCTGTGCACCGACTGAGATGGACTGGAGCTGCCAGGTCCTCCATGATGTGGGTCTGTTCCAGCTCTCAACAACCGGGGAGATACATCTGAGATGTGTCCTAGCGAGGAAGGGTGTGACACAGCATTTGCTGCTCCTGGAACAAGCAGTCTGGCCAGGGTGCTGGCAGATCTGGGGGACACTGGGCATGAAACGTGCAGGGGAAGGACCAGTGGCTTTTTGAACTGGAAGATCATTGTGCCACAGCGTGGTTGGGCTCTGAGGTCTGCAAGCAAGGTTTCATCTTGTGGGGACATGTGAGCATGTGCCTCCCTGGGAGCACGGGGACCCTCAGGGAGGGGAAGGGGATGGGGAAGGGGATGGGGAAGGGGAAGGGGAGCACAGACCTTTCTCAGCTCTACTGTCTCTCCAGGGCTGGGCCCTGGGTTGGGCAGTGCTTGGCAGAGAGCTGTGCTGAGCACCACCTATAAAAACTTCTCAATGTGTTGTGTTTGACAGGGGCAATGGTCTTGTCTAATCACAAACCACATCCTTCAGCACCACAGCCACGGCAGCCAAGTTAACTCAATTAGTTAATCACCAGAATGAGCTATTTAGAGACAGTTTTTAATACCACTAGCAACAGGAGGATAATAATATAGAAAAAAAGTGCACTAATACGCTGTGATGGGATAACTGGCATCCACCTCTACCCCTGCAGGGCCTCTGCAAAGCAGTGCTGGTTTATGGGGCTTTCTTACTGCCACAGAGGGGCCTTCCCTAGATCCAATCCATGCAGCTCCTTCTTTGTCATCTCTGCAGCCTCAGAGAATATCACACATTTGCAAAGCATGCGAGTTTGACAGGGTGTGTGGTGGGTTTCTTTTCTTTTTTTTACTTTCCCCAACAATCTTATTTTAATTCTGTCCTCCCCCTCTTCCCTCCTCCAGGTTTGTTTTGCCTTGTGTCAGGCCACTTGAGATCTGGACACCTGCACTCAGAGGTGCTGTCTCCTGTTCCGGAGGGGGCTGGAGGTTTCCTGGGAGGACAAAGTCCAGGTGCTGTGCAGGTCATAGAAGGAGGACCAGTGCCTGGAAGGGTGTTTGTACCCTGAGACCCACGACCATTTGTCTCAACATGCAGCTGCATAACCTAAACACAGCACTTCTCTGCAAGAGCTCCATCTCTCTAGGAAGGGCTCAGCAATATGTTGTAATTATTTGTAGGAGAAATGAAGGCTCTGAGTGGGTAAAATGTATCAGGGGGTGGGATTTCAACACAAACTTATCCAGTTGTGATGCCCCCAGCATCAGAAGGACATGGAGCTGTTGGAGCAAGTCCAGAGGAGGCTATGAAGATGATCCAAGGGCTGGAGCAGCTCTACTCTGGAGACAGGCTGATTTGGGGGTATTCAGCCTGGAGAAGAGAAGGCTCCAGGGAGACCTTAGAGCAGCTTCCAGTGCCTGAAGGGGCTCCAGGAAAGCTGGGGAGGGGCTTGGGACAAGGGCAGGGAGGGATGGGATGAGGGGGAATGGATTAAAACTGGAAGAGGGGAGATGCAGACTGGATATTAGGAAGGAATTCTGTGATGGTGTTGAGACCCTGTCTGCCCAGGGAAGCTGTGGCTGCCCCATCCCTGGCAGTGTTGAAGGGCAGGTTGGATGGGGCTTGGAGCAGCCTGGGCTGGTGGGAGGTGTCCCTGCCCATGCAAGGGGGTTGGGACTAGATGATCTTTCAGGTCCCTTCCTACCCAAAGCATTCTGTGATTCTATGATTTTCACCCAGGGATCATCAGATATTATGCAGAAAATTTAAATACTTAACTGGCAACAACCAGCATCTTCCCCAAACAAGGCTGAAAACTGATACTAACGCACATAGTGCTGCTTCTTTGCATTCAGTCTCATGTTTTATTCATGGTGAAATCTGGATGGTCAGAGTCAATTTTGGAGACTCTCATTTCCCTCACACAAGATGAACAGCTGTAGCTGGAAAGTCTGGCTTCAAGAGCTCAACCAACAGCTCCAGAAGCAGGAAGCCCAGGGCTACCTCCCCATGCAGTCCTGCTACAGGCTCCTGCAAATGTGTCTTTGGATGGTGAACTAAGTGATCTCATCATTTCCCCAGATGGTCTCACCTCACTCAAGCTAGAGAGCACTCAGGGTGGTGGGATGACTGCTCTGTTCTCCTTTCTACAGCCCATTTAATGTGTGGCCTGTTTCAACCAACACTGCTCTGAAAACTGCTGTGTAAAGGGTCTGGTTCTTGTTGCTATGGTATCTGAGTGCTGCCCAGCCCATCCTGGGTGGTTTCTGAGGCCTTTGTAAAAGAGGGATATTGTTTTAACACCATTATAGAACTTCTCAGGTGCTTGGAGAGCAGAATTTAGTGCTGCTGTCCTCTCCTCTGCTCGAAACACACACGGGATCTGGCTGGCATCTGTGCTGCCAAACTGCTCCCTTTTAGAAAACAAAATTTCTATTCTTTTCTCTGAGGATGACACAGGGTTAAAAAAAAAACCAACAAAGAAACAAAACCCAAGTTGTGATATTTTTATTCTTCTCCCTCCCAAACATTTAGCTACTAGGCAGCATTTCCCAGCTGTCTCTAATGAGCGTGGTGTGAGTGGTACCAACATGCAGATAATCTTTGAGGCATAAAATGACCAAAAGAGTTTGGACCCAACAGAAATGTCAGTGTTTTGTTTTTCTCTTCTTCTCGTTCAATTGTCGATTGGGTTTTTTTTGTTGTTGTTGTTTTGTTTGTTGGGGTTTTTTTCACCTCAGGAGCTAAAAAGAGGAAGACTCTGTGTTCAACAACAACAAAAAAAGATGTGAAGTTGATTTTATTTCAGGTTTCTACAGTGGAATAAAAACCTTGGAAATGGGAGCCTGAACTTAGGCACAGCTCCTCAGGAGAGCCAGGTAGAGGTCATCTCCTCTCCACCCAGCCCAGCCCTAGGAGCTCTGCTGAGGACAAGGAATGCAGGTCTGGTCCCTCCTCTGTTTCTGTCCTTCAGGAGAGAAGACCTCACCAGTGGTCTCACTGGTGTCTCAGGAGAGGGATGATGGAGTCTAAGAAAGGCCCCAGGATGTTCACCCTGCTCCTTCCCAGGCTGCATGCTGGACTTGTTGTGAAATCCCTGAAATCTCTTCTAGAGCTACAGCATCACGTGAGGTTTTTTCCCCCATGGAAAGTGCTGGTGCTGACCAAACTAACCCACCTGCACCTGGGGAGTGCTGCAACACCTTGTCCTAACCTCTCTTTTACACAGACCCAAGTGGCTGTGGCTTTCCCACAAGGTGCAAACATGGCTCTTGCACCCATAGCCCACCATGATGCCATGTCCCATGCTGACTTCCCTGGTTCTTGGGGTGCCCTTGCACTTGGACCCCAAACCTCAGCCTTCAGCACGCCTGTGGCTGCTGGCTCATGGTGCACAACAGTGTCTTGGAGCTTTGAAAAGCATTTTTGGCCCCAGTGTCACTCCCTGGGGCAGGTTGGAAAGCTCAGGGCTCCACATCTACCTCAGGGAACAGAGTGACAGGAAGACTAAAAGCACAGTCTCCAAAATATCTCAATTACTTTTAAGAGCTTCTTTTTCTCAGCTTCAGGGAATCTTTTTCAAGGCTGGAGATGCATGTTGAAAACAGCTTGGGAGCCTCATGCCTGAAATCAATTGGCTTTTGATCAAGATGGAGCTGAGGGAAATAGTCCATCACCCCTCCCACCCCCCACGTCCCCAAAAATGAGCTCTTGCCCAGAATGTCTGCATCTGTATCTGTGCAGATAGCAGTTTGGTTTCTTTCTCCTCAAGGTTTTGCTGAAAATATTGAAACAGGAACATGTTCCACAGCACTTTAGATTTCACAAGGAAAAAAAAAAAAAAGACAGTTTTTGAAAACTGAACATTTTAGAGGAAAACTGAACATCCTGGGCAGTTTCCTTTTCCAGTGCTAAGGGGAAAAACTGCAAAAAAAGTCAATTTTTCCTGCAGAGAAATGTGAGCTGTGCTGTTTTTCTAGCAGCTGTAGCCTGAGCTCATGTAGGCAAAAAAGAACCATAGCTTGTGCTCTGGGGGCGAGAGGCATCTGGTGAAGAGGAGCAGATTGTTACACCAGTGACAGGCGTGAAGATTCAACAAGTGAAAACTGACAATCTTGAGAAAGGAGCATGGAGGGAGAGGATCAGGTTAATTGGCCTCCCAGAAGAATCGGAGGCCATGAGCTCAGCAGTAATTTGTGGAGGAATTAATTAAAGGTTTGTTTGTAGCTGAGCTTGAGGATAAAAATCTGAAAATCCCCCTTCCAAGTGCCTGTTGCATCCTGACACGTGGAGCTGCCCCTGGACTGCTGCCAGGCCCTGGTGCAGCCCCTCTCTGCACCTTGAAAGAGTCAGTGGACAGGAGGGAGAATTAATTGTGAGGAGCCCAGGCCAGGCTGCCACAGGGAGAGCATCAGAGCTGCCTTCATCCCTGCACCTTGGTGGGTGGGCAGCAGATGGAGAGCAGAGCTGGGCAATGGGGACCAGGATGGGCACTGCAGGGCCAGAGGGATGCATGGATGCATCAGGCATCACTTGATGCTGCAGCCCTCTCAGGGTCAGAGTCAGGATGGCTTTGGGGAGCAGGACAACAGCTGACCTGCTGAGCATGGTCCCTGCAGAAATCCTTTGCCCTGTCCCTGTGGGTGACCCATGCACTGTGCATCATCAGGACATGCTGAGAAAAGAAGCTGGAACAGGTGGGCACCTTGCAGAGAGGTTGTGCCACTGCTGGAATGTCAGAAGACTTCCTTTAAGAAGAGCAGCGACTGGGAATAGAATCATGGAGCCATTTAGGTTGGGAGGGACCTTAAAGACCATCCAGTCCCAACCCCCTGCATGGGCAAGGACACGTCCCACCAGCCCAGGTTGCTCCAAGCCCCATCCAACCTGCCCTTCAACACTGCCAGGGATGGGGCAGCCACAGCTTCCCTGGGCAACCTGGGCCAGGCTCTCACCACCCTCATGGGAAAGGGTTTCTTCCTCACATCTCACCTAAATCTCTCCTCTTCCAGTTTAAAGCCATTACCCCCTCATCCCATCCCTCCCTGCCCTTGTCCCAAGCCCCTCCCCAGCTTTCCTGGAGCCCCTTCAGGCCCTGGAAGGTGCTCTAAGGTCTCCCAGGAGCCTTCTCCTCTCCAGGCTGAACACCCCAACTCTCTCAGGCTGTCTCCAGAGCAGAGCTCTGCTTCAGCAGGACCAGTCCTCAGAGCAGAGTAAGTTCCTATTGGGACCTGAGGTTCCTGGACCTTGAAGTCTGAAATATACATCTGTGCTGTTTGGTCACAAGGTCAAGGTCCATTGTGTAAGGTGTGAATAAAGCACACTGACAAAAGAGCTGGGCTTCGTGGCACTGAAGTCTCTCTCAGCCTGGAGCTGACAGATATAACTCATAAAAGGCTTTTGCAAGGGATCTGACATCATATTCTGTTTTTAAACATTAGTATTGAGCATTACCTAATCCATGTTAAATGGGTTGGGAAGTGACAACAGGCTACAAAACACGAGTAATCAACACCAAACTGTCACCGAACGGGGACGTTTCTGTCGGGATCTCAAGGAAACAGTGAAGCCTTTGTACTTCTCAACATTTCTATCCATTATCTAAAAATAATTCTAAAATTTGCAGGTAACATCAAGACTGGCAGAATGGCACATACAGATAAAAGCAAACAGATTTACAGACTTAGCTAAATTCCTGGGCAAGTGGAGCTTCTCAATTAAAATGTGTTTTCACACAGCCCAACGAGTGTTGAGCTGTTTTGGTGCAGGGCAGAGAGGAGCTGTTGAAGGCACCAGCTCCAACAGGGATCTGCAGAAGGTGAGCATGCTGGCTGTCATTCCCAGGCCAGCAAATTGGGGTAGGATTGAAGAGGATTGAGGACAGGGTAGAGAAGGTAATTTTAACTTTTATATAAGATGCTGATGGGACTGGGAGAAACATGCTTTGATATTCTCTGCTTAGTGAGTCCCAAGGAATGTTTATGCTGTGGGATCACTCTGTCTCCTGAGCATCATAACTGGTGTTACTGGTGGGCAGGGAATGTCACATGGACCTGAACACTGGTCGAGCTGGGGCACTGCAGCTGCACTGTCACCCCTCTCCTCTGGACAACACTCCACTCTCCTTGCTATTGGGATGTTGCAGCCCTCCTTAAGCAGGAGATCATGGGGTAACTTCAATGCCCATATCCAGATGGCTGTGGAGGAGGTGTCTGGGGTGTCTGAGGATGGGCTGTACAACAGCACATGCTCTGGCACAAGGCAGAAGGCAATGACCAGGGTAGCCCACACAGACATCCATCTGTCTTGGACACACCAAGTCAGGTTCTCCCAGACTCCACACTCAGCCTCCTGCTGCCACGGACACTGAGCCTTGCTCTTGTGTCAACACACCACCCCATGGTTGGACCCACATCTTGTATGCCAGGACATCAAAAGGTGAGGAGGTAGAAGTCAAATGTCCACCAGTTTTTGAGCTGCATTTGAGTTTTCTTCCTAAGGGAGTGTGTATCAGGGCAGGACCCAAGTGGACATGAGTAGGGTGGCCATGAGGAGAAGCAGGAGTTGGGCATGCTCCAGTGTCACCATGGAGATGCAGCTGACTCCAGAAACACTGCTAGAAATGAGTGAACATAAAAATCAGGCTGGGGAGTGTTGTCTTACAGGTTCATGAGGGAATAACCATGTTATGGCAGCTTGTCTGAGATAATAAAGGGAAGGCTTTGCTCAGACTAAGGTCAAGGACCACAGCATCCTTTGGAACCAGAGTTTTGGTCTCAGCTTGGAGGCTTCAGGACAGCCTCAGCTGTCTTGCATTTAGAGAATTTCAGGTTTCCACCTCAGCAAGAAAATCTCTGGCTGGAGCTGTGTGCCAGGACACGCAGGTCTCCTGCAGTGTCTGCAGTGTGTGTTAGACCTGGTTTTGCACCAAGGAGGTTGTAAGTGTTCCGTGAGGGAATTTATGTGCTGTCAGGCACAACTTGCTTAGCTTTGAGGTTGTTAGGGCTGAGTCTCCACTCTGCACGTGGATGGAAAGAAACCACCATTTACTGTCATGGATGCAGGTCTCCAGCAGAGGCAGGTGCTGGTGGCTGCCTGCAAAGGGAACAGCACAAATGCCTCTGAAAGAGAAACTTCAGTAGAAATGTCATGTTTTACAGGAACTGTCCATACAGACCTCAAAGGCAGTGACACCTTCCCTGACATGGGAGGTGCAGGAGGAACAGGGTCTGGCTGCAGCCACTGTCATTGGGTTTGCTTAATAAAACAACCTTTTGCCAGCTACCCAGATAAATAAAGGGACATGAGGCCAGAGGAGAGGAAGGTGGAAATGTTCTCACAGCCCACCAGTGCTGGGCTGGCTTCAGAAGCAAAGCTTTGCAGGAAGATTATTCTCAGGAATATGTGCAGCTGAAGATGATACAGCTAAAGGTGGGGCTGAAATGTTATACAAATTCTGAGGTCAGAAGGGAGATAAGATGATGTAAATATCTCAGATTCCTACAATAGGGAAATTTTTCCAAAGGTGATGGGGAGAATAGAAGAGTCTTACCAGCAGCACTGAAGTTGTTTGGGGGTGAGAAAGCAGCCCTGAACCTCCTGAGATAGAGGGCTTTATTTAGGAGACAAC
This sequence comes from Apus apus, assembly GCF_020740795.1. Taxonomy (NCBI): domain Eukaryota; kingdom Metazoa; phylum Chordata; class Aves; order Apodiformes; family Apodidae; genus Apus; species Apus apus. The sequence goes on from NC_067297.1 coordinate 825,294, forward strand.
CACAGGCAAATATGTTTTTTTTCTCTTGCTTTTTGATGGGAAATATTGCTGGAATCAGCTCAAGGGAGTGAGGCTTTGATCATGCTTTTGTGGAGCAAGAAAAGCTGTTTTGAATTCTGGCACAAACCAAATCCCAGGAGGAACTCTGTGTGTGATGTTCACACGGATGGAGGGACCCTTGTTCAGCAGGTGGGACTGTCCAGGGACAGTCACCATCCCCTCATGACAGCCCACACTTGCCCCCCTGATCTACACAGGCAGCAGAGCACTGATGTCCCCACATTGCTGCTGATGAGCTGAGAAATTAAGGGTAGCAACCCAAACCTGACCTGCTCCCCACAGAGGAACCCAAAGCACCAGGTTGTCTAGAGGACAACCCATTCAAACCATCTTAGCACCTATTTTAAGACAAAAAATACCATTTTGGGACAGTGTTTACCCAGGTTCAAGAGTTAATGTAGAGGAAGCCAAGGTCAAACTGCCAATACCATTTGGTGTAAGGATCAAGGTTTTCTCCAGCTGTGCTTCTGGGGCTGGGTGGTGAAATCACTGTCCAGAGGAGGACCTCACTGTAGGTGTAAAGGAAAAGAACAAGGGGGTAGAATCACAGCAGGAGCTGTTAAATATGTTTCTGCTAAGCATGCCAAGAAATGTAGTGGTATCAGCAAATGTCAAAGGAGAACATATCTGCTGTGTTGAAGTGCATCATAAATACATTCCACCCAGGAAAATACCATCAGGATTTTAAAATAGTGCTAGAGGACAAAAAAGATCCCTGTCCAATGTCACAGGAACGTGATAAAAACAGTATGTGTGGATTTGGCTAGATTTCTCCCATATTCAGAGACAGGAGTCTTTGTCTAGATGGTGTTAATTGGAGAAGCATAAAAAAAAATAATCCCAAAATACGTATTTTTTTTTAATTCAGGAAAGAGTGTTTCTCTGAAGGAAATTGCTTTTGAAGGAGTGTCACTAATTTTCAATTTTTTTTTTTCATTCCATGCTTCTATTTTTAAGCAAAATGCTTGAGAAACAAAACTTCTTTACAAGACTTTGAAAGAACCTTTAGTTGGGCATGTGGATTTTTCTTCTCTTTGGCCACTGAGGATGGAGAAAACTTTTTCCCAGGTGGATATTGGCTTCCCAGCTCATGCCACATGATAAAATCAAACCTTTTCTAATGGTAGCTTTCTTCATGAAATCATGTATGATTAAAAAGAAGAATGTCTTCTATAAAGGAGAAGGTCTTCTAAAAAGGAGAAGGTCTTCTCCACTTGCCTGTGTTTTTGAACAGGACAAAGGTCAAATGAGAGGGAAAAATTACAAACTCTGTGTGGGGAAGTAAAATGTTCATTGTAAATGAGCATTTACCATGTTCAAAGTAATTTAAAGACATTTCTTTTCTTCCTAAAAATACAGGAATTGAAAAAAAACAATCAGAGACCTCATTTTTGGTAGCAGTTTTAGTGTCATTATTTCCCTGAGCCATTTTGGAAGATTTTTCTCAGACTAGTGATGGAGGCCAACCAAGGCAAATTTATTCCCAACCCCTGTGCAATGTGGCAAAGAGCTGTAGGTGCCCTGACAGGCATCAGGGAGAATTGTTCTGGGATCCTTTATTTTCAGGGAAAGCCTGCCCTGAAATGAGCACATTTATCCCCCCAGTGTGGTGACACCCTTGGAAGAGCCTGAGCACAACTCACCCAGCAGACCCTGCCCTTACTCATGGGGGGCAGCACCAAACATGGCTTGTAGGTGTGGAAAGAGAATCATAGGGTCACAGATTGGTTTGGGTTGGAAAGGAGCTTAAAGACCATCCAGACCTAAATCCCTGCCGTGGGCAGGGACACCTCCCACCATTCCAGGCTGCTCCAAGCTCCATCCAACCTGCCCTTCAACACAGCCAGGGATGGAGCAGCCACAGCTTCCCTGGGCAACCTGGGCCAGGGTCTCACCACCCTCACAGCAAGAATTTCTCCATCAGATCTCATCTCAATCTCCACTCTTCCAGTTTTCATCCATCCCCCCTGCTCCCATCCCTCCCTGCCCTTGTCCCAAGTCCCTCCCCAGCTTTCCTGGAGACCTTCAGGCACTGGAAGGTGCTCTCAGGTCTCCCTGGAGCCTTCTCTTCTCCAGGCTGAACACCCCAACTCTCCCAGCCTGTCTCCAGAGCAGAGCTGCTCCAGCCCTTGGATCATCCTCTTGGCCTCCTCTGGACTCTCTCCAACAGTTCCATGTCCTTCCTGTGCTGGGGACCCCAGGGCTGGACACTGAAAGCACCACAGAGTCCAAGAATTGCAGCTCCATGGTTGCTCTGGGCTCATCCCCAGCTGACTCAACCCTCTGTCTCCAAACTCGGGTCCTCCACATGTGACCTGCTGCCTCTCCAAATTCTGCTGGGACTGGCCTTGCTGCCAGGGACCTGCTGTGACCCCAGGCTGCCCATCTCCAGGGCCTTGCCCAGCAGAGCACTCAGGCTTTGTGCTTGGCTGCTGCCTTTGCTCTCTTTTCATCTTCTCTTTATCACCCACAGCTCCTGGTTGCAGTCAGCTCTTCCAGCCTGACAATTAACAGTTGCAATTAAGAGTTGCAGAGGTGGGTGTTTCTCCTCCAAAGGGACCTGATGTTTTCCATGCTGAGCATGAGAGAGATTCCCACTGAGGAAGCTAATTTGTGCTGCTTAATAAATGCAGCTGAATGTTGTCCTTGCTGTCAGCTGGCTACTAAGTCTAAAAAATTGCAAAGTATTAAATGAAGTTTTTTTACCTGACAATCTCGAATTGTTTACTGACAATCTCAAATCTCTGTCAAAAAATGAAAGTACTTGAATTTTAGGTGATTGTTGCACAGTTTGTGCTCTTCAGAGCTGATAAGCAGTTTAGAAAATCAGGCAAACAAGGAGCAAAAACCAGTAGTTACACAGGAAAGGGTTTTTTTTTCTATCATCCATTTTAAGGAAAGGGTTCAAGGTATGAGGGTTGTCCACAGAAAGCAGCCATAAAAGTAGCACTGCTAAGTAAATGGTGCATCAAAATGTTTCACCTGAGCTCTCAAATACTTTAGTGAATGATGAAATAGTAGAAGCTGGGAAACAACAGGAAAAGGTGATCTGGACTTGAATGGGGAAAAAAAATCTGCAAAAATATAAACAAGCAACCAGCAACACACAGCATTTTCACTGCCTTTTAGATCCTGAATTCAGACATGCTACTGGTGTCCAATACTGCCATTTTATTTGTCATGCAGTGAATGACAGTATAAAATTAGCAGTGAAAAATCTGTATTTTATAAATAAGACTGTGTTTCAGTATCTACAGGGGGATATATGTTTAGATCCTGCTCTGCTTGTTCCTAAAAGTGATCTAATGTTGCAAGCAAAACAAGAAAAGCCTCCAACAATGTCTGTCTGGTGATGAAAAATGATTAATATAATACCTGCTGGAATAGCTTCGTTGCCATCCCCAGGACAGCTGGATGAATTGTAAACTGCACAGAGATGTAGCACTGTGCAAATAAAACAATGAAGAAATAAGGAAGGTTATTGATGGAAATTATTTCTCCCCTTACTTGATCATAACAGTTTTATTTCTGTGTAAAAATGAATTCTTGTTTGTAATGTGGTCCCTGGGAGTTGTATTTATTCGGTTTATTGGTATCAGGAACTTATTACTTTGCATAAATTATTCATTTGAATGAGGCACACATGTGATGCTCACTTTATTTGTGTTTGGAAGGGTGGGTAGCAGAAGCCACCATGATACTTTGGGGTTTTTCTAGAGAAAGAGCCCTTAGAAATCATGGGACATGAGAAAATCCCAGTGTGGATGGTACCACACTGCACACACCCTGCACACCACCAAATACTCCCAGCCACATTAACCATGAAGGTGCTGGGGCATCTTCACCCCTCCCAGCCCAGTGCAAACCCCCCCAGCACTGACAGAGCCCTGAGGGGCCCCAGGGGGGCACAGCAAGAGCTCACTTGGTGTCACAGCTGTGGCCAGGCAGGGAATTTGTGTTTGGTGGCTCTCCTGCTTTCCCAATATCTGCATCTTGGTTTGTGCCCTTGCCCCTCTGATTTTTTCCCCTCCTTCTATCTTCCATTTTATGTCCATATTTAGTGAGAAGGTTTAGAAACTGGGGCCTGGCCATAGTGTAGATGCTTTGTGTGCAGGGGAGGTTGTCCTCGTTCCAGGCAACAGGACAGGTTTTCCAGGGAAAAAGAGGATGTTTCCCTTCTCTCCCACTGGCCTAGGAAAGTACCAGGTTTCTCCCAGAGCCTTTAAACATCGAGGATTCTGTGTAGATGCAGCATTTTGGTGAAGATTTAACATCTTGCTTGAGCATCTGCTCTTTAGCCATGAAAGGGTCTGGATGGCTACTGCTCTGTGATCAGCAGGAGATCAGAGATCAGCACAACAGCCTCCTCTGGTTATGAGTTTATAACAGGGAGGTACAACCACTTCATTCACTGGTGTCCACTGGCAAATTCCAGGCAGGAGGAGCCCATAAGGTGAGGAGCAAACTGCTGTGTTTGTGCCTATAGCTGCTGCTTGACCCCGGGTTCACCCATCCGGGCACATGTTGGGTTCCTGGCCTTGCCTGTGGGCTCTTCTGCAAACCACAAAACTTTTATTTCCCCCTGCAGCAGCTACTTGTCTGAAAAGCTTCTCTCTTTCCTAATGTGGCTGAATTTTGATTAAAATATAATTCCAGTTTGGTTCTGATCTTGAGAGATGGCTTGGCAGGGGTGCTGCTGATGGGTGCCCTGCAGCTGGAACGACCCTGGGGTTCTTTTTTTTCCCCCAGGGCTGTTGTTTTCTACCTTCCCCCAGGTGGTTGCTGTATTGTTACCTTTTTGCAAGTGGGAATTCAAAAGACCTGACTGGCATGGCATGCACTTTTTTGGAGCATTCTTGGAACTGCCCGAGTGTTTTTGTGTCTGCCTGAGCCGTGTGGCTGTCCCATTGCAGCAGGACCTTCATCAATCACACCCCAGTGGTGATGCACTCAGCAAGCCTCAGAATGTTTTTGCTGCACAGCTTGTCTTGCTACCCCATTGGGAGCAAAGCTGGAAATTCCTCTGGTGCATTTCTCTCCAGCTGCTGGATGAATTCTCTGTACAATGTTTAAACCTCACACCTACACAGGGGTGTGGTGAACACAACAGCCCTGTCCACCCTGGTTTGGGTGAAGAGCAGAGAGAGCCCCCACTGAGGCTCTGATGGCTTCATTCGAGGAAGAGAGAGGCTCTCTCTGAGCACTGCAGGCACAGATTGCAGCACCAGGGGCTGGCTGTACATTTGGAGCTGTCAGGTGGCTCAGTCCTCCACCAGAAGCCTGGGAAGCAGCAAGTAAACTGGCCAGGTGCTCGTGACTTGCCCTTCCCCACTGACAAGGCAAGAATGGAGCACCTTGGCAGAAGCCACGCTCCACTGATGATGGAAAAAATCAGGGCAGCAGAGGAAAAAAACTATGTTGTGCAGCAACTAGCAGCTTCTTTCCCAAAGCACACAGGAATTACTTGAAATCTTCCTCTCATCTTGATGAGGAGGCTGGCAAGGCAGTCATTGCTTCCCCTCTGGTGTCATTCCACACGGGATTTGACCCTGCCAGGTAGCAAACCCCCACCTAGGCTGCACAGCCCCAGCAGACTGAGATGCCCACCAACCTGGCTGTTGTGGTGGGGTTTGTCTTCAGCCCCAAACCATTCAACTGCTTCACAGCTGAGCTGGAATGAGGTACAGTCACCTCAGAGAACTGAGGAGGTGGCAGGGAAGGGCCAATCCTGTTCCCACAGTGAGGAAGGCTCAAGTGAATGATGTGCATCCGGGAGCAAGGACTTAAATTAAGGCACAAACAGCACATATTGTGCTTTGTGAAATAAGAAACAATAAAGCCATGACCCCACAAATGACTTGGACATCATTTGAGATAACCACCAAATGGGACCTCACTCCAAGGTAAGGAAACTGGGATGGTGACTATCAGCCAAAAATTTATTCAGAAGGAAATGTTAGCTGGATATAAAGAGGTGGTGTGTTTTCTGCATAAATATTAGGGAGAGCAAGACAAACCACCTGATCTATATCTGATATGCACATTGTTAAAATATGTTGTCAAGCTGGAAAAGATAAACAAAGACGTGCAAGGATGAGTCAAGCTTTGGGAAACCTGCCTGAGTGTGACAAACAGAAAGTGCTCCATCATTCAGTTTATTAAAATGAAGTTTATGAATAATAGTCACAGCATAAAAATCCACCCGTAGGGTGCAAATTACTGATAGCAAAACAGTGTCTAATTTTGCAGATAAGATCCAGTGGTAGGAAATTGCAGGCATGGAACACTGGGTCTGAAAATGATGCACAGGCTGCAATTTATGATGTTTGCTATTTAAGAAGTGCTGGTCTTTGTGCTAGAACCAGTGGAGAATGAGACACACTGTGTGCTGTGGGGCCCAGGTTGGAAGGGCTGGATCTTTTAGGGAAATCCAGAGGTCTGTGGCTGCACAAAGTCCAAAGCAGATTTTTTAGGCAGCAGCCTAAGATGGTATTTTAGGACTGAAATTTAGGAGGTGTGCTCTTCTGTTACACCCAGAAGCATGTCCAACACACACATTTTCTTGGGTGGTGGCCTTGGTGGACCCTAGTCTTTTAGTCTGCTCAAAGAAGGAGTAAATATTAAATCATAAGTTCACATTTCAGGCAGAAAGAGTAAGGTCAGGATACTTTGCCATCTGGTACACCAGGCTGGACTGGTTGGGTTTGCTTCTCTTACTCTGGGTCCCAAGGATTCCCTGCTCACTTGGTGCAGCCTGCTCTGCAATGTGCCACCATTTCACAAACCATGAGAAAACAGGGTTTGATCCCAGATGTAAGAGTCAAGGGCAAGGAAGGACCACGATGGCTGGTCTCAGGCCCGTCCTTCCAAGAGGGAATTTGCTTCAATAGATTGTTCCTTTCCATGGGGAAGGAAATTGCATCAAAGACAATAAGGGACAGTGGAAACCACAAAGGAAATCCCCCCCAGGAATGACCAGAGAACAAACCCCCACACTTCCCATGCAACCTGCCTGGCTTTGGTGGCTCAGGCAGACACAGACACCCCCTGTGCTCCCTGCAGGTGTGAATCCCCTGCTGGGAGGGAGGTTTGTAGGGTTTGCTAGAAAGAAGCAGCTGTGAACCAGCAGTTAACAGCCTTGGCAGGCGCGTCTCTTTTACTGAATTTGCAAAGCATTTGCTTCCCATTTTCTGAATTTCCCTGATTTCCATGCATTCCAAAAGAAATGGCAGCAACAGGAGTAGAGCTGTGCCCCAGTGTAGACAGTAAAAAAAAAATTCAGCAGAATGCCTCTAAGAAACAGCAAATATTTAATCATCGACATCTGCGGGCCAGAATCAGTCGTTATTAGATCATCTCTGCAATAAGTCTAATTTGGAACAGCTTTTGATAGAGGTGCTGGACTCTCACTCAGCTGATGCCCGTTCACCTTCCTAGAAATATCAATGCTGGCTGTGACGTGTGGGTCTGCTTGCATTTTGTTTTTCTTCTCTCACCTCTGCACAAGAACACACTTTTCCATGAAGCCAGGTGTGTTCTCCGAAGCACAACCCGATCCCTACCTCACTGCTCCAGGGAAAGGAGCTCAAGAAATAATGCACTTTACTGCTTCCTGTAAAATCACTTGTTTTTCTGGGCCCTGGGAGGCCCGAGCTGGCAACACTGTGTGTATTTTAGTGATGGCTCAGATCTTTCACCTCCTTCTGCTGGTTTTGCAAATGGAGGGCAGGACTGGCTTGTCTGGTTGTCACGAGCAGATCTGAGAGTCATTGTTCTCTTGATGTGGCCAACGAACCAGAAAAAAAAGGAATTATTTGCACTTGACCCAAAACTGCAACTTTAGTGAGTTTTTGGTAAAAAGTGAAACAGTTTGTGTTGGGTTAGAATGCCAAATGAAAAACTTTCTCTGACAAGCAGGGAATTGTTTTCTCTTGGAGGAGCTGGGTTTAATCTTACTTACAGGAGGAGGGAGTTTTGCTCCATAGCTCCTCACCTGGCTTGTGCTGGAACTGGGATGGAAACCAGCACTCCTGTGGCTTGATAAAGGGCTAAATCTGAATGGACACAACAAACGCTGGGCTCTGGGGCAAGAAAGACAGGATCCTTACCCTCCTGAACTCATCCAAAATTCTGAGCCATTCATCAAGGGAGGCAGAGTGCTCCCTCCTACTGCCCAGGCATGTGCTCAAGTGATTGGGACCCTGACAGGATTCAGCTGCTCAAACATTGACGCAGAGCAGAGATGTCTCCATCTGAGTAATCATCTAGTGTCCCATTATGGTCAACAAGTGAGAAATCATCTCTGCCAGAAAGCCATCAGTCTTGCTTTAAGGAAGATCTCTAAGTAGGGAAGAGCAGTGACTTGCATGCTGAAAGCCGCATTTTTTTCTCTAGCTTGTCTGCATGTGCCTTAGCTGTAGGATTATGAATTGGAGCTGATACATTTCTCCTTTCTGTGCTCCTCCCTGAGTTTCCAGCTTCACTCCTGAAACATCTGGAAGATCAGTGGTGGCTTCCCTCCCTTGAGCTGAGGTGTGAGGGGTAGGGTCACCAGCACCCTCAAACCTGGGTGCTGCACTCCACAGCACAGGCAGCACCTTCTCCAGCTTCAGAGTCATCCAACACTTCCTCCTGTTTCACACCTGCATCTCCTTAGGACTCCAGCATCCTCATTTGGAAAAAGCTGCAGTGTTTTTCTCAGCTAGTACAATTCATGAATGTCAAGCAGGCTTTGTGGTGCTTCCCCAGCCCTGAGACAAAGCTGTCATGGTTATCATGGTCACTGACTTCCTGCAATTGTGAATCCTCACAATTGTGTCCTTCTCACCAAAGCATAGAATCATAGAATAGTTTGAATTGGAAGGGACCTTAAAGATCATCTAGTTTCAAACCCATTGTCATGGGCAGGGACACCTCCCACCAGCCCAGGTTGCTCCAAGCCCCATCCAACCTGCCCTTCAACACTGCCAGGGATGGGGCAGCCACAGCTTCCCTGGGCAGCCTGGGCCAGGGTCTCACCACCCTCACACTACAGAGTTTCCTCCTAATGTCTCACCTAAATCTCCCCTCTTTAAGTTTTGATCCATTACCTCTTGTCCTTTCACTACAAGCCCTTGAAAAAAGCCCCTCCCCAGCTTTCCTGGAGCCCCTTCAGGTACTGGAAGGTGCTATGAGGTCCCCCCAGAGCCTTCAAGGATGAGCCTCCTTACCCAACCCCTTGCTTCTCTGACCACTTGTCTATACTCCCCCCAGGACACCTGGCTTTGCTTCCACTCTCTGTAAACCTTGTTTTTACATGTAACTGTGTCCAGGAGCTCCTTGCTCATCCATCCAGGCCTCCTAGCTCTCCTGCCTGCCTTCCTCTTCACTGGGACACATTGCTCCTGGGCATGGAGAAGATCCTTGAATGTGGAGCAGCTTTTCTGGACTCCCCTTTCCTCCAGGGCTTTGTCCTGGTATCCTACCAAGCAGACCTTTGAAGAGACCAACTGCTGTCTTGAAATCAAGGGCAGCAACCTTGCTTGTCTCCTTCCTCACTGCCCTAAGGATCCTGAATTCAACCATGTTGTGGTCACTACAGCCCAGTCTCCCATTAAGTCTTACATCATCAACCAGCCCATCTCTGTTGGTGAGGACAAGGTCCAGCATAGCACCTTTTCTTGTTGGTTCCTCTACCATTTGGAGGAGGAACTTGTCATCAATGCACTGCAGGAGCTTCCTGGATTGCTGGTGCTTTGCTGTGTTGTCCCTCCAGCAGATATTGGAGTGGTTGAAGTCCCCCATGAGGACCAGGCCCTGTGAACGTGAAGCTGCTCCTATCTGCCTGTAGAAGCCTCATTCACTCAGTCTTGGTCAGGTGGCCCGTAGCAGACCCTCAGTATGGTGTCACCTGCCCCTTTTTTCCCTTTAACCCTGATCCATAAGGTCATGTTTGACTCCTCCTCCACCCCCAGGTGGACCTCCACAGACTCCAGCTGGTCATTGATGTAGAGGTGACACCCCCTCCTCTTATGCCCTGCCTGTCCTTCCTAAAGAGCTACCCAACCATCCCCACACTCCAGTGGTAGGAGTCATCCCACCATGTCTCAGTGATGCCAATAACATCACAGCCCTGCAGGCTGCACACATCTGCCGTTCCTCTTGTTTATTCCCCATGTTCCATGCACTCGCACAGAGGCATTTCAGATGGGCCTCCTTGGAAGCAGTTGTGCTGGCAGGGATCCCATTTTGCAGGTCAGATGCTTTCCTGTTGGCCTGAGATCCTCCTGCAGGCCCAGGGTGTCTGTTACTGGCTCTGTCCTCAATGTGGTGCGTGTGGGATGTGTTGAGGGTCCCCTCCCCCACCAAAATGCTTTGGACTGGAGTCATAGTCCCAACACAGCCCACTTGTAGGGATGGTTTGGAAGCTTCTCTTCTTCCTCTGCCACTTGGGGGTTGATTCAACGAATCCCAGTCACGACTGTTAAGTTTTCCACTTGGTTTGTTGGGAGGGTTGGGAGCATGAATAAGGTGTCTGCTCCTGGGAAAGAGAAATCTTTTTTTTAGTTTCTTCCCACAATAAATGTCGGACTAGCTCCAGAAGCTTTGCTTACCCAACCAGAGAATCATAGGATAGTTTGGGTTGGAAGGGGCCTTACAGATCATCTAGTACCAGCCCCAAAATGTGTATGGTACAACCCAGATGGGACTCGAACCCACAATTCCCAGCTCCGGAGGCTGATGCCTTATCCATTAGGCCACTGGGTCACCAGCTGGCCAATATTTCCTTCCTTAATTCTACTTTTTCCCCTTTTTCATCAATATCTCCCCAGGCAATGGGAATGCTCTCCTGCCTTCCTGTGTGACACAAGTCTTACGAGACAAGCTGGGATTTGTATTGTAAGGTGAAGAGATCAGCCCGGGGACTCTGTTGCATGGGCTGGGGTCTCTCCTTCCTACACAAGATGCTCAGTTGCCATGAGAGAGAAGTGAGGGATGCAGTGAGCAGTGCCACTGGGGTTGTCCATTGGCTTTCTCCCATGGAGTACGCACTAGTTGCAGTGGTTTCCACCAGTGCATGGCACATGGCATAGTCACAGAATCACAGAAAGTTAGGGGTTGGAAGGGACCTCCAAAGATCATTGAGTCCAACCCCCCTGCCAGAGCAGGACCAAAACCAGGGCAGATCCCTCAGAAAGGCAACCAGACAGGTCTGGAAAGTCTCCAGAGAAGGAGATTCCACAGCCTCTCTGGGCAGCCTGTTCCAGGGCTCTGTCACCCTCACAGGAAAGAAGTTCTTCCTCATCTTGAGGTGGAACTTCCTGTGCTCAAGTCCTTCCATGTATTTTTGGCTCATAGTGTCTCCACCCCCTTCAGCACTAAAAGTATTTGGATTAATCCTTAAAGACCTCTGATTTCTCCCATTTTCCACTGGGACTTCCCTTGACACCCACAAGTCTCAGAAGAAGGCCTTCATCAAGGACACCCCAGTGAAACACTGGTCCATCACAACCACCCCAAGCAGATGGAGATGGTGAGTACAGCTGGGGAGGGAGGACAGCAAGGGGACTATGAATAAAGCACTAAGATCCTGGGAACATAATGAGAGCCATGCAGAGGTACAACGCAGACATGACCCATCATAGCATTATAAAATATCAACAAGCCAGTTTTCCAGTGTGGGAAAGGCCTTTAACAGCACTAAGTAGGGAGGATGCCCCTACACGTCCTTTAGTTCTGAGCACTGGTGTCGTGGCTTTTGCCCAACATGAAACAAAGAACCAGCCCCGGGGCTGCTCACTCAACTTCCCACACACACACACTCTGGGATGGGGAAGGCAAACCCAACTAGTTCCTGCTGCTCCTTCCTCCTCAGCAAGAGGGATTCCTCACAGTCCTGCCCTGCTTCCCCACGGGTCCCTCCCATGGCAGAGTCCTCCACCAACCTCTGCTCCATCAGCCCTTCCCACCAGCCCCGGAGCTGCTCCAGCGCTGCCCGCAGAGTCACGGGGGCTTCGGGAACAGGCACCTCCCCTGCCCGGGGGCTTCCACAGCTGCACCAGCCCAGGCCATGGGCAGCAAATCCGAGTCCACTGGCCACAAAACCCAAGCCCACTGGCCAAGTTCTCCCCTCCTGGCACCCCTGGGGAATGTCCCACCAGGCTCCTCCAGGAGTGCAGGGGCACAGCTGCCATCTCGCCATGGGCTGCAGGGAAACTGCTGCTTGGGCACCTTCTGCCCCTCCTTCCTCACCAACCACCAGCACCCTCTGCCTCTGCAGCTCAGCTCTTCTTTCTCTGTAACTGCTGCTCTGCTCAGCTCTTCTCTCAGTCCTTTCCTATGTTCATGGCAGAGGTTCATCTCTTGTCCCTCTAATGGCTCCTTGGCTGGTTTGGAGCAGGGGCAGCTTCTCAGCTTCTCACCAGAGCCCCCCCTGGGGCCCTTCCCCTGCTACCAAAACCCCCACCAAACCAAACCAGCACATCTGCCTATTGCAGATTTCATCACAAAAGGAGTTCACACTTGAAAGGAAGAAGAAAGGAAGAAGAGATTGTGACTAATTGCTGACAAAATGTTTACTAAAATAGATTTTAGCAATAAAATTCAGAAGCTTCCCAAGGTTAGGATGCAAATTGAAGACCTAGAAAATATAAAAGTAGGTTCTGGTGAAAACTTTAACCCTGCCCGAGCTCATTTATAGACCCAAAAATTTTCCTAGAATCAGATAATGTAATAATTCCGAGCTAAAGCAAAACTGAAACTGAACTTTTTGGAAAGTCAGAAACTAAAAGAACAGTTTCTTCTTGAAAAAATGAAAAATTGTTTGACAAACCACAAACATTTCAATTTAAAATTGGAACAACCATTTTTTAATAAAAATTAACCTCAGACTATAAAAAGCACAGTAACTGGAAACCAAGGACTATGACATTGCCCAAGTGTCTGTAATAAATGCTCAAACTGCAAAACAAATATGGATTTGCAAAACATCTTGTTGTTAACACATTTGCATTTCCACTGACTAAAAGTATTCCCACCAAATTTCAGCCAGTTCCCTCTCTAATATCCTGCCTCCTTAATGCAATCATTTAATACTGATTTAAAGTCTGTGAAATGAAGGATGAAGAGCTGATATTTCTCCATAACCTTTGATTTTCTATCTTCTGTCTTTGGTCCATTTGATCCATAACATCCAGATTTCAGCAGCATAAGGCATTTTTTACATTTATTTTCATAATTTAATGTTTGTTTTAGAAAAAAGGAGGGGAGGGAAAGCTGCCAGGGCTTAATCATGCAGCAACTTTGAATCTTACCATGACTGGGGGAGGAAAAGAAATTCTGGCATCTTTGCAGCCGTGATAATTTGCATTGAGGAGCATCTACCCTTCGCAGCTCAAAAAAAGATGAAGTGCTAACTTCTTGAAGTGACATTTTGGAATTCGTGTGGAGGCTCTTATGCTGCATTTACCGCTCTGCTTCTTTTATTAAGCCAGGGATGGCAAACTGTCCAGAGGAATAAATGCTGTGGGGGCAGGTGGTGGTGATGTATCATTCAGGAAGGGAATTTATCCCCCAGAATAAATGGATATGGTAGCAAAAGCCATGACTCTGGAAACCAGGGAAGTGGAAGGCTCTGATCACTGAGGCATGTGTTCCTCAGCAGCATTCTGCAAAGGTTCCCTGATCCCCCACCAAAAGGCTCTTGTCACCCTTCTGGACTGAAATCAAGAAGGACAAAAAGCTGCATTTACCCACAGGGTGGTAAATGCCCTGAAGTCTGCAGCTGGGGCTGTTTCACAGCTCAGTTCCCCAGTGTTAGGGACATTTTGCTTCTGCTCCATTCCATGGCATCTGTGACCTGTGTGACAACTAAAGCTGCTTCCAGCCAAAGCAGCATCATTCAGTAACCCTTCAGAGTGAGCCCTGCAAAACGTGCCCTTGATGTGCAGCTCTGCCTGGGGAAGGGCTGGATGCAGTTTTGGTGGCCAAGCCTCCCAAGCCTGGTTCCTGTGGCAGCGTCCTGGTACCACCACAGCATCGTGGGGCTGGGTTTCTACCCCGTGCTGCCTTCGTACCACAGGGACGTCCACAAGCTCCTGGCTTCATTGCTTTGCTGATCTACTACTGCTGAAACCCACAGCTGATCTACCCTGCTGATATCCAGAAGGGTGTGTGTGAGAATGTGAGTGAGAGTCTGTGTGCACATGTGTGACTGCAGGTGGGGAGAGTCTCTCCTTGTCTGCCTCTGCTGCTGCAACCCATTCGCCCTGGCAGTCTCCTTGGAAATGGAGCTGAAGGCTCAGGACAGTGTCTTTAATGGTCCAGGTGGTTTTCCTTCCAGATACCATTCAGTAAGCATTTCTCTTCATTAAACATTAATGAAGAACCTGAGTAGTTAATACCCATATGATGCCAGCGCGGTGCAGCTCTTGCAGCTCCCTGCTCCTGCCGTTCCAAACCTTTTATTCCAGGTGTTTGTGCAGTGAGCTCAGCACCAGGGCTGGAGGGGTTCCTGTGGGACAGAGCATGAAGTCACTGTCAGGGCAAGCAGTGATCAGGGGTCGTTTCTTCCTAGTGCTCATAAACAGGTGCAGAAAACTCCTCTAACAATATTTCTGTGGGCTACAGAATCTTGTGCACCAGGAAGGCATGGCCTGGGGTAGGAAAGAAGCTTAGGGTTGTGTTTTAAACACTGTCTGGTAGAGGAGAGAGCTTTTCCCAGCTTTTAAAGGACTGGTCATTTTTAGAAGTGTTGTGATGGAGAGGAAAGCCAACATGCTGTGGCATCATGAGATTGGATTGGACATACAGTGCTTGAAACCTGCACTCCAGTTTCACTCTCCTCCTCAGTGTCCCTCAGCAAAGCTGGATCTGGATACACACCATTTCATGTCCAGGAAAACATCTGGTTTGGATTTGTTGGTAACTCCAGACTCTGCTGGAAGGGACTGGTCACCAGAAGGATGTCAAGGGGAACAGGTAGCATGACAGGAGAAACTGTATTTTATCCCCAGTTCCAGAGGGACAGGGATCTACTGGAGAGAGTCCAAGGGAGGCTACAGGGATGAAGAAGGGACTGGAACACCTGCCTGATGAGGAAAGGCTGAGAGACCTGGGGCTGTTCAGTCCAGAGAGGAGAAGACTGAGGGGGGATCTAATGAATGTCTCTAAATACATGAGGGCATCAAGAAGGCAGGACAAGCTCTTGTCACTTGTGCCCTGTGACAGGACCAGGGGCAACGGATTCAAACTGGAGCTCAGGAAGTTCCACCTCAAGATGAGGAAGAACTTCTTTGCTGTGAGGGTGACAGAGCCCTGGGACAGGCTGCCCAGAGAGGCTGTGGAGTCTCCTTCTCTGGAGACTTTCCAGACCTGTCTGGTTGCCTTTCTGAGGGATCTGCCCTGGTTTTGGTCCTGCTCTGGTGGGGGTGTTGGACTCAATGATCTTCAGCAGCCCCTTCCAACCCCTGACATTGTGATTCTGTGATCCTGTGATCCCAAAGGCTTTTTTGAGTTTATGGGAGGAAAATGTAAAAATAAAAGACATCTAGAAACAACTCCTTAAACTCTTAAAAAAGCTCCTGTCTGCCATATGCTCCACCTCCAAGCCTGGCCACCAGGGACTGCTAGGAATTCTAGGCAGATGATACAGCCTGCTTCTTTCATGCATGGCTGATGGATGCAGTCCCAGCTGGCTGCAAAGGCCAGCCTCAAGGAGCTATTTTCATACAGCTCCTCACGGGGACATCCTAGTACTTGCCTGGGCATTTGGATTCACATGGAAAAAAAAAAGCAGGAAAGGCAAAGCCTCCCCTAATCCTCATTTCTCATCAGTCCTTCAGCAGCTACTAGTCCTGAGGACAGACCATAGGGAAAACTGCTGAAGGCCTGGAGGAGCCAACAGATGACCAAAGTGTGGAGAAGTGTTGACAGTAAGGTGACAGCAGAAAACCTGCTAGTTCTTTCCACTGGAACAGAGACCATCATTCACTGGGGCCTTTGGGTGGTGGGAGAGACAAGTCAGAGGAACAACCTCAGGCTGAAGTGTCAGTAAGGAGGATCCTAGACTGAGACAACAAAGTGAATAATGACAGGTAGTCAGGACGAGCTGGTCTTCACACAAGCATCGTAAAGGAGCTCAGATATTAAATTGCTGAGCTGCTCACTGTGGCTTGTACCCTAGTGCTCAGATTGGCCTCAGTGAAAAAGGAACGGGTGGCAAATGAGATGCTCATTTTTAAAATGAACTCCTGGGGAACCTCGGGGAGCACAGAGCATCAAGTGTGACTTCTGCACCGGGAAAACTGAAAGAGCTATGGTGCAAAATAAATGAGAAGTCATGGATGTACAGTGGGAAGAAATGCTTCAGACATTTGTTTGAGCTCTTTGAAGGAACTGACAAGCATGTAGAAAATTATGATCCAGCTCATGGATTTCCCAAGTGCATCCTGCATGCTTGTCATTAGGAGTGCCTCAAGAACTGGCTGCCTTGGCATAAGGGGAAACATATCATACATTAAAGGAGAGGAATAAAGAGCAGGAATAAATGAAACTTGTTGCCAGTAGAGTTCCCCAAGGGTCTGTGCTGAGGTTTGGGTTGTATAATGTTCCTAAACTACCTGAAAATGGAGCAAATCAAATGGAGATGGTGTTTGCATGGATGTGCTGTTACTGAGAATAGTCAAATCTGAAACTGGGCTGGGAATTACATGGCCCAACCAGTTCTGACAAAGGCAAAAGAAAGCAGATGGGGAAGTCCACCCTTACCATATTAGCACAATGGTGAGCTCTTCAAGTCCAACCACAACCCATCTCTGCCAACCATTAACCCAACTCTACCAAGTCCAGTGCTTAAACCATGTTCCTAAGCACCACATCTCTGCATCTTCTAAACACCTCCAGGGATGGTGAGTCAACCACCTCCCTGGGCAGCCTGTGCCAGTGTTTAATTACCCTTTCAGTGAAGAAGTTTCTTTGAATATCCAATCTAAACCTCCCCTGGTGCAACTTGAGTCCATTTCCTCTTGTCATGTTTCTTTTTGATAGGGAGAAGACACCAAACCCCCTTCATTCCAACCTCCTTTCAGATAGTCACAGATGATCTCAGAGGTATTTTCCAACCAGAATGATTCTGTGATTCTTGCAGGTGATGGAGAAAAGCTTGACACAGCTGTGAAGGCTGTGACAAATGCAGGAGACAAAGAGCACTTGGTGAGTGTAAGGAATAAGGACCAGAGCAGCATCCAGTGAAACACCCAGGGAGCATTTGCAGCCCGAAGTCTGTGTGCCTTTCTGGCTGCCTCTCTTAAAGAAGTCTGTAGTAGAGTAAAAAATAAACAAAACTGGTTTAGAGAAGGACAGCAAGGATGAACAGAGATACAGATCAGCTCTCATGGGAAGAAAATACTCCAGCTTCACAAAGGAGGGATTTGATGGCTGTGTGTAGAGTGGGGATGAAGCTGAATAGGGAACATTCATTGCCACCAGCAGTTCTTGGGTTTAAATATGCTGGGAGTTGTCATGCTTGAAAGTTTGGCAAATCCAAACTTCCATGGAGACACAAGCACTGAAGATGGGAGCCAGCTAAGTGCCTGGAGATGGCTCCAGTAAAGATACATGTACTTGGTTCATCCAAGAACATTCTTCATAGTCAAGAGAAACACATCAGCTTGAGACACCAGTCCTTCCTTCAGGCAGGATCAACTGAATAGGATGACTTTCCCAAGGCAGCTGTGGCAGTCAGTCCAATCAAAGCCAGAGGTCACAGTCAAACCCCAGTAATTGAGGTGCTGAGATGTTCCAATTGTGATGTTCTCACTGCCATTGTCTCTGCAGGCCACATAGCACCATAGTTCTGGTGCATGGCCAGGGCACGTGGCAGAGCACAGTGCTGCTGCTACTTGTTCTACTCGAGATTGTAGTGAGGGTCTTGCAGGGACTGACACTCATTCAGATTGAAATTGTGCTGAATGGGATTCCTGGTAAACACCCTGGTACAGAATCTCATTAGCAAGCACAGCACATGACCCCTCAGCTGCAGCAGACACAGCAGCAGCTTCGTGGGGATGTCACATTAGCTGCTTAGACTTGTAACAAATATACCACGGTTCATTATCTTTTATATGAATCCACCTCACCAGTGCTTTTAAGACCTCTTGAAATAGGCATTTGCTATTTGCTTTTCGCTCATGCAGCACATAGTTCTCCAATTATAAATTAGTATTGGAGCCCCATACACGAAGCTTGAGGCCAAAACGCCCCGTGCAGGGCAAGGGGCTCCCAGCTGGCCAGTCCCTGCCTTTGGCATCACCCTTGGTGGCAGCATGAAGCACCCAGCAATTTCCTCAGCATCCTCTGCCTCCCTTGTCACCACAAAATGGGGATGATTGTGCTCTCAGAAAAAACAAAACAAAACAAAACAAAACAAATTAAGAAATAAGCAAGCAATGCCTTTGATGTTAAGGGAACCTGGCAGACAACAAGTGATCCATGGGACAGCAATGTGCCCTGGTGGCCAAGAAGGCCAGTGGTATCTTGGGGTGCATTAGGAGGAGTGTCTCCAGCAGATCAAGGGAGGTTCTCCTCCCCCTCTACTCAGCCCTGGTGAGACCTCACTTGGAGTGTTGTGTCCAGTTCTGGGCTCCCCAGTTCCAGAGGGACAGGGATCTACTGGAGAGAGTCCAAGGGAGGCTACAGGGATGATGAAGGGACTGGAACACCTGCCTGAGGATGAAAGGCTGAGAGACCTGGGGCTGTTCAGTCTGGAGAGGAGAAGACAGAGGGGGGATCTAATGAATGTCTATCAATACATGAGGGCATCAAGAAGGCAGGACAAGCTCTTGTCACTTGTGCCCTGGGACAGGATGAGGGGCAATGGATTCAAACTGGAGCCCAGGAAGTTCCACCTCAACACGAGGAAGAACTTCTTTCCTGTGAGGGCAACAGAGCCCTGGGACAGGCTGCCCAGAGAGGTGGTGGAGTCTCCTTCTCTGGAGACTTTCCAGACCTGTCTGGATGCCTTTCTGAGGGATCTGCCCTAGTTGTGTGTTGTTTTTTGGTCCTGCTCTGGCAGGCGGGTTTGACTCGATGATCTTCAGAGGTCCCTTCCAACCCCTAATATTCTGTGAATCTGTGACTGTGAAATGTTGCATGTGGGGAATCCATGTGGATTCTTCCTAGGGACTGCTGAGTGCAAGTTTATCCATTGCCTTGGTGTCCTGGGAACTCAGCCTGGGCGTTACAAGAACTGGGACAGACTCAGATGCAGGGATCAGCGAAACCTCTGGAAAGCCTGAAATCTATTTCTGGAGCTCTCTTGATGGTGTCCATAGTGTAAAGTGCTCTGGTGTTTAACAGGCATTCACTTGGAATAACCAGCACAGCTCATGAGTTGAAATGCACCACTGCAAAGTCACGCCAATCAAACATTTATAACATGTCATCAATTATTCTGTACACAGAACAGTGCCCAAAGATTTATAGCAAAAACAGTTCCTTCAGGCCTGTTCCATTAATATGTAATTAATTTGATAACGATAAATATTTGAGGGGAAACTGTTCTATTCAATCTAGCTCCAAGACCCAGTAAATGTGAGGGTTCCATGTGCCCAACTGCAGTCCAACCAGGTGAGACTTCATCATGCTCAGAAAAAAAAAAGAGGGGAAAAAAAAAAGGAAAAATAAAAAAAAAAGAAAACAGCTAGGAGGGGATAAAGACCAGGAACTACTTAATGACCTCTTCAGGGACTCCCAAGTATTTCAGAACAAATTCAACAGCAGTTTCTGTGATGTGCAGAGGAGGAATCTGGGGGAGAGAGGAAAAGGGTTTCACTTGAAATGTGGAGACAAAGGCAAGCATTTCATGCCCAAACCCTTCCTGGATGGAAAGTTGGATTCTTGACTAAGCCAAATTGATTTCAGAAAGTACCTGATTCCTGTGGGGCTGCAAAATCACATTTTCAATTGAAATCTTTAGGCAGAAAAAAACTTGAGAGCTTTGATGAAAAATCAGTTCCAAGAAATAAGATTCTATCTGCAGCTACTTCCCTCCTGACCCAATACTGTTACAGCTGGTTAATATTTCCCCAGTTAAGCTGTATTTTGACAGAGAATTGAATATTTTTTAACTAAACTACTTCTTTTCTTTTCTTTTCTTTTTTTTAAAAGTTTCTCCTTGTTCAGACTGCTGAACTTTTAACAAAAACCTTTCAGATAAACCCCCCTTTTTAATTTTTTAATGAAGAATAGAAAGTGCTTAGGGAGACATTAAAATCACTTTCCATCGACATTTCCATTCAGAGAAAACCCATCACTCAACCACCCCTGAAAGCAAGATCTCCCCAGGTGCTCATGCCTCTTTAGGCTGTATTTTTCTATCAAGTTGGTACTGCCTAAAAACCCAAAAGTCCTAGAGACCCTTTGTGGCAGGCAAGTCCTGGTGGACTCACACACAGTGGTGGGTCTCCCATAGCTTCTCTTTGTGAGTGAGGGAGGCAAAGGCTGCACGTGGCAGGGCTGAAGCCACCCAACAGAAGTGGCACCATGGTCCAGCACTGGGAAAGGGCTGTGGGAGTGTACAGATATGTGCTTGGCAGATGCTCAGCAGCCTGTGGACAACCGTAGGGCTTCACCCAGTGCTCCAGCAGCTCTGGAGCTCCATCCTTCAGGAACTTGTTTAATGCACAAGTCACTGAGCAAGGGGAAGATGTTACTTGCTCTTTGACCTGCCAACATGGTCAGACTCTGCTCTGGTGGGCAGTTCTGGTGGGCCATGTAGCAAAGATGGTTTGAAGGACCTGTCTGTCTGGTGTGCTGGGAGCAGGGTGGAAAGTCAACAAACATGGGAGAGAAAAGGCCAAGACTCTCCAGAGAAAAGGGGAGAGGCAGAGATGCCACCTCAGATGGACAACAGAAAAGAACAGGAAAGGTACAGCAGTGGAGGCACAAGTGAAACACAACAGGGAAGAGAGGAACCAGCTGGTGAAAGGAGCAGGGAGGAGAGCAAGGGAGATCCTGAGGTCCTGGGACAGAGTTTGCTCAGAAATGATGGCAAAATGGAGTGGGAACACACATGATGCAAGGGAGTGGGAAAGGCAGTGAGGGGGCATGAGGGAGCCTTGCAACAAAATCAATTAATACTTGAGCAAGTCAGCTGCTATTGAACGAGATTTGAATTTCACACCATTGCTGGGAACCTCAAAATAAACCTTTCCCCTTCCCAGTGCGTCAGAAATTCTGCCTTATAAGGCAATATTGCCTGGTGGATACTGTGCGGGCAGAAAAAGGAGAGAAAATAGACTGTAGAGCCCCTCTCCTCTTGCATCTCTCAAGCCCTTTATTTTGCTCTAATCCCCAGGCTGTGGTGGAGTTGGGAAGGGCTGTTTTCACCCAGCCTGTGTCAGGAGGAAGGAGAATTCCCCTGGGATGGAAAGAACAGAATTACAATTTCTGATTCACTGCCTGCAGTCAATGTAGCCTCCTGCTGCTCGTGGAAGGGGTGGGGGAAAAGGCATCAAGGCATCTGGCTGGGTGTGCTCTCCAGGGAGGCCCCTGCCTTGCCTTTCCCCGTAAAACCAGAATGCAGAAAATACAGCTGAGGACTCAGAGGCAGGGCAGGGCAGTGGGGGGAGCTCAGTCCCAGGGATGGGCTGGGCAGACTGAATTCCAATCAGAGTCAGCTGTTAAGCAGAGCAGGGGGGTGTTTCTAATGGGATTTAATGAAGCAGAGAATCGGTGCTGTCCTCTGCATCAAAGGAGCTTCCAGTTAGAGGGGAACGCTAAGCTTTTCATTACCAAATGAGCACAAAAATACCTGCCTGATAATCCTCAGCACTTACTGAGCACTTCAAACAGCTTTGCCAGCCCCAGAGAACAGCTTCTCAGTGCTGCCCAAAGCCACAGACACTCACCACTCTGTTGGTACCTCTGCTGCTCTGAGGCCGGGGATGGCAGCTACAGGGCACTCTGGCTCAGCCACTGGTGCTAGCCCACCTCACGAGCCCTGCTCACTGCTCCACCTTTATTTCCAAGTGGCTGGTTGCTGCTGGGACAACAGGCAGTGGTTATGGCATGGCACAGCTTCCATTTTTAGCACTGAATGCCTGCAAAACTGTCCAGCCATCACTTGCCTTCCGAGCTCCCAAAGTTCTGCTACCGTGAGATGCTTTTATTGGGGGTTCTTCTGAGGGTTAGGTAGGTCCTGAGCAGGAGCTGCCCATCCAAACCTCTCTTTCCCTTGAAAGAAGAATCAGTTCCAAACCTCCTCCCTCTCACTTGGATTCAGTGTCTCTTTCCATATCTGCTGTGAATATTTCACCCCTGTAGGCATGTTTTCCTGAAGCTCTGCCTGGCTTCTCCTGTCCAAAGTCCCTTTGCATCATCTACTCGATTGCTCATTTGTCATTCCTGCATGGAGGACTGGGCTAAAGACCTTCCCATTGTGCACAATTGCCTCAGTACACGGTGGGACATTTAGCTTCACAAAGGACCTGCAGCTGGGCCATAGGTTTTCTTTCTTTCTGTCCTCAGCTTCTGAGCCCCCAAACCTTTTCCTTTTCTTTCTCCTTAGCCATTTCCCCAGATCCAGTTTACCCATGGATCCTTGGGCAGTTTCATCAAAGCCAGAAACAAACCAGGACTTGTGACCTGGGATCAGTCTTTGTTTTGTTTATAGCTCACTTACCATGTGCAGACTGAGCTGGTGATTCTGTCCCATGTATGTAAATAAACAGCTCTTACCCATGTCCAGAAAAATTGGAACCTCTCTGAGTTTGTGGAAAATCTCCTAAATAAATCTATAAAATCAAGAGAGCTAATTACTTCTGTAGTAGATTATTGCTAGAATGTTTACTTCAAATGCAGAGGGGCTAAACAGATACATTTATGCTCCCTGATAAAAATAAGCATGAGTGGCTTCACTTCCCACGTGCTGCACCACCCCTACTCCAGGCCCTGCTCTGGATGCAGGCAGCCCTGTGGGATGGATCCCTCATCCTTTTCCACAGGAAAGGGCCACAGGCCTCCTCCTCCTTCCCATCCTCCTCTGCTCTCCCAGTCATGCAGGAAAAATCTGGCAGGGTTTCTTCCACTGCATATGGAAGCAGCTGCACCAAGACTGGCCACATTTCCCCTGCTCCTGTCTCAATTAATGGGCACGGGGACTCATGAGTCCCTCTGCACTCTCTCCCAGTCTTCTCATGGCTACCACCACTTACATCTCCATCCTCCATCCTTGGTCTTGTTTACCTTGCTAGGCTGTGTGCCCAGGCAATGTGTCTGTTTGCAGGGATGGATGGATGGATGGATGGATGGATGGATGGATGGATGGATGGATGGATGGATGGATGGATGGATGGAGAGATGGATGGACGGACAGATGGATGGACAGTGCAGGGCTGACAGCAATCATCATCTATGCTCATGAGCCAGATTGCAGTTCCACCATCACCATCTGTCTGTTTTGTTGGTTTTTTTTTGCTAATTAAGCAATTTCAGAGCATGGGGGGCTTCTAACGACTCCCGTTATCCCACTTCTGACACCACTTGTCGTGAGCCAGTACCGAGGGCTCCCGGCTGTCAGGATATTTTTGCGACTGCCCCTCCTGATGTGGAGGGGTCTGTGAATGAGCCCGAGGGTCACACGCGGCGCTGCCTCTTCAGGAGGAACAGCCACCGCTGGACCGCATCTGGAGTATTGTGTCCAGTTCTGGGCCCCTCAGTTCCAGAAGGACAGGGAATATCAGAAAAAATTTTTTTACTGTGAGAGTGACAGAGCCCTGGGACAGGCTGCCCAGAGAGGTTGTGGAGTCTCCTTCTCTGGAGACATTCAAAACCCGCCTGGACGCCTTCCTGTGTGATGTACTCTAGGTGACCCTGCTCTGGCGGGGGGGTTGGACTAGATGATCTTTTGAGGTCCCTTCCAACCCCTATGATTCTGTGATTCTATGACCGTATTTCAGGGGGGTAGTTAGAAAGCACCCCCACCCCACCATGCTCAGACATTGCCTCTAAAGCCAAGGTTTGCTCCACGAACTGATCAGTTTATTAAGGGTTAACACAAACCGAGGGATGATGTTTAAGGACAATGCAGGTGTGAATGGCTACCAGGGATATCAATATGTGTGTAGTGAGAAAGTGTCCTTTAGGGAGGCAACGCAAGAGGTCCTGAGCTCTTGAGGGAGAGGGTTAAGGACCAAAGGGAGGAGGGGAGGAGGGAAGGAAGCCCGATGCCGGTCCTCCTTAAAAGGTCGAGCTGTGTGTGCGAGTATGAGGAAAGGAGTGTGTGAGTGTGTGTGTGTGTGTGAGGTGATGTTACCCTCCAGCGGCTTGTCCAGCGTCGGTCGGTGGCTGGAAGGCAGGACGGCAGGTCCGTGGTGTCGGAGGGGCAGCCTCTCGGCAGCGGGTGCAGCAGCCTCTGGTTTCCCCTCAACAGCAGCAACACGGGGAGGGGGCTCCGGCCCCGACCCCAGGGCTCGGGACCCCGGCACGCTCGGCGCTGAGGCTCAGGCTGGACCCGGGGCAGGCAGGCAGGCAGGGTCCCAGCACCAGTGTCCGCAGCAGGGGGGTGTCCCAGGCAGAAAGCGTCCGAACGGGCCTCAGGGAGGAGGGAAGGGCCCACCTGCTGCCCTCGCCCCTTTGATACCCCCTGACCCACCTGTCCAGTCAGTGTCACTGTCCAGAGCCAACGAGCGTCCGTGAGCCCCAAGTTAGGGTGGCGACTGCCAGGGGCACAGGAGGGCTTGTCGCTCCTCCTTTCTGCCCCAGACCACATCCGTCGTATTTTTAACAAATAACTAAGACACAGTATTAATACAACATTGTAAACATTGAAATTTGTCAATCATCTAGTCTAAATCAAACTCTTACTAACATCCCAAACTCTTACTAACATGCCAGACTCCTATTATTTCTGACAGTCATTAGGTTGCTCAATTGTTATTCTTGAACCAGGTGAGAGCATTTATATTATCATTCACCCTTCGATCCTGAGGTGCTTGTTCTAGTGGGAATCTTGAGTGAAGTCGTCTCACTCGAGTACAGTTCATCCACGAAGGACATATGCTGGCTATACACAGATACAAGATTAGGAATAGAATAATTGCAGTTATTATAACACAAACTCAGTTTTCAATTCTAGTGGAAAAAAGGAAAGAAAAAGAGATCATTTAGGGAATTCCCCAATTTGAACCAAATTCCTGTCACTTCAGTGGGTTCTGCAATAATGTTCTTAATCACCGCCATCCAATACAATATATTGCAAACAACAACTCAAAGGCAAGTATAGGAGGAGACAATGTTACAGAGCACCTTGTTCAGGCCATGGGGTGATCAGTCCCACAGCGGTCACAAAGTAACTCCTCCGGAGTCCAGTAGCAGGTTGATCAGGCCTGGTCCTGTCACCGGGATGTCTCTGGCTCTTTAAGCTGTCATGATTTGCAATATCTTAACCAACATCACTAGACACAGGTACACAGAAATGTAAACATACAAAATTGAAACACCAATTTACTCAACATGAATGATCCGTTTGGTACTGATTTTATGGTGTCATTTAAATCGGGTGCAACCCATGTATTTGAATCCACTGGTGTTTGTAAGGTGAGCTTGACCTCACCAGTATTTGGCAGGTTTGCCAAAACAGTCTGTCCAGGGTGGAGGAGAGTTTGAGATTGTTTAAAAGAGCTCTTGTTTTCTCCGTGACCTTGAGTAGTGTTCAGGCGGGGGCACCCGTTCACCCCCCACCTACTGTTCATAGTAGTGACTGCATCCCTCAATCTTTCGTCCCATTTCGAGTCCTGTGGGCAAACGAGACTTTTAATTAACCCATTAGGGCGTTCTACTATCCCATTAGCTTGTGGCTAGTATGGAACATGAAACGTCCATGTGATACCTTCCCTTTCAGCCCATTGTCGTACAAGATGTGAGGTGAAGTGAGTTCCCTTGTCAGATTGGATATTTGTGGGTTTAGGTAGAATCCCAAACACCTTTTCTAGGAAGCAAACCGTGTTTTCACCGTTTGCCTTAGAAACAGCTTCAGCACAGGTCAATCCTGACACCACTTCCACAATCACAATGATGTATTGTTTGTTTCCTGATCTTCGGAAGGGACCTGCCATGTGGACCACAAGGGTTTTCCTTCCTTGATATGCAGAGTGTCTGTTGTTAGGGGATGTGCCCCAAGTCTAATTTTGCAAAGATCACATGAGGAAATGACTGTTTGGCACTGCTTGCGGGTGACAGGCCACCCACCGGCTTGTGCCTCTTTGTAGAAATAATTTGTTTCAATTCCTGATTTTCTCCTTCTGTGATAGCTGATTGGATTTCCTTCACCTCAACTCCAGGTAGCTCATCAACATAGTTATTCCACTCACTAGCTTCATCCTCTAGAGCAGTTTGGTGCGAAGGTATCCATCCTACATGGAAATTAGGGTTCTTTTTGCCAATTTTCAGAATTTGTTGCCATTTCTATTTATGCCAGACAGGCAGCCTGTGAATTTCCCAGTTATTCCTCTCCCAGAAAGGAATCCATTCCACACGGCCTTTAAAAACCGCAAAGGAATCTGTGTAAATGTCCACAGTGTCCTTGGAGGCTTTTTCTTTTACAAAAACATGAAGAACAGCATCCAATTCTCCCACCTGGGCGCTGCCCTTATCTTGGTTTATGATTTGTTCGCCTGTGGCAGGTTTAACTGCGGCAGATTTGAACAACCAAGTTTTCCCTTCTCTTCGGGACGAAGCACCTGTAAAGGAAGCGTGAACCATTTCACTTCAATATTCTGGCGCTTCTTTGATAGGACTGGGAACTTTCATTTTCAAATCCTTTTCATTTGTAGACTCAATTTGTTCCGGAATTTTTAATGGTTTATCTGGGCCTTCTCCAAGTTGGGACAGTCCAGAATAGTACTCCATTTGACTATAGCACTTTCTGATTGTACCCTTTTGGGATATTCCTTCTGGAGGGGCCTTTCCAGGTAGTACTTGGCTAACTACCTTGAAAGGGCCTCAAAGAGTTATGTTTTGTCTTTTAATGATCTTGCTGATTTCTTTTAGTGCTGTACACACTGTTAGCAATCCCTTTTCCAGAACAGAAGATCGTTTTTCTGAATCCTTCAATGCCTGAGAGTAAAAGCCAATTGGTCAAGTACTCCCAGTAGGTCCTTGTTGCCAAAAATGATATGGTGAGGCACTGGCTGAAAACCCCCACTCTATTATTACTGGATCCCCTGGGTGAAGGGGCCCCAGAGTTTGGTATGTCTGTGCCTCCAATAATACTAGTTTGAGGGCCTCCTCATGAGACTGATCCCATTCCCAGCACGCACCCTGGGTCATGCCCGTGTTTCTCAAGGGAAACATTGTTCTTCTGATGTCCCCAGGAGGAACTTGCAGCCCGTCTCTTCCATGGGACTCCTTGTAAAAAGGGAGGCTCCATCTTCTCGAGGGGCACCCTGTGAGGACTGGCACGTGGCAACGAGCTCTGCCCGGAGCCTTGTCTCCTCCAGGCTGAACAGAGCCAGCTCTCCCAGCCTTTCCTCCCAGCCCAGGCTTCCCAGTTGTGGCTGCAGCGCCGCAGGCTGTTCCCTTGTCCCAGGCAGGGCAGCACTAAGCTCAGTGTTTGCCCAGACGCCAGTGGCCGTTGGGGCGGTTCAGCCGCCTTTCCATTCGCTGCTGTTGGCAGCTCCCAGGCAGGCCCAGAAAGGCTCTGGGAGGTCCCTGGACACCATGAAGAAGGCACAGGACCTCGGCAGTGTCCAAAGGAAACGGTGTATTTGTAGGCATCACAGGAGCGTTATCACCAGGGCTGACGGGCTCGGGGGCGGCTCCGGCTTCGGGCCAGAGGAGATTGTCACAGCTCCTCACGGAGCCACCGCTGTGGGCCCTGCCCTGTGGCCATGAAGTGCACGCCCTTGGAGTTTTCCAGCATCCCAGACCTTTCTTGTTCTTACAATGAGCTAGTTATACCCTTGGATAAGCTGACGCCGGCATCTTTCCTGTTTGTCGGGACACCTGTCTGCAGCCCAGCCTTCTCCAGCTGAATGCCAGCGTTTCTGCAAGCAGTTACAATCTGCTCCCGGCTTGCAGGCGGTTGCAGCATCCCCCGGGTATTCAGCCCTGCAGAAGCTTCTGTTCAGTTCTTAGCGCTCCTCTCGTTCAGATGTTAACACGGCCTGGCAAGGGTTTCTACCTGCTCTTGCTCCAGTTCCCCTCACAACTCCTGCTCTTGTCCTCAACACACACTTCCAAGTCAGCTTCCCCGTGGCTTCAGACCCACGCAAGTGACTGGGTCGCTGGGCCCTGAGCGCCATGAGTTTCCCGTTCCTACAGTGGGCCGCTCCCATCCCCCCGGCCCAGCAGAGGGGTGCAGCTCATGTCCACAGCGAGGAGTGCTCGTCCCCAGGGTCCTGCCACAGGGGTTCTGTGGGGACAAGGGAAGGCTGTGCTGGGCAGGGGTGTCAAGGGCTGAGCAGCGGGAGCTGTGGGGAGAGGGTGAGGGGCTGCTGAGGCCCCGAGCGCAGCCAGCTCCCCCCAAGGGCTGAGCAGCCATCGCCTGCCCAAGCTGCGCAGCCAGGCCAGCCTGCCCTCCCGCCACAGACCTGCCGGGGAAGAGGGGCAGGAAGAAGCAGGGAGGGGCAGCAGGAAGCCCCTCAGCGCTTGCAGCCCCGCGTGGGGACGTGGCAGGGCTGAGGCGCGGCCTGGGGAAAGCCCTCCTGCTGAGGAGACCGTGAGCTGGGGGCAGCTCCCTGAGGCCCCTGCCCACTGCAGAGCCCCCCTGGCAGGGGCACGGGTGTGTGCTGCCCCTCTGTGACACGCTCTGAGGTCACAATGGGACAGCCCCCATATCCCCAGGCCACCAGCATCCAGCCCACACACCCGAGGCCGGGCCGAGGGGACTCCAGACGCTGGGGCTGCTCTTGCCAGCACTCTGCTTCAGCCGAGCTGCTCTGCAGGGAGGAGGAGCAGGGAGAGAGGCAGCAGCACAGCACGGCGAGCGCTGAAGGGCGCAGCCGAGGGAGAGCAGAGAGGACGAGGAGGACGAGAAGGAAGCTTTTGGCGGGAAGCAAGAGAGCCCTTGGCCGCCACCTGCTGCACTTGCTGACTTGTTGAGCAAGGCTGCAGCTAAGATGGCCACAGAGTGCTTCTTGCCTGCCCGCCTGTGCCCGACAATGCAGAGGATCCAGAGGGCTGGTAAGGCCCTCAGGCCCCGTTGCAGGAGTGTTGCTGGCTCAAGGGCATCTCTGCCAACAGGCACGGAAAGCCTGAGGGCTGTGGGGGTGGCTGCTCAGGATGGCTGCCTGCAAGAGGGCACCTGCTTGAGCAGCCCTGAGGGCTGAGGGGCGCATCTGCCAGACACGGCTCCTCCTTCTCTCCTGACACGGCCCCTGCCTTCCTGGGGCAGCCCAGGCGCAAGTCCCTGGCCCTGAAGGGCTGCTCTTTGCCTTGGGGAAGGCGCGAAGGTGCTGGTGGGCCACACGGAGTGGCTGGCTTCAGAGATGGGGCACGGGGAAGCTGCTTCCTGCTGGGGAGCCGGCGGCACCTGCTCGGAGCAGCTGAGACCTCTGTGGAGCACAGCACTGTGCCCTTGCTGGCCCGTCAAGCCGCTGCCGGTTTCCCGCAGGAGCGCGGCACAGCCGCCAGGAAAGGAGCCCTTGGGGAGGCAGGCTGGGCTGTCCCGTGCTTCTCCTCGGGGTCTGGAGAGACCACCTGAAACGCTCGTGTGATTTGGAAACCTATCAGTCCTTGGAGCCGGGGTGGGCTGAAGGGTTTTGAGGTTGCTGCCTCAGAGCGTGACGTGTCCTCCCCTTGTTTTTGCAGCGTTCGACAGGCTCTGGATCAGCATTTCGTTTTACCTCAGCCAACAGCTGGCTCTCCACCAGGTGGGACTTGCCTCCTGCTCCTCCCCTCCCACCCTGATGAAGGCTGACAAAGTCCGGACAGCCCTTTGCCACGGAGTACAGCTGTTCTCCCTGACCTGTCGGCTTCTTCATGGGCGAAGGGGAGGGAGAGGGAAAGAAGGAAAGCGCAGGCCCTGTTTGTCTTCTCCCAAGGTTTCCAAAGAGCCCCCCTGGCTCTTGGGTTGCTGAGGCCTGGGCAGGGCACCACGCACCGTCCCCACTCTCTGACGAGCTGTCCAGCTGTCCCTCCAAGACTTCTTCTGATGCACCATCTCCTCTGTTTCAGGATGTCCACATTCCTGGTCTGGGGAGTTTTGCGGTGGTGAAGAAGGCAGTAATCAGGACGGGGAAGGATCTGGTGGTTGTGGTGAGACCCGTGTTCCGCCTGTGCCAGACTGTTGCGACACATTATGGCCTCCGATGCGCTGACACAGCCGCTCCTGGTAAGCAGGCAGGCTGAGAGCAGCACTTGCCCTTGAGCAGAGCGGGGAGGTGGGCTCTGCTGCCCAGAGGGGACTGAGCAGAGGGTGAGCTTCTGGGCAGAGGCTGTGGCAGCCGGGCAGCTCCGGAGCCACCTCTTGCCTGAGGGCCTGGCAGCTGCTGCCTTGGACCGCTGCCTGCTGGGCAACTCTGCACGGCCCCCCGTTCCTCTTGTCTTTCAGTTCCTGGACGTCGTAAGCAGCTGCCCTATGCTCGGATCGCCTCAGACAACGGTGTCGTGCAGAGCACGGTGCAGCTCTGCATGGAAAGGACCCTGCGTCTTTTCCACATCTGCCTGCAGAACGGGAAGAACGTTGCCATCGTTTGGCGGGACGTGGGCATGCTGATTGTCCAGGGCAAGGACCTGAAAATGAGCTTTTACAGAGACTTTCTGCGAAGGCTCAACAGGACCGACAAGGCCTTGGAAGCTCTTCTCAGGGTAGGATGCTCCTTTTCCCAACACCACTCTTGGCTGTTCTGAAATGCTTCCTGGGGGCTGCTCTCTCCTGGCCTGCCGTGCCTTGCTCAGCCGCTTGGGCTCCTGCTGGGCTGCAGCTCAGCAGGCTCTGGGTAGAGCACTTGATGCGTGCCATGGTCTGGCTGTGCAAGAGACACCCCCAGCGGGGCCTCACTTGGGGACAGAAGGCCAGGCTGATGATGGGCAGTGCTGCTTGCCCCCCTCCTGGGGGGCTGGGTGCAGAGGCACAGGCAGAGAAATGCTTGCTGAGGTCAGAGCCCTTGGGCTGCTCCAGCTCTTGGCTTGTGTTGCTCCAAGGTGGACTGAGCAGCCAGCCCTTGCCCGTGTCCCCATCTCCCACCATCTCTCTCCATCCTCCTTGCAGCTGCCAGAGATGAGGGACTCGGTCATCTCAGGCCAAGCCACTGCTGCTTCCCAGACCTCTTCTGGAGACGTTCTCATCCTGCCAGAGTATGTTTGCTGGAAGGCTGGAAACACAGCAGCACAGGCTGACGGAGCCTCGCCTGCCCCTCCAGGACCTGGACTTCCTGCCCTGGTCCTCCGCCATGGGCTGCCTGCGGTGTCCCTTCTTCAGCCTGCTGCCTTCCTCCTCTTTCCAGGTACAAGCGCGAGACCGTGCCTAGGACGGCAATGGTGAGAATAGACCCGTCAGGACGTGTGACGGTTGCCCCAGAGCAGGGCTGGAAAAAAGCTGGTGCCAGTGGGAACAGAGGTAAGGGCCCAGCGTGTTGCTGGCAGGATTTCCTTCCTCCAGGTCTGGAGGGGATCAGAGCTGAGGCTAAGGCAGGATGCCTGGAAGAGGGAGAGGCACCTCCTGTGACTCTGGGTACCTGTTGTGGTGAAGCCTGCAGGGAGCCCTTGTGGAACAAGGTCTGGGGACAGCCCTGCACCTCCAGTGGCCACTGGGACACCTTCCCAGGGGCTTTCAGCCAAAGGGACGAGAAGGACCACCTTCATCAGTGTGACAGCAGGCTCCAGCAGACCTGCAGGGCACTCTCGCAGGAACGGGGACAAGATAGGCACCCGGAACACCCCCAAGATCCTGTTCTGACCCACTGTCTCCTCTCCTGTTTCCAGAGGAGATTGCTCAGATGCAGCTCCTTCGTTGGGCAAGCCTTCCTCCAAAGCGGATTCCTGCAGGGCGTGTCAAGGCAGGGCAGGGACAGAAAGCTGGGGGCACGAAGCCTCGTGCCAGGTGAGACGCTTGCGGCTGGGGAGGAGGGTGACCCCTTGTCTCTCCTCTGCGGGAGATGTTTCTCCTGGATGCAGAGGCCAGAGGAACTGCGCGTGTGTCTGCGGCCATAGGCCCCTGTTCCTCTCGTTGCTGAGGGAAGAGAGGGCCTAGACCTCGGGCATCCTGAATTGGAGTGGGGCTGCTGGGCACAGCCCAGCCTGACAGTGTGGGGCCAGATGCAGCTGCAGAAGCAGCTCCTGCTGCGCTCCTGCCAACGCACCCTGGGGTGTCTCTGCAGGCTGCTACCGGCCATCCAGGGGAGCTCCGTCAAGGAGAAGGTGAAGGAGAAGGAGGAGGAGAAGCAGAAGGAGAAGAAGGAGAAGGAGAAGGAGAAGGAGAAGGAGAAGGAGAAGGAGAAGGAGAAGGAGAAGGAGAAGGAGAAGGAGAAGGAGAAGGAGAAGGAGAAGGAGAAGGAGAAGGAGAAGGAGGAGGAGAAGGAGAAGGAGAAGGAGGAGGAGAAGGAGAAGGAGGACAAAGTCCTTCCTTTGCGCATCAACAGAATGGTGGACTTCGTCGCCAGAGCTATTGAGGAGAGACAAAAGGTAGGTGGGCTGGGCTGCTGCAGGGGGCCTGTTGCACTGGCCTGCAGAGCAGCGTCGCTCCACACCCGCCCCTTCTCACTGTGCTCTCCCTGTGTGTTCTTGGCACCCCCGGCCAGTTGCTTTGGTGCTTCCTGGGAGAGAAGTGCGCTACTCTGTCCTTGGCAAACGCACTTTTCACTGCCCCGGCTGATGGGCCACAGCCAGAGGCCTCCCTTGGGGGTGTTCCTGTGCGCAAGGTGACTGCAAGGCTTGTCTGGGGTGGCCAGCTGCCAGGTGGCTTTTAGCCTGCTGGTCACTTAGCTCCCTGCTCATTCCCAACAGGCTCTTTGCTGGAGCCTGCAGGAACCCAGGGGCAGAAAGGCAGATAGAAGGGACAGGAGGGAAAGTGGGAATGAAAAGCACTCAGCCCTCAGCAGGGCAGACTAATGCTGCCTGCTGTTACATTTTGGTGGTCTCCCAGAATAAACAGGCCAAGAAGAAGAAGAAGCTGCCACCACACGTCTTGAAATACCTGAAGGAAGAGCAGGCAAAGAAGAGGAGAGAGCTGGCAAAGAGCAGGAGAAGAAAGAGAAGCCAGTCAGCGACCCAAGCGAAGGCTAAGGGAGACACGAGGACCAAGAGGGGCCAGGTACTTGGAATTCCAGCAGGAAAAAACGCCTTTCTGCTGCAGGGCGACTGGCCTTGCAAGGTGCCTGTAGCACCCGAGCCTTGGTAGCAGCATTGCTGCAGCAGTGCAGGCTGGCTGACTGCTGCCTTTCCGGAGCAAGAGGGGTGACAGGTGGCTGTAGTGAACCCCCGCTGACACTCAGGCGTCACCCCAAGGGCATGCTGAGGTCCTCCTCCTGGATTTCCCCGTCCCACTAGGGTCCCTGCCAGCAGGTTCTGGGAGTGGGTGTGCTGGGAAGCAGCACCCAGCGAGTGCGGGGCTGTTGTCTGAGAGTCTCTCCTGTGCAGGAATCCAGTTCCCCATCGCCAGCCGGGCGACCATCAGCCAGGAAGGCATCAGCCCGGCAGTCACCAGCCGGGCAACCAGCAAGAAGGCAGCCATCAGCCCGGCAGTCACCAGCCAGGAAAGCAGCAGGCAGGCCAGCACCAGCCGGGCAACCATCAGCCAGGCCTCCATCAGCCAGGCCTCCATCAGCCAGGGAACCCTCAGCCAGGGAACCCTCAGCCCGCCCCGCCACTCACAGGCAGGCGAGGGATTGCAGAGCTGACCTCCTGGAGAGGATGTTGGGGCAGCAGCAAGGGGGCAAGGGACATCCAGCCACGGTGCAGGAGGACAACCGTGTCCCCCCGAAGCGGTAAGAGTGTGTCAGCTCCAGCCACGGCCTGGGGCAGTGGGGTGGTGCTGAGCTGCTGGCGGGGCACCAAGGAAGCCAAGGCCCGAGCCACGGGGCTGCACAGAGCAGCTGAGGAGTTCTCCAGCCATGGGAATGAGCTGGGTACAGCCCGACGGCAGGGGCCAAGGCAGGATGCTGGCAACTCCTGCTGCCTGGAAGGGGCTGTGGGGCCAAAGGGCGCACCAAGCGTGGGGCTGGGTGCGGGAAGAGAGAGGCAGGAGGGTCACAAGCCTCGGTCCTTGCTGTTGCAGGAGCCTTTCCCCGCGGACACAGCGCGTCCTGCTGCAGGTGGTGACGTGCATCCTGGGGCAGGTGGCCCGCAAGCGCAAGGGCCAGAAGGATGAGCAGAGGGATCTGCAGGAGAAGCTCAAGTGGTAAATCATCCCTCCCGAGGCGGGCGGGGCTTCCATTCACGCAGCTTCCTCTGCGGGGCTCAGAGGGGCTGTTGGTGGCCCCGGGCTCTCGGCAGGCGTCCAGCCCGGCAGCCCCGGCTGGGCAGCGCTCTGCCTCCCTGCGCTCAGCCCACTCTCTCCCGCTCTGTGTCGCAGCGAGCTGGCGGTGCTGCAGTGGAGCCGGGCGAGGGACCAGCTGCAGAGCAGCCAAGACCCGCAGGCAGCTGGAGCCCGACGCGCAGCCCAGGCTGGGCCAGGGCAGAGGAGCGCAGGAGCGGTACGTGGCGTGGGCTGGTGGGGCTGCAGCCGCCCGGGGAGAAGCACCGCTGCACGGCTTGGGTGTCTTCTGAGAGCCCTGCCCCTGTGCTCAGCTGAGGGCTGCAGCCCTTCTCGCCGGCGTTGCTGGAGAGGCAGCAGGTTGTTGTGCCCCTTTCCAAGGCAGCCGTTGCTTGTGTCAGCTCCAGAAGCCGCCCAGGACTTGTTGCCCTGCTGGTGTTTGTCCCGGCAGCGGCCCTGCCAGGCGTGTCTGGCACAGCCAGCAGCTGGGCTGCTCTCAGCCCCGGGCCACTTGGCTGCGGGGCCGTTGCAGAGAGGCTCTGCAGTCGGGCCTGCGAGGCCTGCGAGCAAAGCAGGGCTGCCGGGGAGGCTGCAAAGCAGGGGCAAGAGGGAGGCAGGGCGGGAGGGGGAGAGCTCAAGTGGCCCCAGCCTGCTGCGGGGAGACTAAGGCTGCTGCTGCTGCTTTGCCGTGGCCCTGCAGGCACAGCCCCGCGTCTGCACGGAGGAGGAGAGACAGAAGCTCTGGGAGTCCTTGCGCAAGAAGTACCAGCAGAAGGCAAGGCGAAGGAGGAGAGAGCCATGGCAGCGCTGAAGGCTGGCAAAGAGCAGGGAGAGCCATGGCATGCCCAGGTACTGCAGGCAGGGCAAAGGAGCTGGGAGAAGAGCTTTCGTCTCCTGCCGGGGAGCCAAGGCGGGAAGGCAGGCTCAGCCCCCGGTGCCAGGTGCCCCTCTGCAGCCCCAAGCAGAGCTGGCTGTGGGGTTGGACGGCAGCCTGGGGCTGTTTGGGAGAGGGGAGAGGCGGGAGGGTCTCAGCTGAGGTGTCAGACTTTGTCCTTGCCTTTTTCCGTGGGCAGAGCAGCCACCTGCCTCCTCCGGAAGGCAGAGGGAAGAGCCCATTGCCCTGGTGCTGAGGAGGACTCCCTCAGGTAAAGATCTCTGAAGATGGCAGGTGTTTGCCCTGCCCGGCAGCGCCCTTCCTTCCTCTGACTCCGCACAGCCCCTGGGCAAAGAGGTCTCCTCCTGACAGCCCTGTGGGTGTGGAGAGCAGCAGGCCGGGCTTGCAGCACAGGGACCGTGGGCCTGCTCTCTCCAGGGGCAGATCCCACCACGTGTGCTGTGTTGCTAGACCCGCAGTGTTGCTCTGCACCTCTCTGTGCATCCAAGACTGCAGAGCTTCGTGTGCAGCTCCTCAGCTCTGCGGCGCAGATCCCGCCCGCGTCGGTGAGTGCCGGGAGAGCCCCTGGGGCACAGAGGCTGCCCAGAGAGATGTCCAGCAGGAGCCTCCTCCAGCAGGGCTGGGCAGGCAGGCTGTGGGCAGCAGCACTTCCCCCTGTTGAGTAAAGTCTCGCTTGCAAACCACTGCGTCTGACTCTCTGGCTCTTTCCTTGGTGTCTGTGACATTGTCACTCAGCAGTGGGTGAGCTTTGGTGGGGCAGGGCAAGGCCACTGCAGGCAAGAGGGCTGGAGGGCTTGGAGGGTCGCAAGATGACCGGCTTGGGTCAGTCTTTTTCCTTGTGGCCATCATTCCTGTCAGGTGCTCTCGGCAGCTCTCAGAGCGGGCCGCCATCCAGGCAGGAGAGGCCTCGGCAACGTTTTGCAGGGGTGATGTTTAGGGAAAATGCAGATGTGAATGGCTCTATCTATACACTAAGAAAGTGTCCTTTAGGGAGGTAATGCAAAAGGTCCTGTGTTTTTAAGGGAGAGGGTTAAGGACCAAAGGGAGGAGGGGAGGAGGGAAGGAAGCCCAAAGTCAGTCCGCCTTAAGAGGTCACGCTGTGTGTGCAAGTATGAGGAGAGGAGTGTGTGTGTGTGTGTGTGTGTGTGTGTGTGTGTGTGTGTGTGGTGCTGTTCCCCTCCGGCTTGTCCCCGAGGCAGTTGGTGGCCCCTTCTCGCCAGGCAGGACGGCAGGTCTGCAGCCCGTGGTGTCGGAGGGGCAGCCTCTCGGCAGCGGGTGCAGCAGCCTCTGGTTTCCCCTCAACAGCAGCAACACGGGGAGGGGGCTCCGGCCCCGACCCCAGGGCTCGGGACCCCGGCACGCTCGGCGCTGAGGCTCAGGCTGGACCCGGGGCAGGCAGGCAGGCAGGGTCCCAGCACCAGTGTCCGCAGCAGGGGGGTGTCCCACGCAGAAAGTGTCCGAACGGGCCTCAGGGAGGAGGGAAGGGCCCACCTGCTGCCCTTGCCCCTTTGATACCCCCTGACCCACCTGTCCAGTCAGTGTCACTGTCCAGAGCCAACGAGCGTCCGTGAGCCCCAAGTTAGGGCGGTGACTGCCAGGGGCACAGGAGGGCTTGTCGCTCCTCCTTTCTGCCCCAGACCACAGCTGTTGTTTTGGGTTCCGTTGCCCTTGAGAAGCAAGTCTGTTTTAGTCCCTTAGCTGGGGATAATCAGGAGAGGCCTTCGCTGGCTGAAAAGGCATTTTGTTTAGACTTATGTGGGGAAGAAAAGAACAGTTTCCCACACCATCTCATGGTTTCTTGAGGACAGTGACGTGGTGCCCAGCACATCAGCTGGTTCAGCAGTTCCAGTCAAACCATTTCTCAAGCATCACATGCTGGAGTCACACGTTTAGCTGAATTGGAAGTGAACCACCAACTTCCCATGACCTGCCATGGAGCTGGCAGCCTGTAAAGCACAGAGACAACCTGCCTGCCCTCAGCTGAGCAGTGCCCCTTCCACAGGGAAGCCCCCCACCCTTCCCCATGGAGCAGGATCCATCCAGGGGGGGCCAGTGACCTGCGGGGTGAACACGCGCTCCTCGCCTGTCAGCTCTTCACATTTGGCCAATCCATCCTTCCCTTAATGGTGATTTATTTCACAACATCTCAGCAGAGGTAATTTCCATATGGCACAGACTGCTGGAGTGGGCATTTTTCATGATATTTAGAAGCCAAGTCACTTCAATTTGCATAATATTCAAATGATTTCTAAATGTTGAAAACAGTTCACAGGAGAAAAACAAAAAGGTTACTCAAATTCCCCATCTTTCCTCCTGCCTCTGAGTGCAGGGAAGCTGGTCAAGATGCACTTGATGCATCCTGGATTACTGCTGGGAGAGCAGTGAGTGTATTTGAAGTCTAACCTGGTGGGAAGGGCCAGGGAACGTGGTGGAGGGGGAAACACACAAGCTCACCTGCATGTGCAAAGCAGGGGGATGCAGATCAGGTTGCTATTACTTGTCAGAAAGGTTGCTTTGATCTGGGAATTCAGCACTGTTCCCTCTAGTCCTGGGTGATGACATGGTGTCCCAAGGGCTCCATCTCCCAGTGCCTTGCTGTCTTCCTTTTTTTTTTTTCTTCTGTTTTTGCTTGTCTGGTCAGTGCCTCTGAACTGGGGAGCTGGATTTAGGGAGGCAGGAGAACTGGCTTCCCATGCTAGAGCTTCTGCTCACATGGGCAACACCCCCTTGTTCAAGGGGAGAGGACTCCTCTGATCATCACAGGAGCTACCCAGGAAATACAGCGTATCCCACATGGGACCCCATCAGGGCTAAGTGCTGCAGTTGTGGTCCCAGCCTTGGTCCCTGGAGCTGATCTCTGCAGTAGGCTCTAATCCACTTTCAGCCTGTCTTCCCACTTCATTCAATTCCAGGGTGGCTCCTCACTGAGCATGATTTCATCTTAAGTAACTCTTTTCCCTTTGTTTACCTTTGACAAATATTTGCGGATTTAGGACCTCACATCCTTGGGAGGGATTATGCAAAAAACCTCTGTAGCCCTCCCTGCCTCACATGCAGTGTTCAAATCTAAGATTTCCTAACAAGCTCAGGCCTTGCTCCTGCAAAGCCTTTAGCTGTGCTTTACCTTAAGCACCACACACACTCCTGGGTGCCTGTGATTACCCATCAAGGCTCTGCAGCTCTGGGAGATACCGGGCAGAACTCATCCCTTGATTTAGCTGCAGTGGTATAAATAGGAAGGCAGGAAAAAAGACCTAGTATATTTATACTGCAAATTCTTTTCATCCCATTGGCTTTGAAACAGATCCAGGGTTTGTTTGCTTTTTAATTTTCCACATTAAAAATATGCATGATCCAAGGTTGATTTCCACCCCCCCCCAACTCTATCCCTCTCTTCCCATGCCTGGTCTGTAGGTGTTGTTTCCTGGCTGGTGGAAGAGGGCAGGGGGGCACATCAGATTCACCAGCCACTGGGTAAGGATCCCAGCTCAGGGCTGGGAACTGGGGTAAAAAAGCAGGAGGCAGGGGAGAGGCTGAGATTCCTTCTTGCTGCAATGGGAAGCACCTCAGAATATTATCTCAGCATCATCTCTTTTCTTCTGTAGATAAATAACTGGCTCATTCCTAATGACTCCGTTCTTATTAAGAGGAAGCTTCATCTGGGAGCTGTGCACAACCACTTAACATGCAATCTGTATCTTGCTGACTGTGAGTCAGTGTCTCTTTGATCCCACGATGCCGTGGAGGATAGTGCTGAGCATGAGAACCTGCCTGCGGTTGCCTCCTCTAGCAGCTCAAACCTGCTCTGTCCTCCAGAAGGCTCACCAGGGTGGGGGGCAAGGAGGGCTGCTCTGGGCAGCACCTTTGGGCTCTGGGCAGCATTTAGGTGCCACAGACCTGAAAGCTGGAGCAATGTCTCCATCACCACCTGCCTTCTGCTTTACAGAAACAGGGAATGCTGAGCCTGGGGGGAAATGTCATCTCCCCCAGCTGAGCTGATGGATCAGGACACATCCTCTAGGGGAACATCACTTGAAGGCTGGGCTTTCTGTTCCCCAAGGCACATGGGAATGATGCCTTTGGCATCACGTGGGCATGCAGTACCACAGTGGTGTTCCAAAATATGTTCAAGCCCCGAGTACAGGCCAGGCCTGGACAATCTCACTGCACCCTGTGGTTCGTTGGCTTCAACCATCTCATCTCTTTTCTGTACTTGAAGCTTTTTGGAGAAGGGGCTGTCTGGTTTTATTTGTTCAAACCCCATCATAGTGGAATCTTGGACCATGGGTGGGATGCTTCAATGTTCCATTAATAAAAATGTAATTAATTAATTAAAATAACCACTGGAAAGAGAGAGCTCATTGCTAGAGGGACTGATTCAATGCAACAATATTTCTTTTATTCACTCCAAGCTCCTCCATGCAGGAAGCAGCTCTGTAGCTGGTGTGGACTTCCAAAAGTGCTTCCACCTATTCTCAGCATTAACTCTTTCAGTACTAGCTTGGTGAATCAAGTGAGATCCCCATTATCTGCCTGGTTGGAGCTTTGGAAAGAGGCTGCAGAAGGCTGAAGGGTCCCTTTGGTGTCCCTGAGCTGGGTAGCAAAGAGCTACAGGGCTCCTCATCAATCAGCCATCATGCAGGGAAAATGTAGTGTCTTCTAGCAGGCTTGTCCCACTGTATTAGGAAGCAGCTGCCTTTTAATTAGAGGATAGCTAAGTGCTACCTT
Organism: Apus apus; assembly: GCF_020740795.1. NCBI lineage: Eukaryota > Metazoa > Chordata > Aves > Apodiformes > Apodidae > Apus > Apus apus. Next base: position 865,367 of record NC_067297.1, read on the forward strand.
GTGATCTGCAAGGTTATACATATTTAATAATGCCAGCTCCCATCTGCTGTTGCCTAGTGCTGTGTTTTAGGGAGTGCAAACTGGAAAGTCCCCTTTGATGTTTCTTCACGCTGGTTGTTCTTAGAAACAGGGAGAGCACAGCAACTCAGCAGCCAAGGATGCTTCAGTCATTCAAAAAATGGGAGAAACCATGTTGTGCAGAGAGATACCTCACCTGATTGTGTGAGGCATTGATCTGGCTGCTGTGCTGGTGGTGGAGCAGACTCAGCTGGAGCAGGCACCATTCTGAGCTTCACATCCTCTGCAGGAGGAGCAGGACCCACCTGGAGAAGGAAAGGGAAGCAGGACATTGCCACTGCCTGTCCTGATCCAAATACAGGTACTCTAAACTCTGTTCATACATTCCTTTTTGTTGCTGGTGCTTGTGGGGACACAGGTTAGCAGAAGCCTTTTTGAGGAAAGGCTGGTCTAGTTCCTCAAAACATTGACCCTCCACAGGTTTCCATCAGCTGCACAGTCACCTTAGGTGAGTTCAGCAGGTAGCACAGAGGAGTAATGCCCATCACTGAGCATTGAAAAAAGGTGCCCACAGTCCTGCTCATGTTTCAGCCCTTGATAACCATGTTTGAGATCTTCTCTCTGCATTTTCTGCTTTCTCTTTCATTCTGTGTTCTCCATGTAGCTCTCTTGATATTTCCATCTCTATTTTCTCCTTCTGCCTTCCTGAGGCACTCTGCAATTATAAATTACAGTGCTTTAGCACTTCACCCTTTCCAACTCACTGCATTAAGGTTTCACTGATGCTCTGGATGTCTTTATTTTTCCTCCTTGGATGTCAGGAAAAGGCTCCACAATGTTCAGGTAAAATTCCAAGTGTCGGGAGCCACCCATAGAGGAGTAAATCTTTCCAGCTGCATTGTAAAACACAAGTTGGTGCTTGAAGAGACTGAAAAAGGAAGCAGCTCCCAGCAAGAACAAACCTGACTGCATTGATTTTCATTGCTTGACATGAGGAAAATGCAGAAAGATAATAAATAGCTGGAATGGAGGAGGCATCAGGGTTTCATAGCACTTCTGCAGTGTGGTGTTAGTGACAGACAAAGCAAGAAGCACCACGTCCCAGTGGTACCATACCAGTGTCCTGTTCCAGTAGAGACATGTGGCCTTGGAGCTGCTCTAAGTGGGGTCATTCCAGGTGACACAAGGACAGCTGGCACAAACACTCACTCTGTGAGCCTCCCTCCCTGGCACAAGGGGGAGCAGGTACTGGTTTGAGCCAATATGACCTCCAGAAGCTGAGCAAATGTGACACTAAGGACCACCCTGGTACCTGCAGCTGCTAGTGCCTGACTCCCTAAGGACTTAACCCTCTGCAGCAGTGCTCCTTGTGGCGTCAGTGCTCCTTGTGGCATCAGTGCTCCTTGTGGCATCAGTGCCTCCTTTCTCTGCTGCCAGAGCCCTTCAAACCACAAGAGCAGCACCTGCAAGTCAGTGAGTATTCAGAGAGCAAGGTGAGCAAGGACAGTGTTTGCTGCTCTCCAGGATGTGCCCCAGGCAAAGGGTTGCTCCCAAGGGGACCTTTTCCATCACCTCCAAGGTGCTGCTCCCTGTTGGCCAAAGGACTCTGGGGTCCAGGTCTAAGCTCAAATTATTCATCTGCAGAGAGGCTCAGCAGGGTGTCCTTACCTCCAGGAGCACAGGGGTACCAGTAACTCAGAAGAACCTGGTGCCTAATTGTTGTAGCTCTCTCCATTTGGAAGCAGAGGTGTAAGCAGTTCTGTAGCTGGCCAGAGGAAGGTGCCTGCAGGTTTATTTGCAGGAACAGAAGCTGATTCTGGATGGGAAACAGCCAAGAGGCTGATCAGGGAATTCACTGGAATTTTTTTTACCAGCCTAGTTGGTTTGTTGATTTTTGTCAAAAGTGAAATGTCTTGCTGAAAAGTCTCCATTAAACCTGAACTGGGAAGGCTGCCAAGGTCTGGGATGGAATCTCAGGTCAAAAAGAATGTGCTGAGGAGCCATCCTAGAAGGGAAGTATCTTGTGCAGGGGATTTGCTGTGTAGTGGGAGCTCTGTGCTCTAGTGACTTCTGGAGGATTAGAATTGAGGTCTCTTGATTCCTATGTCAATGCTCCAAACACTGGGCAACATGTTGCTGTGGTTCTGTCACTCACTTATTGAAAGCTCACTCCTGGACAAGAGAAAATGTTTTCCCATGAATATTTCATCGAAACCAATGTGTTCCTGCAAAGCAAACTGCATAAAAAAACCCAAAAAAACAAACAAACAAACAAACAAACAAAACCACAAACAAACCAAACAATTGAGAACAGAACTCCTGCCCATCCCTACCTCTGCCCATCCCTCCCCTGCCCTCCTGAGCCCTGCCAGGCTCCTGGAGCTAAGCCCAAGAACCAGGAGCCTCAAAACAAGTTGCCCCCATGTCTAGATTCCTGCCCCAATCCTCCCTTCCTTCTATCACAGAAGGAAGGGCTGTTTCACCTCTAATTATAGCAATGTCTCTCCTGGAAAAAAACAGGCTGGGTGGGAAGAAGGGACCTGTTTCTATGCACTGCAGGCCCAGCTGGCAACAACCACAGGTGCCCCAGGGACTCTGCTGGTGCTGAAGGGGACATTGTGACCACAGACCTGCCACTTGCACCCTCCCAGCTGCAGCTGGCTTTGGGTAGCAGCTCAGAGCTCCTGCTCTGGGTGGGAATTCAGTTCATATTCCAATAACAAATCTCCTAAACTCGGGCTCCCTGTGGGGCTGGCATTGATCACTGATCCTCAGAGCTTCACTTTCTTCCTTCAAATCTTCTCTGGGCTGGAAAGGTGGCTGCTTATTGATATTCAGAGGCAAACATTGCTGCCTTTCAAATGCTGCCAGGCTTTATGAAGAGTTGGTAATAAAATGGATTCACCCAGAAGCAGAAAGAAACCCAAGTGCAAAGAAAAAAGCTGGAAGGAGGCAGAAGGGGCATTTTCAGGCAACTGATGGCTTTGCCCTACACTGCCTCCCAGGTTGTGCCCACAGGTTACCCAGCAGTGAGTATTTCAAGGCCAGATTGTTGGTCTTTTGCACAGGAGCAAGAAGCTTATGTTGCAGATGTCTATCAAGTGCTAAGAGAGGCTTGACCTGAAGAATTTAGATTAGAATTTAGAATTTAGATTTAGACATCCTCAGATCTCCACCATCTAGTCTCCAGAGCACTTCTACTTAGCAGATGATCTCTGGGGAGCAAGTTTGCAACAATCCGTGAGAGTTGTCCATCATGTGGGCAGATGTCTCCTAAAGAGAAAGTAGAGCAGAGCTGAAGAGACAAAGCAGAGAATCAGGCACCTCAACCACATGTTCACCAGCTCAGAGCACCGTAGCTGGGGAGTCAGTAGAACAACAGAATGTGTTATTTTCTGCACATCTCTGCCTTTGCAGGAAGAATGCCTCATCTACCAGTGCACTGTGGGACCCTCATACCACAGAGAAACCCTCATGGCAGCTTGGTCAACAGTGTATACTAGTTCCCAGGAGCCCTGAGTTTTGTCTTCAATACTGGGGAACCCAAGAAAACCAAATAATTTAAGTGGTTCAACTTGTATGAGCAAGTCAAAGATAAAGAAGCCAGCTGAGTAATGCCTGAAATCAGGGCATTTCCAAGGTGTTGACAGCAAGGAGGAGGAAGGTATACCTGGCTTCCAGCAGCTGGAAAAGATACCTGAATATGGCCTCTTTCTACTTCTGCAAGAAGTGCTACAGCTTCTCCTTCTCTGAGTTGTCTGGTCAAAGCTTTGCTTAGGATCTGCATGAAGAATGCAAGGGATCTACCTTGAGTGGCAGAGCAGCAGCCACTGTTCCTCAGGGTGATGGGCTGAGGTGCAGGTTCCAGAAGGGCATTGCAATGCTCCCACCTCTCTGGGATGCAGCTACTCCTGCTGGGGACTGATAACACAGTGTCCTCTTTTCCTGAGACCTCTCTCACTAGCTCAGCATTGCATGCACCAACAGGTCACCTGTGGGTCCCATCTGTTCCTCCGAACTCCTTGGACCAGACAGGTTATGTGGGTCACACATACTTGGATCAGGAGGGCAAACACAAATAACCATTTTCCTTCTGGCCTTTACTACTCTGTGGCCTTTGGAGCTGCCACACATTTTTAAAAGAGGCTGAAAAACAATCTGCTAGCAGACAGGGATACGTGGTGGAGCTTTGTGTGGCCAGTAAAGGTCCATGTCGTATGGTATATTTGCATCTTTCCACCATCACAGCCTGTGTGGCTCTTGCTCTCCTTAACCTTGGCATTATGGTGCCATCATCACAGGACTTCTCCTGACATTCGCTACGTTTTGGGAGTGAGTTACTTGATTTCTCAATTAGGGGAGTCTTTTGGGATTTGGTGGCTAAATGGCTATTTTTTACTTCAGGTTTGAAAAGAACATCAGCAAAAATGCCCACAGTGCTGGCCTGGGAGATTTACTTGGACACGTGGCACTGCAACACAAAAAGTTTGGGAAGCCACAAAACACAGAGTGACTCATCCTGCTTCATAAACAACTTTCAGCATCCTCAAAGGTCCCTGCTGCTTGTCTTCACTTTTGGAAGGGCTGAGGATTTTTACACCAGGGTAAAATCCTCAAGAAGAGTCACAGGGAAGACAAAGCATTTGAGTTTTTCCACAAGGTGAACCTCCCCAGCCAGCACTATTCTCCTGCCTCCTGAGCCTCACAGTAACATGGAGGTGACTTGACATCCCAGCCACTTTGTTTTGGAAGGTCTGAGAGTCATTGGCTCTCATAGGAAAGAAAAAAAAAAAAAAAAAAAAAGAAGAGACTTTCCAGGTGGTCTACTCAGGTTTCTAGCCCTTAACCAACCCTGTGCACTGTATCATGTTTCTGCAGGGGAACCTGGTCTGGGAAATGCAGCAGTCCTTGCTTGTGGAACCATGTTCATGCCCAGCAACTCAGCACAGCTCCAGCCACTTGTGGTTGGGAGCTGAGGGTGGGGGAGGCAAGAGGAGTAAAGATGACTTTTTCTTCCAGCCCAGGACCAGCTCATCAGCAAAGTACACTTTGTTTTTTAATGTCTTGAAGCTCAAGCCATGAGAAAGGTCACAGATGCCTGGCAGAAACTCCTCCTGAGCCTACCCTTCAGCACATGAGTAGCTTGAGGACATGAGAGGTCATATACATAGTAATCAAATGAGCATTGCATACAGGAGCCCCGGGGGAGGCAGGCTGGGGTATGCTGTGAGAGGCCAGGGTGTGCAGAGGACAGAGGAGAAGGCAGTGGAGAAGCAGATGGGGAGGAGGAGGGCAGCGACTTGACAGGAATTATGCAAGGCAGATCATGCCATGGAGTAGTGCCTTTGACCCAGCTCCTCTCAGAAACTTGGTTCAATTTGCACGTTCACCTTGAAAGGGCATTTTCATTAAAGCTGCTCTGTGGCTGAGAAGCTGGGATCAGGCAGCTGAACACACCCTGAAGTCCCACTCTGGACTTCTGCAGCAGTCAGCAACATGGCACCACCCAACAAGGTGTCAAGAAACAGCTAGATTGATGCTTAATTATTTACATCTCTTGCTTTAGTATTAAAACTTGGTCTTCCAGTCTCTTTCTTAAGATCAGAGGGCATGTTTGTAGTATGACCGCTTTACTCAGTTTTGTTCATGTCTGCACATCTTACTCCTTCTGAAGGCAGTGGCTGCGTGACCAGCAAGAAGGGGCTGGGTGCCATGGGCTGGCTGCTGCAAGCATGGGATAGATGGGGGCACTGAAGAGTATCAACTGCCCTGTCCCTGGGAAAAAAATCGGGCAGTGACACTCCTCGTGTGTGCACAGTGGGAAGGAACTGCAAGAAGAACCAAAAATGTGAGGACCCATCAGACCACGTGTTTGGGGCACCCTCTAGACTGTGTTTAGGCATGGGGCAGCACCCTGGGTTGGTAGCAGCAACCAAAGAAAGAGGTTGTTCTGCAGGTTGTTTGCCCTTTTCCAGGATGTTATGCAAAACAAGTGCTGCTGGTAACACTTCCCCATGGCCTCACCCACCTTCCTCACCTGGACAGCCAAGCTGGCAGGTCAGTGAAGGGACAACTGTTGACATCAGAAATGAATGCTGGAGTCAGCAGGTGAGGTGAAATGCACATCACATATATTTTCTCCCTCAGATCACCTTTCCCTACAACAAACCTCTTACCCTTAGGAACCACATCAGGTTCCCTTTGTCCTGGAAGTCTGTGCTGGAAGGGATCCCTGGAGGTCGTAGCAGGTCTGTTACCAACACTAGATCTGGACCCTGCTTCTCTGTGTAGTTAAGCCTAGGACAATTCAACTGTCAAAATACAGTTTCCTCACCTCCCTGGTGATCTGTCCCAGGACTTCACCACAATCCTAGGGAACATTTTTTTCCTAATGTCCAACCTGAACCTCCAAAGTTGCAGCATGTAGCCATTATCCCTTGCTCTGTTGTCAAATAAATTGGCTGCATCATCTTTATAACTCCTTTTCAAGCAATGGTTGCTGTTGGACCCCCTCCCCCACCGCTAGCCTTCTGCTCATTTCCAAACCAAAGCACCTCAGCTCCCTCAGTTTCTCTTCATAGTTCATATGTAATTGTCCCTACATATGGAGGCAGCACCTCCATGGGTAAATCACCTAGATCCCTCCCAGGGCACTTTAACCCTTTTAGCGAGCCCCAAAGTACTTTGGTTGCTCTCTGTCTGAGCACTGCTTCAGGCAGAGGCATGGAAGCATGTTAGTGCTGTTGCAAGAGAGTTTTTTTTCCCTTCTCTGGGCTCTCTTTTTCGTTGATGACAGCTGGTGCTTCCAGCCCGGGCCACACCGCGCCCCAGGCTGCTGCAGCGCGGGGAACCCTCCCCTGCCTCGGCTTCCCCTGCGGGCTGTCACGGCAGGTCTGCCCGAGCTTTGCCTCCACTCATCACACCCTGCCGGCTGAGACGAGCGGAAAGCCTGTCTGCCCTCCTCACCAGTCCTCAGCGACCACCCCTCCCTCTTCTTAGAAATGAAATGTCGTGTTGATTTTGCATTCTAGTGTTAGAAACGTAGTGTTGAGTTTGGTTCACATATACATACTTTAGTGTTAGGAGTATAATAGTTTGTTTGAGAGAAGTGAGATATCTGCACATTCCAATGACACCTGGAGTGGTTTACGGGCCAAGAAACTGAGGGACTGAATTGGGCTCCATCTGGGGGATCTGAACATGGAGAAGGATTGATGGCCCAAGATAAGGCCGAACAAAGCTACTTCTATGTTGCTCCTCAGGGCAGGATGACACCAGGAGATTGTTAATTGGGAAGGCAGCCAAGGGGGCAAGAAAGGTCAAAATTTTACCTTAAAAGGTAAAAAGTAAACTGCTAGAATGGAATGTGTCAACAGGGGCGGGAAACTTATAGGATAATTGGAAGTGTTGGATGGGCTGTAAACCCTGGAGTGCCCAGCCAGGGGGGAACAGGGGAGGGAACTTTGCGGGAATATAAATAGGGAATATAAACCGTTCTTCACCTTGCTATGGGTGTGCCTGCTTGCTTAGGTCACCCATTCTTGCAAGGATGTAAATAAACTGTGCTTGGCTGCAGGATCCGTGTGGGGCTGTCATTGGCACGACAGGCGTTTCTCACACTCTGAAGCTACAAGGCTATTTTAGGCACCTACAGAGGATGCGCTGGACGCAGCACTGGGAGCCCCTCCGAGGGCTGCCACACGCCCTCCGCGTTCCCTCCGCTGCTCCGATCCATCCCCGCCCCGCACTCAGCGCGCCCGGGCTCCGGCCCGACCGAGCCTCCCGAGCCCCGCAGCTCCCGAGCCCCGCAGCTCCCGAGCCCCGCAGCCCCCGAGCCCCGCAGCTCCCCAGCCCCGCAGCCGGGCACAGCTCCCGAGCCCCGCAGCCCCCGAGCCCCGCAGCTCCCCAGCCCCGCAGCCGGGCACAGCTCCCGGCGCTGCGGGCACAGCTCCCGCGGCTCGCCCTGCCCTCGGGCACCGCCGCAGTTCTGGCAGCAGCCACCAGGCTGCTGTATTTCCCTGGAAATGCACGGAAAAGGCTGCCGAGGTAACAGCTGCTCGGTTTCTAGAAGGCAGGGCAGCGCTGAAACATTCCCAGGAGTTCCCGCTGCCCGCGGCGCGGGGCAGAGCTCGGCTGCCCGAGCCCGGCACAGCCCTGAAGGAGCTGCCTCCCAGCCCTCCCTTTCTGCTGCTGACTCCCCCTTCCGGTTACTCGAGGGCTTGTTCCTTGGTTAGTATATTATTTGGTCCAGAAGAGGACTTGGTGCTTACTCTGGAAACAGAAAAGCTTTATTTAGCCCCACATCACGGTCATAATTATTATAAAGTCAGTATCTCTCAATATTGCACTCAGCTCCTCTGGCTGATGCCATGTTTTTGTCCCTCATTAATTGACCTTGGGAAGCCCTGATGAGCAGGACTTGTCCCATCAAACTCCAGCCCAGGAAGTTCCACCTCAACACGAGGAAGAACTTCTTTCCTGTGAGGGTGACAGAGCCCTGGGACAGGCTGCCCAGAGAGGCTGTGGAGTCTCCTTCTCTGGAGACTTTCCAGACCTGTCTGGATGCCTTTCTGAGGGATCTGCCCTGGTTTATGGTCCTGCTCTGGCAGGGGGGTTGGAGTCCATGATCTTCAGAGGTCCCTTCCAACCCCTGACATGCTGTGATGCTGTGATCAATAGCTTTTCCCCTCATAGTTGACCTTGGGAAGCCCTGATGAGCAGGACCCTTGCAGTCCTGCATCTCAGCATGCTGAATCTAAATTCAACATGTATCAAGCAGCACCATATATATGAAAAACCTCTAGTGAATTTTTTGAGCAACAATAATGCTTTTCGTAAGAAACAAATATTAAGCAACTTTCTGATTAAAGTTTTATATGTTAAGCACTTAAAAAAAAATACAAAAAGCACAACAGCTCAAGTAAGCAGCATGTGTGAATGTTGCTCAGAGATAAGCCAAGAATCTGTTATGAATATGTATCAAAGAGTCTTCATGGTAAAGCTCCATCATAAAACTGTGTTTGTGAGGCTGGTTGGCAAACTAGCCATGGGAAGGCAAAAAAAATAGCAGAAAAAATAACTATGAGCATGCACTCCAGCTTCCTCAGCTGAGTATATCCATGTGAGAGGGATGGTGAGATATCCTTCCCAGAGAAGGGCGTTATCTGGGAAGTCAGATGCTGCACAGTCACAGTACAGGAGACATTTGGGGGCATGGAGACCGTTGTAGCTACACTTCATAATAATTTCAGCTTCTCTTGAGAATGCTGTGATTCAAGTCATCGTGCTATGGAAACCTCAGGCTCTGGCCCAGATCCTGCCAAATGTTCTGCATATGGGTAACAGGGCTGGGACTTCTTGCTAAGAGCATCTTCAACAAGCTTTGGGCCCTCTGAAGGCTTTTCAGAAGACTGTATAAATGTCCAAGATCATCAAGACAGTTGCATTTCCGTGGAGAGTTGGGAATTACTGCCTGTAATCTGCACTTCACCGAGGATCCTGCTGGTAATTACACACAGAAATTTCATAGAATCACAGACTGCTTTGGGTTGGAAAGGTGCCTAAATATCATTCAGTCCCACCCCCCTGCATGGGCAGGGACACCTCCCACCAGCCCAGGCTGCTCCAAGCCCCATCCAACCTGCCCTTCAACACTGCCAAGGATGGGGCAGCCACAGCTTCCCTGGGCAACCTGGGCCAGGGACTCACCACCCTCACAGCAAAGAATTTCTCCCTCATATCTCACCTAAATCTCCCCACTTCCAATGTAAAACCCTTCCCCCTGCTCCCCTCCCTCCCTGCCCTTGTCCCAAGCCCCTCCCCAGCTTTCCTGGAGCCCCTTCAGGCACTGGAAGCTGCTCTAAGCTCTCCCTGGAGCCTTCTCCTCTCCAGGCTGAACACCCCAACTCTCCCAGCCTGGCTCCAGAGCAGAGCTGCTCCAGCCCTTGGTTCATCCTCTTGGACTCGTCTGGACTCTCTCCAACAGCTCCATGTCATACTTGGTAAAGCTGATCCACTGCTAAGAAAATGACAAATTCTACCCAAACCTGTAGGCCAGCACTGCCTCCTTGGGGTATGTGGTCCTGCAGGGAAAGGGGCTCAAAAGGGCACTGAGCACCTTGATGACCAGGAGACACCATCTCTCCTCGCAGTCACAGCCCCAGACTGGGGGCTGGAGCTCTCCTTGCCCCTGGTGTTCACCCAGAAACTGGCCCTTGTTTTATTCTCCAGCTCGGGTGCTGTCCTGCTTACCACCCCCTATGGGTGTGTAAAAGCTTGTGTGGTTTCTAGCATGTCTGTGTTGGGTTTTTTTTCTGATGTTTACACCTAAACTAGGACAGTTGTTTTATCCCTGAGTTGGCTGGTTGCTCTCTATGTAGGTTAATAAGGTTTTCTTTCATTATTTAGACAGGGTTTTGTTTGTTTGTTTGCACTTCTGCAGGAAATTTAACATCGTTAAAAGCTACCAGGAGCAAAGAAAAGACTAATTTTGGAAACTTTTAGGTTTCTTAGGGGGAAAAAAAAACCCATAAAAATAAAAATATTGAAAAAACAAAACAGGCAAATGATGAGCCCAAGTAAAACATCAGCTAAGGCAGAATTAAGCCCTCCCGGGGCTCTCGGTCAATCAGAGAAGCACAATTAAGGTTTGATGTCATTCCAAAATATTTTCTGACATTTGAAAGTCAGAAAATCTGAACACTTCAGCTTCTGCTCTTTGTTTCAATGTGCAGTGTGGGTGACAGGATACACCCCTGCATGATACCTGAATGCTGCAAAACCCTTTTACTACAGCTGGGGGATAAAAAACATCCTGTAACACTAATAATCAGAAGTGATATTACTATTAACATTATTAAATAGGAGGAAGGGTGCTTTGGTTAAGAGCAAAGAACAAATATGAAGAGTCTTACTATAGCTTTAGAAAGCTAAAGATGGTGAGATAGCTGCATCTACCAGGCTAACAAAAAAAAAATAAGACAGATTTAAAACTGTATCAGGACCAAAAGTGGGTCTGGCAATCAAGCAAAGCCTTCAGCAGGCAGCAGTGATGGAAGCAGCAATGCTGGAGTAAAACAAGCACAAGTGTTAAATGAGTGCTGTGCTTGGAGAGATGATGGAAGAGGCTGCCAGGCTGCCCAGAGCCTGAGCTGCTCTGTCCCATGGCAGCTGAGGATGATGTTAAACACCAGCAGATAAAAGTAACACATTTAATCCTGGAGGCCAGGGTCAGCTGAGCCATGAGCTTGTCAGACCGGACTAAGGTGGCCTTTGCACAGCTGATGTTAATTTTAATGAGCTGATGTTAATTTTAATGAACTCTTGGCATACTGGGGATGCTCCAGGAGATGGACTTCTCCAGCAGTACTGGTGAAAGCTGGATGGGACAGCCTGGGGATGGTGGGGGATGATGACACAGCCCAGGTAGCAAGCAAAATACTGAGATTCTTGTTGCATGCTCATGAAGTAATGAAGTAACAAAATAAGGCACCTCCTAGTCCAGCTCACAGTTAATTCATGCACCCAGGATCAAACTCTGCCCCTCTTTGCTGGTGATGGGGTAGAAGATGGGGAAATCCAGGAGAGCTGTATGGATCTTCTTCTTCCATCCAACAGACTTTGGGCCCCCACAGGCCACCTGAGACTTTCTCTTAATCCCCTGCCCTCAAATTACTGATGTACCTGATCAAAAGAATACCTTCCCTTCTCAGGAAATGGAAAGCTCCAAGAAAATGTCTTAAAGTCTCAGTTTTCCTGCAAAATTTTCAGAACCTGATGTCCCAGAAGTTTAGCCAAGGTGCATCCTCTGCCACACAGCTTTCAGCCCTGAAGAAACTTCCAGCTTGTGAAAAGCAGCTTCTGCCTGGACCTCCACTGGTGTAATTTCATCTTCCCAGTCCTCCAATACTGGGAGACTGTTACAGCAGGGGATGCAGAAAGGGGGTGATTCTCCTGGACAGCCATAAAGTCTAGATGCCAGGGTCAAGGGTGGCACATCAGAGCACAGGAGCAGGGACTGAAGTCTTGACAGTGGTTGCTCTGAGAAGAGAGTGATGGGCATAGTTGGAAGAACCTCTTTGGCTGGCCAGGGCAGCAGAGCTGGGAGATGTACTAGGTATCAGCCTCCTCACGTATGATAGAGAAAGTGCTTCAAACAGATCCACAGCCTGGAGAGGAACCATTGAAAGTGGTGGCTCATTTCTCCAGACATAACATTCTGGTCCAGACAGGTTGCTAGTCCCAAGCCAGGCTGAGTCATTGGAATTCAGAGATGGAGCCTTTCCACCAGGAAGGGCATCTGCTGAGGGGCTGCTTTCTTTCACAGCTCACTTGATCCCGGTGTTTAGAGTCTGGGAACTGGCCATACTGACTTTGTAGAATCAGAGAATGTGTGGGGTTAGAAGAGACCTTTAAAGGTCATCTAGTCCAGCCCCTCCTGCAGTGCACAGGGACTTTTTAACTAGATTAGGTTGCTCAGAGCTTCTTCCAGCTGTATCTCCAGGGATGGGGCCTCCACCACCTCTCTGGGCAACCTGTTCCAGTGCTTCACCACCCTCTGTAAAGAACTTCTTAATGTCAAATCTGAACCTGCCCTGCTCTAGTTTAAGACCATTGGCCCTTGTCCTATCACTACAGATCTTTGTAAACAGTTCCTCTCCAGCTTTCCTGGAGCCCCTTCAGGCACTGGAAGGTGCTCTGAGGTCTCCCCAGAGTCTTCTTCTCTCCAGGCTGAACAACCCCAGCTCTCTCAGCCTGTCTTTGGAGGAGAGCTGCTCCAGCTCTCAGATAATTTTTGTGGTCCTTCTCTGGACTGGTTCCAACAGATCCATGTTCCTCTTGTGTTGAGGACTCCAGAGCTGGACACAGTACTCCAGGTGGGACCAGTAGTGGTGGCTCTCACCCCAGGCAGAGGATCAGCACAAGGACAGGAGCCTTAAATGACCCCAAAGTGGCTCCTGGGATTTGTGCCAGTCCCTTACACACAATCAAGTTTCCACATTAAGCAATCTGGAAAGGGTTTTGTTCCCACCACAAATTGTTGCACCGACAGGAGATGTAACTTGACATGGATCAAGGACCCACTCAAACTGTCTTGCCTGTAGTTCTGAGGGATAATTCCTAAGGAAATTTTGTCACGATCTAATAGGATCTTCAGAGCAAAAATGTCCAATTCACTTCACTGGCTGCACAGCTTCAAGGAATTTATCCCATGTCAGAAGAACCAGAGGAACCATTGACACATGCACTTTGAGTCCGTAACACATGTGTGATGAGACAGCTTATTTTAGCCCTCAGTTTGAGAGCTTTACCTAAGATTTCTCATTCTGCTCTCGTCACCAGCTACCAGAACAAACACTGATAACTCTTGGCTCAGAAAATACAAGGTAACCTAAGTGTGTAAATGGATCAAGATTGCAAGCATGAAATGCCATTTTCAGATGTGCTGCCTCAGAAATGGGTGAGTTGGACCACTCTAGGAACAAAGAGGTTTCTCTGAGACTTACTGCAAACAGACGTGGATGTTTGCACATGGAGCAGTGTGCAGATCTGTGGGTTAGGAGCAGAACCATTATTACCTGTATCTGCTGCTGCTAAACCTCCCAATTGGACATCATTTTATGAGAAAGGACTCTCTGACCCTCATACTCAATTAGGAAGAGACATGGTAGGAGCTGTTTTAAGATAGTGCAGAAATATCAGTAGGACAACTCAAATAACAAGGTAAGATGCCTGGGGGAAAGCTCCCTGGAGGTGAAGGAATTTCCAGGATACTTGTCTAGCTCCTTTATTTCCTTCCATTTTATCATAAAACCATGTGTAAATAATAGCTGCAGTCAACTACAACACAAAGTTATTTCCACAAATTTCAGGCTGTTATGTAGAAATCTTAACTCCTGAGGTCTCTGGCACTGACCAGGTTAGATTATGTAAACCACAAAAAAGTCACAGGTCCTGCAAGTCTTGGAGAAGTCTCTTGGGCTATTTTCAGATTGCCCTGCACAACACTGGGAGGCTGAGATTTGATGCTCCTTTGATTACCAGCACTGCAATTTAAGATGTAACTTTTCCATAAAAATGCTTTTGGTCAAAAGGGTCTTCCAACCCCTAATATTCTGTGATTCTGTGATTCTATCTAATAGGCAAAAGAGGAAGCATCAGAGAAAGTCCTAACAGCCCTGGTGGAGAGGAAGATGTTGGTGCCTTGCAAGGAAAACAACAACAAGGGTATCAATGAGATCGAAAGGGAATGAACAGGGACAGAGTGAGGCCCCTTCAGTGAGCAAGACATGAGGGAGAAGAAATGAGTCACTTTAATGCTGATAAATTATTTAGGTCTATCACTGTGAATGAAAAGAAACCACTTTTGTTAAATCACTGTCATGTCAAGCATCAATTTGTTCTGGGTGAAAGTTACCCAGAGCTAGATGGATACCAAGCAACCTGGGAATCCACTACATGCTACCATGAACAAATAGAAAAAGGGAAAGCAAAGCACAAGTGGGTGCTGCTGTGTCCCAGCCTCACCTGCCCTCTGGGTCTCACTCTCCCATGTTTCCCAGAGCTCCAAGCCTGGCACAGCCAGCATGTAGTTACAGAACTCCCATCTCCCCCATTCAATATTTGGGGTTTTCACCTCCAGACAAGTACAGATGTGCTCCTCAGGTGGGTGAAGATTGCTATAAGAAACCCAGACCTCCTTGCTTGAGAGTTGTTCACAAACAGGGGAAAGGACTGAGTGAAGCCAACGTGTTATTCCTGACAAATAGTTTGGCCAAACTCCAATTATTAAATCTGGAAAAGCTGTAGAAAAGTGGTATGCTTCTTTGCATAAGAGCTCCTCATCTTGTTAAGACTCAATATAACCACTTTTATATCTGAAATAAGAGATGATGAGGGTAATAATCATCTGCTTCTCAATGTTTGCTGCTTAAAGTTTTATGAGTATTTTGGTCAGAATTGTTAATGGTGTTTGTAAAGTAATGTCCCATGACATACAGAGATGGCTGCAGCGTGACCACGATGCTGACTGGAACAGCCATGTTAAAAGTTACAAAGACTGAAAGGTGATTGCAGCTTCTGTAACTTTTTATTTATCTGAAAGAGCATTTTCTTTCACATTCTTGATTTCCACTATTCATTTTTATCATAGCTGAACCTGCTGACATGTCCCTCACAAGGACTTGTGTGGCAATAGCTAATAGTTTGTGCATTTCTTCCTGCTGTGAGTTTGCATAAACAGCTTTTGCCCCTGAAGAATCTTTGCATCTTCTCTGGAGAAGGTGTTTTCATAAACATAAGGTACAAAACCCCATCAAGCCGGGTTCTGTGCTTACAGGAAACATCACTAAATTGACCAGGGGAGCTAGTGCCTGGCTCTTCTGTGATACCAAAGATTGACTGGGGAGGTGGCAGGTGACAAGGGGACTGCCTGGCTCTCCTCATGCTGTGGAATTGGCAGGCTGAGGCAAAAAGGAAGGATGAGCAATTTTTTCCTGTCATGGAGACAAGTGATAGAGAGAAAATTTGGGGGGTTTCTTCTGGGGTGTAAGCACATGGATTTTTGGCCAGTCACCCGAGTGAATAGCTCTGCTTCAAAATTAACTCCCACTGGAGGTGAGGTCCCACCTGGGTTACTTCTGCTCTAGGAAAGAGAGCTTACTCAGCACCTGTTCTTTCCTCTGGTCTCTTGGAAGCTGCTCCCTGTGCTCTGCCAAGGTGCTGAAGGACCCTTGCCGTGCCAGGGTACAAGTGGAGGAGATGGTGTGGCTCCCATATGCTTGGAGCTTCCTTCTGAGTAGGAAACAGGAAACCTGGACCATTTATTTGTTATCTTTCTTGTGGACCAGCCCTCTCCATGAGGAATCTTTCAAGGACATTTTCCTATGCATTCTTTTGGCATAGCAAGATCACCCAAAATGTCACAGTGACTGACCTAAGCTAGCAGGTTACCTGCACTGAAGCAAGGTCAAGCCCTTGCTCTAGCTGCGTTTCCAGTTCTTGCAGTACCACTGCTCTCTAGCTCTGTTGGAGTTACTCACCAGGCTTCCTTCCTGTGCACTGAGCTGAGGGAGGTTAGGGGTGAGTGACATTACCCCAGCCCTTGCCTTCCAACCCTCTGCCTCACGTCTTTCCTTGTCTGATATTGCTGGAGGCAGCTTGGGAGCGTGGAGGTCATCACCCTATGCCATGATGCAGCCTTTTTGTGCCAAGCTGAGTGCAGACCTTCTGCTCTACTCCCACATGCAGCACCTTGGTGAGATGCTGTTGTGCCTGGCCCTGCAAGGGCTGGATGAAGAGCCCTTCCCAAAGGACACAGAGACATCACTGGCTAAATTCAGCTGGAAACCAGTTGTTGAGCCCTACCTCCAGCATCAGCAAAAGCAGAGGGACTTTCATAGAATCAGAATCAATCATTAAGGTTGGAAAAGACCCCTAAGATAATCAAGTCCCACCATCAACCCAATCCCACCATGCCCCCTAAACCATGTTCCAAAGTGCCAACTCCATGTGTTTTTTTAAGTCCTCCAGTGATGGTGACTCCACCACTTCCCTGGGCATGGAATTTCTTTCAGTAAATAAATTTTTTCCTAATGTCCAAACTAAACATCCCATGGCACAGCTTGAGGCCTTTTCCTCTGGTCCTACCAGGCAGGTATGTGGATGTGGCCATGATATTACAGCCTAGGCTAGAGAGTACCAGAGTGCAGGGTTGTCCCTGGATTGCAGTCCAGGATTGCTGGCTGCTCAGTCCTGCAAAGTCTCCTCAGCCAGCCAGGCCACAATAGACTGCAGCTGGATTCTCTACAGAAGCAAGGTGCTCTCTCATTGAAGGAGAAAGCCAAGAAGAAATCCAATTATGAACACTGAAATGCACTTAATCTTTGGCTCACGGACTTCCCTGTGCTTCCTGAGGAACAGAATGTGTGCCATGATTTCCTGAGCTTGTTTCCAATCAAGTTTGCAGCTTCACAGGCAGCACTTCCACTGCTTTCCACTCTTCAGAGAAGTTGGCTGGAAAGGACATTAGAAACTTTTCTCTGTCATTCAGCCATGTCAGGGCCAGGGAGCAGTGAGCAGTGAGAACAGCCCTGGTGTACTAGGGAGAATGGGAGAGCAGGTGCTCTGGCTGAAGTATAAAAGGTGTTCACAGTTGAGCTGGACTCATGCAGGAGCACAGGGACAGCTGATGACTCGTGTGGCACTCCCACTTTGAGGAAAAAGTGAGGTTTGGGCAGAAGAGCTGGAAAAGATACAAAAGCAGAAGGTAAAACATGGTAGGGGCACAAGGGCAGATTCATGCAGGGGAGGCAGGCTATGAACTTGCAAAGCTTTGGCAGCACTGTGGTGCCAACCCCAATGTGCAAAGCAGCCCTGCAATGGCCCATGGATACTGTCATGCTTTTTAGTGAAAGCAATACATGTTTGACAAGCTAAGTGTGCTTGTGTAGGTGTTTAGGATGCAGTAGCCAGAGTCTTCCTGCCAACTCTTCCCTTTGGGTGATAAACTACCAATTTTAGCACTCACCTGCCATTCTTCTACTTTGGGTGGCAACCTACTGAATTTTGGAGACATAATAAGCCCTTGGCTTACACATCCAGCCAGAAGAGTTGGTAGGTGCTGACATGCTGTGAACTCCTGCTTCAGCTCATGGCATCTTGTGGTGACACAGTCACTAGTAATAGGGACAGTTTGGGAAACAAACACCAGAAGTCTAGGAGATGCTTAAGGCAGCTCCAACTGAGCAGAGCTTTCTGAGCAAGCTGATCTGTCAGAGATCAGCACAAGTTAGAATTCTTTGAGTGGGATGCTTCAGTTTTGGCTCAGCAGGGCATGAGTGCACAGCTTGCAGTTCTGGGTTAGCTGCTTTGTTCCCCAGACATTCTGAGGTTTGGGTCTTTTTCTTGAGTCATTTGCCTGTTTATCTGTAGAGGCACTGCAGGTCTGTAGATCCTGGCTGAGAGCCTATGGAGGGAGGTGTTCCAGGAGCACACGCAGCAACTGCCTCACCTGGGGCTAACTCTGTGTTTCTGTGACAGGCTGCTGTTGTGTCTTAGTCCTTCACGGACCCAACACCAGTTCTGTTCTGTTCAGTTATTGGATCAAGCCAGCTTAGGAGTGGTCTGGTGGTGCCATAAGCAGTTGAGACTAAGGGAACATTATGGTTCTTGCATTCTGAGTGGGAGCAGAATGAAGTGTACCCATGAATTCACCCCTAAAAAGGGACAAGTTGGATTATTCCATAAAACCAAGAAACCCAGACACAAACGAGAAAAGAGCAGAGAAAGTGACATCTGGAAGGTCAGAATTAAGCCAGGGGAGATGGAAATGAACAAGTTGAGGACTTACATTAGAGGATAAAAGACTTGAAAGGCTGTGAGAGGGTTTACAACTCCACTTTTCTCCAGTGATTCAACACCCTCTCCCCGTTGCTGCCTGCAGAAGCTCCTCAGCTCAACATACACAGCCCACAGCAAGGACATTGCAGCTTGCCTCTTGCACAGAGACCTTAGCTCACCAGCTCAGAGGCTGAAGAGCCTCATAGCTCTGGTGTCCCTATCCTCCAAAACACTTACTGTAAATGCTCTTAAGGAAACAACTTCGCTCCTGACCCTGGGACATGAGGATTCTTGCCTCCTGACACTGAGATGACATTGGGCAAGTGCTAATGGAGACAAGGGGGAAGGAAACTGTGTCTGATGATGCAAACCAGGAGAATCTAAGGGCTACTGGCAAAGTAAAAAAACTGAAATATTGTCCTGGCCTCACCCAACCTTGTTCATTAAAACAAAAAGAGAATATTTTTCTTTTCAATTCAGGGCCTTTAATATAAAAGGGCTCACTAACAGGGAAAGTTTAGTCCATTTTAAACAACAAAAACCCTGTCATTTAAAAAGAAAGAAGTCTGAATGCTGTCACATGGGGAATATCATAACAAGGCATTTTCTCATTTCCAAATGAAAACATTTTCTTCTAGAAAATGTGCAAATTAGGTGTTTTGACATGTTCAGAAAATTCTCTTTCCTACCTCCTTGGCTGAAAGCATTTGGCAAACTCAGTCAGCATCAGTGTATAAAAGTTTCAGTGCCTGAAACTTGCAGCTTGGAGATTTTGGTGCTCACCACAGAGCATGGCTCAGCTTCAGCAGCTTAGAAGCTTGTGGCACCTGGAGCACCAGAGGGGTGTCCATCCACTGAACCTTCTAGCTCTGCTCCAACTTGGCTAACCCCATTCTGCTCCTCATGCTGAAGTGTCTTTGGGTCCTAACCAGGGGGAGAAGAAGTCAAAGGAGTCTAAGTGCCCCTGCTGATGGCAGACACCTTGCACCATGGCCCCAAGCAGCAGCAGTTCCCTCTGCCATGTGAGGAGGAGAGATGGTCCTGCCCTCTGCTTGGAAACAAGCCCATGCCTTGCAGCTGACATCGGTCCACTTATTAGTGATACATCAAATCCCAATTGTTCCTTAATTCTTTTGAAACGGGAGAAGATGACAGTTAATTAACACACAGCAAAACATGCAATTCTGATGAGAAGGCTCTGGTTAACATACCAACTACCAAATGTCAAGATGCATTTTTAACACTGAATGGAAATAATTTGCCAGTGTTCCCTTGTTAAATGTCAGGTCCTTATGACTTGTATACATTAAACAATTCAGGAATTGGAGAGCACTTGTGTAATCAAGTTAAGCATGAGGCAGGCAGATTTCTTTCACCTAAACAAACCTGAAACTTTCCTTTTCCAATTAATATTTCATTTTATAACAGCCACCGCCTTCATTCTTAATTAAACACTTGTTTGAGACACTCTACTGATTAGTGTGAACTAATGAGGAACAATATTAATTGTTTATCCAGATTCTAGTTATTGTCCTTCATAAAAGGAATGGTGTTTGAATGGCTTCTTTCATGTCTTGCTGTGCCCTAAAATTACTTCCTTGCAGAAAAACTTGCATAGAAGCAGCACCAACTTCAACCACAGCAGTATCTGCTGAGGGTCCAGTACCACGGGGTGCAGACAGGACTGTTTGCAGATCACATATTTGGGGATGAAAATGAAGGTAAATCGCAACAGATGATCCTGCTTTCATGACAAGAAAGCTGGAAAGGGTCAAAACCACTAATGTGATCTCATGTAAAAGGAAAAAGAATCAACTAGGAACTGGGGTGGTTTAGTCTGGAGCAAAGGAGGCTGAGGGGAGACTTTCTTGCTCTCTATAACTGCCTGAGAGGAGGTTGTAGCCAGGGTGGGCTGGTCTCTTCTCCCAAGGAACAAGTGACAGGACAAGAGGACACAACTTCAAGTTGCCCAGGGGAGGTTTAGATTGGGCATTAGGAGCAATTTCTTCATGGAAAGGGTTGTCAAGCCCTGGCACAGGCTGCAACGAGTCCTCAACCCTGGAGGGACTGAAAAGCTGTGTAGCTGTGGTGCTGAGGGACATGGTTTAGTCCTTTAGCCTTGGCAGTGCTGGGTTAATGGTTGGACTCGATGATCTTAAAGGCCTTCTCCCACCAAAACAATTGAGGATTCTAGGATTTTATGATTCTATGATCCTGTTCTCTGATGGACAGAACTTCACAAGTCATGAGTCGATCTGATCCATCAATGTGTAGGCAGATGACCAGAAGTACTTATGATGATCTTGTCTCATCTTTGCTCCAGGCAATCACACACTAGAGACTTCCTGAGCTAAAGTTACATACACACCTTCCTCTCTAACTCCCAGCAAAAAATCTGCAGCAGAAACTTGTCTTTTCAAGAACCTTTTCAACTCATGAGACAGCAGCTAAAAGCAGAGCTGATGACGTGAGCAGGCCCTCAGTGCAGTGTCACACCTCCTGCCCCTCTCCCACTTCTGCTGTGTCTCCTCTGAGGCAGAGTGAGCTCAGCCACACAGCACCTCAGCTCTGGATGTGCCATGGAGTTAAGCAGTGGCCTTGCACTGTCCCATGCTGCACCGCTTGTCCCTTTCCTAATAAACCTGAGAGCATCTCTGCAGGCTTTGGCACTGCTGAGCTCTGAGCAGGCATTTTCATGACACTACCCAGATGCATTTCATTCACACCCTGTGATTATGTGTGCATAGTCAGGGATGTTTGTGTCTACATTTATGACTCAGCCTTTATTGACCATGACTAGCTTCTGGCATTTTATCACCTAATCATTCAGAATTGTGAGATCTTCTCTCAGCCTTTCATAAGCAGATTTAGATTTGACTGTACTGGAGGCTTAGTTGTTGTTGTTGTTGATCTGCAGCAAATATTGGCAGCTTGATAACCAGACTTCATGAAAATGTCCAAAACTGTCTTGTGAAAAAGAGGCACAGGGTCAAGCCCAGACCCTTGGGAAACTCTACTGGACATTTCCCTTCTTCATGAAAGCTCATCATCTGTCTCAGTCACTCACTAGTTCACAAGAGGCACCTCTTCTCCTTCTGGGCAGCTTCATTTTCTAAAGGGTTGTTAGTGAAGGGCCTTCATTAAAGGTTTTTTTTGGCAAGGCAAATGCATCAGCTGTTTTTATCACCTCTGCACCTACAACACCTTCAAAGATCTCTCACATTTTTGAAGCAAGACTTCACTTTTATTTAAATGTTATTTTTTACCAGTTCTACCAGTCTGTGATCAAGCCTGTATTTCTCCAGATGCTTCTGAGTTTCCTTTAAAAGCTGGTTCCTCATTTGTTGTCTTTCATTGCTATAATATTGGGATTGATTTAAGTGATACTTTGCACATCACAAAGAGTAGCTCAGCAATTTAATCTCTGAATTACTTCAAACCTCTTGGGTGAATGCCATCTGTTCCTGCTCATTTCCTACCATTCATTTTATCACTTCTTTAAAAGCTTCCTCCTCAAGTTCTGATGGTTGGTCAGACTCACTCCCTGGGAAAAAAATACTTCCCTAAGCTCTCCATAACAAGCACCAAAGCAAAGAAATAACTGTTCCTTTCTTCTGGGTCCCTTATCTTCCTGGAAATCTCTTTTTAAGCCTCCATCATTTAGCAATTTTCTGGTAGGACTCCTTATCATGTATTTGAAAAAAATAATTTATCTGAAGCTTTAGTTCTTCTGCAGGTAGTTTCTCAGAAGCTTGGTCAACTTACAATAGTATGGTTTCATATTTGAGTTAAAAGAGCTCTTCCCTATTTTCGTCTTCTTTGAAATCACTTCCTCATCTAAAATAATTCCTGTTTAACTCTACCAGTTCCCTTTACCATCTTGTTAAACTGCTGCTCCCTATTTTAGGACTGTTTATGTCTTTTTCCATGGATTATATGCCCTTACAACATCCTTCTGATACTGATCTCTAAAGAGGTTTATGTCACTCCAAAATACCCTTTCTGCTGCTCCTTTTACTTTCTTTTGGCAAGATTTCTCATTTTTATGTCATTACTTCTTCATGCCCTTTTAAAGTAAGACTTTATTAAAGGGAATTTTCACCTGTGGCTTTCTCACACAGTGCCATACAAATACAAGTATCTAATGATCATGATTGCAGAATCACTCTGATGGCTGCGTCTGGAACAATAATGTTTCAATACTCAGGATTAGATAAAGAATTTTTTTCTCTTCTGATGGGATCTGTGAACATTTCCTCCAAGAAGTTCTCATTTAGAGTGTCTAAAAATTAGTTTTTGTTACCTTATGTCATTCTAACATCCAACATTTCCACATGGACATAATGAAAGGGCCTCATTATATTGAGTTTATCACACCCACATTTTTTCTCTCCCTACATTTTAGTGAACTTCACTCTATGCAAATAACTTGCATTTAGTGGTATGAGGTTAGGTCAGAGAACAAGAAGAAATTCTTCACCATGAGGGTAGGAAGGTGCTGGAACAGGTTTCCCCGGGAGGTTGTGGATGCCTCCTCCCTGGAGGTGTTCAGGGCCAGGTTGGATGGGGCTTGTGCAGCCTGGTCTGGTGGGAGGTGTCCCTGTTCATGCAGGGAGGTTGGAACCTCATGATCTTTAAGGTCCTTTCCAACCTTCACCATTCTGTGATTCTGGGATTCTATGATTCTGATTCTGTGATTCTATGACTAGCCTTCCTGGCAATCCAATGGGATATGCAGCATTTCTACATCCTCCCTGCTCCTTGGAGCTTCTGTGCCTTATGCAGGCTTCACCTGTGGTGCCTCAGTGTTTTCTTCCTGGACATGGACAAAGACACTAAACATTGCTCAGGTCGAGATTCTTAACTTGCAAATGTCCAGAGGACTCTTCCCCCTGTGGCATTTTGCTTCAGTACTGTAACAAAACTGTAAACAGCAATACCAAATAAAAGTGGTCAAGACCAGAAGTTACCTCCTCAAAATAGTGTTTAAGAATTATTCTCACTTCTTTTCCCTACCTGTGAAACCAAAGACTCTTACCTCAAATCGCCCCATCAGCGAAGTCTGCCACGTTTCTCCTGAGGAGCCCTGACCTCTGCAGTGGAGACATGCCCAGTGACCACACCATCTGTTCATTCAGCAGCACTGCACATTATGCTGCTGAGCATCTTTTGGACTCTGATTAAAACCCTGACCCAACTAAATTTCGTGTTCAAGGCCCTTTGAATTCCAGTGAGGCTGCTCCTTGGCTCTCTCCCCTTATTTCATCAGAGAAGGTAGTGGTAGGACAAGGGGTGATGGTTTTAAACTGAGAGAGGGGAGATTTAGGTCAGATACTCGCAAGAAATTCTTCACTCTAAGGGTGGTGAGGAACTGGGATGGGTTGCCCAGGGAGGTTGTTGATGCCCTGTCCCTGGAGGTTTTTAAGGCCAGGCTGGATGAGGTTTTGTGCAACCTGGTCTAGTGGTGGGTTCCCTGCTCATGGCAGGGGGGTTGGAACTTGGTGAATTTTAAGATCCCTTCCAAACTTAATGATTCTATGTGTGGGCAAACCTGGCCCTGGCCATGCATGGGCAATGTGCCTATGACGGGATAGGCAGAGGCCAAGTTTAAATCTTGTCAGGTTAGTTGGATCATTATTTTTCCTCAGTTTTCTCACCTCTCCTGCCTGAGGATGGTGTCTCTTACCACCCACTCCATTTCTATAATCAGGGCAGAAGCAGTAGTTAGTGAAAAAAGCTCAAGCTGGGTAAATGTTTCACTAAGAGCTTAAGAAAGCAGCTGTAGCTCTGTCCCAATTACAATTTTTACATAATTGTCTGGGGGGGGTTAAGCTGCAGGAAAGATTGCACAAGGGTATGAAAGAAAATCCCCCCTGCAGCTTTCCTGGTGTAGGCAGAGGGTGCAGGCAGCAGGTCCTGGAGACAAAATGTAGATCCAACTCAGGGTATTCTAAAGGAGCTGAACAGTGAGATCAATAAGAAGTCCAAGCTGGTGCTTGTGCACCACGATGTATCTTTGTTATAACAGCACAGAACAACAAAAATGAGAGAAAATGATCAAAAATTTGGGTTTCATGCCAACTTTTTTGTTGTTCCTCCCCAGCTGAAGGAGGACCCCCAGGTCCTCCTGCAAGGCCAATTGGCTTTATAAAGGACAAGGTTCTTGCAGAGGTGACTTAGGGGTCAGCAGCAGCAGAAGCAACCAGCTCCTTCTCAAATGTGAAAATGTGAATCTTTATGGTCTCTGACCTTATGGAAGCTCCTGCAGATCCATTCCTAGAGAACAAGCTTAGGTTCTGAGACAGAAATTTTCCTTCAAGACAAGT
Organism: Apus apus; assembly: GCF_020740795.1. Classification (NCBI taxonomy): domain Eukaryota; kingdom Metazoa; phylum Chordata; class Aves; order Apodiformes; family Apodidae; genus Apus; species Apus apus. The sequence continues at coordinate 890,050 of NC_067297.1, forward strand.
ATTCAACCATGATTTTCAAGGAAAGAGAAATTTCTCCCCCCTCCCCCCCCCAAGCCTCCAATTTCATTGACATATTTCTTAGGATTTTGTTTTAAATCTCAGGATGTTAAATTTGGAGGTATTAGGGATTATTTTTTTTTAAGACAGTTCCAGAGGATTTGGAAAAATGCTTAGCAAATCTTTGTTTCATGGAAGAAAAAACAGTTCCCAAGAATCTCTTTCCAGGCACAGTGAGAATCCTGTACAGGTACATGTCAAAAAAAGGCCACATTGTCCTTTGCAGCTGATCCTGATTGCCTCTGAAGGTCCAACTCAGTAATGGATTCAGGCTCAGAATATTAGTTAACTCCAACAGTGAAAGCAGATACCTGATACCTGCTTCCACAGGTATCAGGCAACTTGTTTCTGAAACCTCAGCAGCAGCCTGCTCATTCCTTTCTCCTGGGTGTAAGAAGTGAGCAGGCACGAATATGTGCTGGCTGATCTTGCATCATGTAGAACTTTCTACCATCCAGAACTACAATGACTATGTTTTGGGGACCTCTGCATTATCACTCCTGCAGAAGGTCTCTGTCTCTCAGCAGCAGCCCAGGGTCAACACAGGTCAGCTTCAGAGGCAAAGTGTGAGGTGGCCTTGGTCATTGCAACAGACCCTTTCTTGAAGGACATGAAAAGCCATCTGCCCTCCACCCATGTAAATCAACACTGATGCCAGAAAAGAGGCACCTTGGCTAAGAGGGAAGGGAGACATATTTTTCATGGGTATGAGTTAGCAATTCCTATATTCCCTTTAGGGATAAAATTAGAATAGAATAGAATTCCCTTCTGCTGACCTTAGACAAGTATTAAATAAGAAATTGGATTTAGGTGAAATGGATCTATTCTCACTGTTCTTGCAGAGATGCAGGGATTTGCAAAAGCAGATTCCATCATCACCATCCCCCCTGCACAGACAGGACTGTGCAGATGAGGGCACTCTGCCTAAATTCATTCCAGTCCTCCAGCAAGACCTGAGGTGAAGGACACTTCTCCAACATGAATATTTTAACTGACCGTGGTGCATCAGGAAGAGAGACACACAGGCCAGTCTGATTAGGGAAAATCAGCAACCCAGCTAGCCCAGTGAATATTGATTTGTTCCTAATCAAGGCCACGATGTGTCACAGGATCATTTCTGTGCAAGGCATGTGATCCCATACATGGCCACTGGCAATTGCCCACTGAGACATATGATCCATGCCCTGAGTGCACCAGGACAGCTTGGAATGGAGACTAGGGATGGGAGAGGGGTTTGCATTGAGTGTGTGACCCTCAGGAAGGGCTTGGTTATTACTAAGATGAAGTGAGTGTTTGTCTAGGACTACCAGGGCAGAGGATTTTATCCAGGCTAGATAGTACATACCAGTTGTCCTGTCCTTATGTGTCCTCAGCTTCACCTTCAGGAGTGCCATCCAAGAGGCTTTAGCTTGGATATCTCTGAAACATCACGTGGAATGCTGAGCTCAGGAGGAAGAGCTGCCCAGCATGGCTGGGCCTCATCCATTTCTGCCACAGTAAAAGGCAAGTACAGGCTCCAAGCTGCAGGAGCTGCCTGTTGCACAAGAACATTTCTTCAGAGGTCAGATTTCACCTGGATATGGATTTGGATTTGGAACCCCTTTTATCCTTCTTCTCTGGGTCATGCATCTTTCAACCTCACTCTTTTCCAGGGGTTGCCCAAAGGTTCGTGCTGCCCTATCCCCCTCTGAAATGCCACTGGTTCATTTTTCTTATTTCTGCTTGTAGGAAGCTGACAGGGAACATCAGGGCTCCTCTGTTCACACCTTGGGCATCCACTGCTGCTCACACTAGGAAGTAAGCAAGTTGGACTTGGTCCCCTTCTGTCTTTAAGAGGAATTCATCCTGATGACAAAATCCAGGGCCAAACCTCTCAGTTCACAAACTAACCCTGGAAAAATCAGGTTCATGACAGGTGCTAATTTTCTCTTATTAATTTGAACAGTAAATTCATCATAACTATGAGCTCTAGTGTTATTACAGCTATAATCCTGCTAACAAGATGAGCTGCCCAGCTGCTACTTAATGTGTCTGAAGCTGTGAATTATACTGCTGAAAAAACAAGCCATGTGGAACAGGAGCTGGGGCTAGTTAACAAGGTTTAAATCTCATGCACAGACCTCTAAGGAGAAACTTGACATGCTGCTGGACCAGCAGAGAGAGGAAAAATTTAGGTTCAAGGGGTCATATATATCTAAGTGTAATGAATGGAAGTTTGGGGTTTTTTCCATGACACAAAGACAACAAGGACTTTAAAGCAGCCTAACTTCTTCCACATTAATGGGGAGAAAAAAAAAATCAGTAAGAAACACTCAGAGGGAAGCTCAGCCCTGGGAAGGTCACGATATAAAACTGCCAAGAGCATCACCCTTCCTGCTGCATCTCCTTGTTCTACCAACCCATGTTTAGTTACAGGACCATCCCCAGGTGCTGTGTGTCCTTGCATGTTCCCTGCACAGGACTACCTCAGTTTTTTCTTAAGATAGTCAACTGAAGGTCCCTCCTGAACACTCTGTTGTTCTTTATGAGCCTCCCTGACCACAATGTAGGAGTTCATAGGTGGCTATACTTCAAGCTCAGGCTATGTCCATGAGCTCTTTGAGGTAGAGACCTCTCCCACCAGCCTGCAGCAGAGCAGCACTGATTGTGCAGCAGCAGGAAACATTTCTGGAGCTCTGCAAACAGTCTCAGTCACCAGACTTGCAAGGAAGAAAACGCAGGGAAAAGTAATAAATAATAAATCTGGGCGAGGCTGTTCCCTGGGGACAAACTAGAGCAGTTTGGGGCACAAAATCCTCACCTGCGTGATCCAGTTTCCAAAGCTTTGCACTGGGAGTGCTCAGGTTAAACTGGTGTATGAGTCAGCAGAGCTTGTGCACAGACCCTCACAGCTGGGAAATGCACAGGAAGGGAACTTCCTAAGATTTCAGGGCAGATGTGAGCTCCCCCTGCCCAGTGACTCCCAGATAAGTCCATTAACAACCTGCAGAAGATGTCCGGGACACAGAAGTCTCAAGGTACCAAAGTGATGGTGGAGCATTAATTTGGCTCAATCCCCAAATCCACCCCATGGCTCTGGCATTTCACCCAGCCTGTGGTTAAAGTGCACAAATTTCACAAATACTCTGAATCTTCCTTCAAAGGCTCCAGGCAACCAAGAAATGATTTCTCACTTCATAACCTGATTTCTCTCAGGTTGTGAAGGTTCCCAGGTAGCACCTTATTTCTGGTCTGATTTTGTTTGCTTTCAACACCTAGTGACAGAATCTTCTGCTGTCTTTCTTAGCTTTACTGGAAGCCCTCAGCTATCAGAAATCCTTTCCCTCTGCAGGGACTTACAGCCTATGATCAGTTCTTCTTTCAAGTTTTTCTAAATAGATTCAAGTCTTTCTTCAAATTTTTCTGAACACACATTTCTAGAATAGGATTTTTTTCCCACCCTGGGGACCAGGGTGGAAGATGCTCGATGGTTATTGCAGGTGGTCAGCAGGCAGATCTCCTTCTTTTAAAGGACCACAGAACTCCAGTAGCAAACACAATATCACTCAGGTTATGAGCATTCGTGAGACCAAGGCAAGGTTATTTAAAATAAATCAATAAATCCCCCCCCTCCCAATTTCCTATTTTTCCTGCAGCAATTCTCCATAATGCAAGATGAGGAACTGGTTCTGAATATTCATGGAGAAGCACAGATTAACTGCTCTTTCTCCTCTCAAGTTAGCCTCTCTTTTTCACTTGCTTTTTATCTGTACTCATTTGCTGTGCTTGATCTTTATTCCTTTTCTGCAGAGATGTGGGCAGCTAAGCAACATGCTTGCATGCTGAAAGCTCAGTCCAGGCATCTGAGGGATGGAAGAAGGGCCAAGAAGTACAGACCCTGAAGATAAACTGTTGACCTGGTTAATTGCAACCTGTCAGACTCTGGTTTCATCCACACCAAGGTAAACGTGACATGCACAAGTGACTGCAGACTTACAGTAGAGGCACAGGGTTCAGCACAGGGATGTCAGGTGAGTGTTTAACCTTTCTGCTGTGTTTCCCAGATGCCTGGATCCAGGTAGGATGAAAACTCAGTCCCTTCCAGGACAGAGAAGGGAGCTGCTGCCCCATGGGGTGCTGTGACACTCCTGCAGCTCACCCCCAACACGGTGACTGCAAAGCCTGGGAAAGTGCTCTACTGATCCTGCCCCTCTTCTTCCTTTGCAGCTGAGGAGCTGCCCTGCCTGCTCTTCAGGTGCCTTCAGTACTTCATCACTGCCATGTTCTGGCTACTGCCACAGTCCAGTTACATCAGGCTCTGCACAGATGACCAGAACAATCCCCACCCAGCCAAGCAACTTGCAGCTGCCTCCTGCCCACCATCAGTCTTGCAGAAGTCTTGCTGGGAGCCTGACCAATGCACTGACCCACCAACAAGCATTTAAAATATTTCTACCTCTTCCTCCTGCTGTGGAACCACTAATTTGGCTTTTGAGGTCCTGAATTTACTCCTGGCCCACACTTGTCAGCTCCTGCTCTTTGACCTGGCCTGGTTGATGGGGGCTCCTTCTCCCTGACACTCTTGTCTTTGGTGGAGCCTAGACTTGCCTGTTAGATTAAAGTTGCCTCTTTGGCTTCTGGGCTCAATGATGGTACCAGGGTTATTGTTCTGTCTACTCTGTCAAGCCTGCTGTTGGGGGGTTGTCAAGGGCTTCATGTTCATAAAATCCCCTGTCCCAGGACAGCTGATTCTGCCTTCCCCTCACTGCTCCTAGCTGGTCTCAGCCACAGGGCACCACTGCCCACATGGCAGCTGCTTATCTCTGTGTGTTCACACCTCAGAGCACACGTGCCTGTCTGCATTCCTCTAGAGGCAGAGGTTCCACCTCAGCTCCTGCAGACCTTGGAAATAACTGGTGGTTTTGCCATCTCTGAGCCTCCCTCCTGGGGTGAGATGTCATGTCCACCAGTTTCTCTTGTTGCAGGTGCATGGGTAGCAGCAAGACATACTCCCTCCGGATATTAACATCATTGTAGAATTAGTGTTTTGGGAGGTGCTTGTTAAAGAAAGATTAAACATTTATAAGATGAGAGGTGCTTAAAATCTCCCTTGAAAGCCTGTTCCTCTTGGAAAGGAATGCAGGCACTGTAGTGAAGGGTTTCTCAGCTGATCAAGAAGGTGCTAACCACCAGGGTCTGTCCAGCAGGAGACTGTATTCCTAGGATACCTTTATAAACCAAGGCTTCATTACTAAGGCTGCTAGGTCATCTTTATTAACTACTGAGATGGAAATTTATGAGAAATCCTGAGGGATAAATATCTATCTCCTCCGTAGGATACCTGAGAGTGCAGTTATAACATGCTGAGCTGTGCCCCAGGTAAAGCTGCCTAATGGTGGAGACAATTCCCAGGGAAAACAGTTTGTCTAAAGACCCAGGCCCCAGCATATCTCAGGCTGTGAAAAATAACCATGCTCCTGGGTGAAACAGAGAATACATGACTGAAACCAGAATATCCTTGTCGAGTAGTGACTGAGGTGTTATTGTGCTTATTGCCCTACATCACTCTCCAGCTCCAGCAGTTTGCTTCCTGGAAACAAATTTATGTTTCCTTAAGACCCTCCAATATGAAGAGTGGTTTCAAATTTATTTTATTTTTATAAAAAGCAGTCCTTCCAGCTCCCTGGCAATAACAAACCTGCTTCAGGAGCTGTGAGTACTTCAGAGGCATCCAAGAGCCTGGGACACCCATGGAGCTTGATGCCAGGACCTGGATAGAGACAGGCAACACTGGGTGCTCAAGTGATGCAGAAAGGAGCTCTTAGGAAGTGTTTGCAGGTGGCAAGAAGGCATCATAAGTTTGACTGGATGTTGCCAGAGCATTCTTCTGTTCAAAAAGCAAAAGGAAAACAAGCACCATGACAGGCACCCCTGGAATTGGCAAAAAAAACCCTCAACAACCCAGTGTTTCTCTTTTTTCTGCTATGGAGGGGAAAAAAAATCCTACATGTTTTGTTAGAATTTTTATTGTAAAGCATATTTTTTTCTGAGAATCACTGCTTTTTCTGAAAGATCAGAAAGGTTTTTCTTCAAAGGAAAGGCATTCAGAGATGAGGTGGGAGATGTGAGAAGTTAACTGTGGTACAGTGGGAAGAATGCATCTGGAGCAAAGAGGATTACACTGCAGGTAAAGTCCTGTCCAAACTGCAAAAGGCCTCTAAACATCCAAATTCAGAAATTTGATGTCCTTAGTCTAGGTTGTGTAGAGAAGATCATCCAGTTCCACCTCCCTGCATGGGCAGGGACACCTCCCACCAGCCCAGGCTGCTCCAAGCCCCATCCAACCTGCCCTTCAACACTGCCAGGGATGGGGCAGCCACAGCTTCCCTGGGCAACCTGGGCCAGGCTCTCACCACCCTCACAGGAAACAATTTCTTCCAAGATCTTATCTAAATCTCCCCACTTTCAGCATGAAACTCTTCCCCCCTTGTCCCATCACTCCATGCCCTTGTGAACATGCCATGGTGCTCTGCAGCAGAGAGAGGCTGCATGTGAACCCCAGTGCTGCTGCCAGGAGCCTTGTGAGGAGCTGAGCAGGCAGCACTCACTGAGCATCACTGTGCAAACAGCTGGGATGCAGGCACCAAGCTGGGAGATTCCCATCACTCTGCTGAGCTAATACATTCAGAAAATATCCATAAAGTCAAGCAAGAGCAATTAAACACTGAATGTTTTGCTGGGATGCATAACTGTGTGAAGAGCTCTCAAACTCTCTGAGAGACAGGAGACTGTCTATCACCAGCAAACTTTTCTTAGCAAGCAAGAAATAGCATTTGAGGATGCAAAGCACCAAGCCTTTTCAGCAGGCATCAATTAGCTTGGAGCTGAATGGGAAGCTCTAGGAAGATCAGAGGCAGGATTCAATATGCTTGAAGTGGGTGGCAGCTTATATGCCTTACAGAGCCAGTTTTTTAAAGAAGTGTAAAAAAAATAAAAATTTAAAAAGTCAGGAGCATTTAATGTGCAGGGGCTGGGTGGTATTTTCAACTTGATCTCTACCTCCTAGAAACAGTCATGCCAGGCTAAGTTCTAGAAACTTGTCCCTGCTGAGTACTGCAGGACCAAATCCTAGGTCTTTCAGGACATTCAGGGATCCAGATTTAAGACCAGTGTCAACTGGAGTGATGTGACTTAGCAGGAGATGTTGCTCATGAGGGGCTGTCAAGCTGAGATGGTGAATGTGAGAGGCAGTGCTTGAGAGACACTTGGTTCCTAAGTGTGCCTCTGGACCTTCTCTGCAGGGCTGGTTGCTTAAACCCAGCCTTTTTTTTTGATGTGACCCCAGTCAGTCAAGCTCTGGAGCTAACAAAGTTCTCCCTGTGCTCTCAGCAGTGGAGCCAGTGCTTCAGAAGGGCACTGCAGCCTGGAGTACCTGCAGAGCATCAGAACCTGCTCTATGACAAGAGAAGCTCCAGGTGCTGGGGACCAGCCCAGGGACCAAATGGTGGTGTCTCACCTGGGGTCCCAGAAGATGGGAGAATTAGTGATTCTCTACCTGAAGGCCAACTTTTAATGCATTCAGCTGTGGGCACAGAAACCCATGCCCAGCATCCCTGATCACTGTGGGATTATCACCAGAGGGATCTGAACCCTTCTCTCCACACGTCATGCACACTGCAGGTCCTACATTTCTGGAGCCACACACGTGAATTCAAGAGGAAAGCAGGCAAGAAGAGATGGGCTCTGCAGCTCACTCTGCAGGAGCTCAGCCAGGAGAGGGACCCCAGCCATTTAGTCTCTGTTCTTGCCTTTATCTTGGGGGCTTTTTTGTTCATTCCTAAGGGCCACCTAATGCAAACCATGTGTGACAAGAGCGTGTTGTAAACACGCAGGCCACAACCAGGTTCACATCAACTCCTGTTACACAGGAGCATTCACACTGACTCAGCCTGGAACTGTGTAGGACCTTATCCAAGTCCTGTTATTAATATGACATAATTAATTAATGTATGTGCTAAACTACAAGCCTCTGCCACCCCCAGTGTCTCATGCAAGCTCTTGTAGCTTGTGCCTCTTGGGATCAGACCTCCGGGATCCAGAGTCCTTCCTGCTGTTAAGAAATGGGTGAGGCTGCTCCAGAGAAATATCTACCAGTGACAAGGAGGGTGTCCTACAGCTCCAGTTTATCAGTACAAACGACAGTAATTACCCAGCTGACTATCAGGATCTCTGCAAGAGGAGCAATAATTTATCCACATTAGCGTAAAATCAAAAACTGAGGAAAGAAGTCAATGCAATGAAATGAAGTCTGGGCTGCAAAAGAGTGTGGGAGCTGATGAGTCTCATCAAGGGAAGAGGCAGCAATTAAAGTGCTAAAGAGGTGGTGGGTCACAGGAGTCCCACCTGCCTGGGCTGAGGAATATGACAGAAGATCCCTTCTTCCAGCCTGCACAGCCCATGGCAAAGGTAGAAAGTTTTCCATGTCCCTGCAGAGGTGCTTTGCCCAAATCAGGTGAGATGAGGAAGAAGTCATTACTCTTCAGTTCAAGCCCTGATGAGATGCTCATTAGACACTGCTCAAAACTGCAACTTCCACTGCACAAAATGCCAATAAAAGGAGATTTGGGTGGGTTCTCAGTGCACAGGGGTGATGTCAGCACTGCCAGCATGAGGGATTGCACTGAGACAAGAGTTTCCAAATTAACTTTTTGAGTAATTTAAACTGTCATTTCCTCAGATTAAAACGTTTTCTCTGGATCAGTACTTTCTTCCACATTTGTTTTTATCTCAACAAAGCCACATTTCTCATAATAATAAAACTTCACTTTTTGTTGGGAGATTTTTGGCTTGCTCCACCTGCTGCTGCTCATAGTATGGATCCTGTCATCTTCAAGGCTTCATGACCCACTGCTACTTCTCCTCTTCCCAATGGAGAATATGAAGCTACTTTACAGCAAGAGGTTGTTTTATCCTCCCCCAAACCAGGTCTGTGATAGTGAAGGACCAGTCTTGCCCTTTGCTTTGTGGACAGGAGCAGAGGATTGGGCTGACTGCTGGGGCTGCTTCGGTGTGGAGAAGATCAACATCAGAGAGGTTGTTGCTGCCACCACTTTCTAAGTCATCTCCCTCTTTGTTATGCTCAACAGCTTCTTCACCAGAGCAGCAGCAGGCAAGACCAATCCCTGCACTTGCCACCCATGAGGATGCAGAGGAGCAAAGGACAGTGTGGGCCACAGCTGTCCCTATCACCACTTCAATGCAGCATGGCCAACAACAGCCTTAGGACATGCTCTGACTGTCCACTGGCTCCATACCCAGCCACACTGTACCTGTCACCCACAGTCCAAACCAGAACCTCTTCTGTCCAAGCAGTTGCAGGTGTTGGCAGGACTGTTGCTTCAGGGTCCTTCCCATCAGGGGAGGGTCCTCAGGTCCAGTGCATTCCAGGACCTTTATTTGGAGACTTAGGCCATCTTTCTAAGGGACTGAGGTTGGTTTGGGTCTCTGCATGTGTCTTTTGCCTCCTTCACATTTTCATTTCACTGACCATCTACTGGCTATGAAGTAATCCAGTACAGAGCACACAGGCACATGCCTTTCTCCATTTTCTCCTCTGTCTCCATTTAACTCTCCTTAACTGATGTCAATACATCCTGCAGAAGAATCTCTTCCAAGCCCTCTTTGATCAAACAGAGGACTTTGAGACCTGGAAGTTGTTTTCCCAGGACCAGATTTATGCAACAGTCTTGAGGAGAGTATCCTTGTGAGGCTTACCCTGCACAGACCCAGTGCACCACAGGCAGCTGCTCTCAGCTCCCCAGAGACAGGCATCACCAGTATTAGACACCTCCTGTGCTGCCTTCAGGTATGCTGGATGTCCTCCATCATGCTCACCTACTACAGAAGATGGCTCACCTACCTTCTTGCCATGTGCTCCAGAAGATGAGGACCACCTTATCTATCCAGCCTACCTCAGGTGCATGCATGGAAAGGCTTCACTGAATATTCATTCTCCACCAATACCTCCACTGTCTGTCTGTTCTGGCACCCACAGAGAGCAAGGCCATGGAGTCACTGATCTGCTCTTGGAGATCATGGAGAAAGGGATTCCCCCTCCTTCTTGGGTAGCCAGTGCTGTGCAAAATTATCCTGGTAGCTGGATACTTTTCTAATTTCTAACTTCAATCTCCTCTGCTGCAAAGCAGGCCAATTACCCTGGGAGGAGATGGAGAGCAATTATTCACTCCTTGCTTCCGAACAACCTAGTACATATTTTACACCTTTCTCACAGCCTTCTTTGGCAGCTTTACTCTTCCCTAGGGAAAAGAGGCTGGAGCAATTTCTTCAGTCTTTTCTCATAGAACCTATTTCCAGCCTTTTTTCATTCTCTTCTGATCCTTTCATCACTATTTCGTCTCTATCATTCTCACCCCACGTGGGGACCATCTCCTTGATGGTGCCTGAGGATCCACAGCTCCTGCTGCTAAGTGGGTGTCAGCAGCAAACCTTGTCCACCCCTTTGTAGGACCTACTCCAATGCCCAGATCAGTCTCTGCAACAGTGCTGCCACTTTTTTCACCACACATCATTTGATTTCTCCTTATGTTGACTTCTCACTTCCCTGTATCGCAACTCATCCGACCAGTTTTGGAAGACATTTGAGTCAAAACATGTGATGGCATCATCAACCCTCAGCCCCAAGTTTGTCCACAAAGCTGATTTCTTCAGTTGGCTCGATGTAGTTCTGTGGTGCTACTTGAGGTGTGTTGGGTACTCAAGAGAACCTGGTGCATCTGACATTCATGACGTGGGGCTCAGAGGAGAGCAGCACCCTGCCAGACCAGCAGCTGGAGGCCAGATGTGATATCCAGGGGCATCTAAAATTGAGCAGATGTCCCTTTTTAGGCATTTACCTGAACAGTTCCATCACCTAAGCTGTTAATAAAAAGATTGAAACAAATAGCTGTCTCTTCATTCTCTATGGAAATGTGTCACTGCACAATGTAGGAAATTACACAGCTGGAATAATTCTCTGTGAGTTCAGATAACTGGAAAAGAAGAAAAAGATTGAGTATAATCCAGAAATCTGTTCTTCATGTACAGTGACAACAGTTGTTGACCAGACAATGAACTTGTGTCCTCATTCTTGCAATACTAATGAATAATTTTATTACCCATTAAAATGAAAATGGTATGAGATAGATATATATAGATATATAAATATATAGATATAGATATAGATATATATGGCCAAGAAGTCCAAGGGTGTCTTGGGGTGCACCAGGAGGAGTGTCTCCAGCAGATCAAGGGAGGTTCCCCTCCCCCTCTACTCAACCCTGGTGAGACCTCACTTGGAGTGTTGTGTCCAGTTCTGGGCTCCCCAGTTCCAGAGGGACAGGGATCTACTGGAGAGAGTCCAACGGAGGCTACAGGGATGATGAAGGGACTGGATCACCTGCCTTAAGAGGAAAGGGTGAGAGACCTGGGGCTGTTTAGTCTGGAGAGGAGAAGACTGAGGGGGGATCTAATGAATGTCTGTAAATACATGAGGGCAGCAAGAAGGCAGGGACAAGCTCTTGTCACTTGTGCCCTGGGACAGGACGAGGGGCAATGGATTCAAACTGGAGCCCAGGAAGTTCCACCTCAACACGAGGAAGAACTTCTCTCCTGTGAGGGTGACAGAGCCCTGGGACAGGCTGCCCAGAGAGGCTGTGGAGTCTCCTTCTCTGGAGACTTTCCAGACCTGTCTGGATGCCTTTCTGAGGATCTGCCCTAGTTCTGGTCCTGCTCTGGCAGGGGGGTTGGACTTGATGATCTTCAGAGGTCCCTTCCAACCCCTGACATGCTGTGATTCTGTGATTCTGTGAATACCTTACTCATTTTTACTCTCTTTTGGGTTTTTTTTTTTAATACTTCCTATTTGTAAAACAATATTAATATCAATACCACAAAGCTCTAGTATATTCTCTGGGTGGGTATTGGTCTGACTTTGTTGGTTTGCTGGAATCATGAATTCAAAAATTTTTCCCTGAGCTGGGCCCAGAACATATGCCTGAAAGACATAAATCACTTTCCTTGCCTCAGAGCAGGTTCCTGATATGAAATTCAAAGTCTGATGTTTTTTAAATTTTCCTCATGCCGTATGATTTGCTTTCAATCCTATTTCCCTCCTTGTAGGAGACTCTCATGTCAAACTGTGTCAAAAGCTTTATGAAAGTCAAGGTACATCATATCTATCACTTTCTTCTGTCCATAGGCCACTGACCCCATTAAAGAAAGAGATTAGATTAGTTTGACATGATTTGTTCTTGACAAGTCCATGTTGGCTGTTCCTTACTGCTTTTTATCCTTATAAAATGTTTATAAAGTGATTGTTTAATAATTTGCTCCAGTACCTTTTAGAATATCAAAGTCAGGCTGGCTGCTCTGTAAACCCCCATCTCTGCCTCTTGCCACATCCCTCCAGTGAATCCTGTAGGTTATGGGAAACTCTCCTCTTCAGTGGGAAAAATAGTGTCCGTTTTTGTTTCGTGCTGTATAAAAGGCAGAGGTGCTGTAACACAGCTCGGCAGCCTCAGCCTGCTCTGTGCACAGAAGCTGCCTGCACCACCCCCCGTTTGGGAGCAGGGACAGCAGGAGGGTCAGAGATAACTTCAATGCCTCCTGGGGAGATGGCCCAGGACCCACCGTTGGTGCAGTTGCTAGACTGGGAGCCCCACAGAGGCTGAGGAAGTGGCTGTCAAGAGTAGCTGCAAATCCTCCCAGTCTCCTGCCCTTTCCCGCTCTCGTTGCAGTGGGAGCTGTGAGTCAGCGATGCTGAAACCTCCGGCATTTTGGAAACGGGAGGGGGGTGTGAAGCAAACAGCATCTGCTAGAAGGATCGATAGCTCCACTGACTTGGTGCCAAGCAGACTGTTGTTTCCCAGCTTTAGTTCATCTCCCTCTCCCCCCTCCCCAGCCATTTCATAACCCAAATGCCCCCCCCGGCTGAACCTCCCGCTGGACCGCGGGGACCCCCAGGCAGCGTCTCGGTGGCGAGGGAGCTCTGAGAAGCCAGATCCTGCCTTGCTGACTCTGTCAAGCCTCTTGCTCTGGCAGCCAGACAATATTCTGTGCTGCTAAAGGTGAAGTGTCCCAAAAAATCTTCCACTGCTGCAGACAGGCAGAGATGCCAGGCAGAGACAGGGGCAAGCCCTGTAATAGAGCTCAGCAGCCACTGGACGGGAACTTATCTGTATTCAGTGAGTCCCTCATCGAAGGGAATTATGCAGGGAAGGAAGGTTTTACTTCCTCTGTGTTGCTTTCAAGTTGAAAGAAGAAATGTGGAGTTGGCACAGCCCTTAGGAAGGATCTGACTTGGAATCCTGCTGGGGGGAATTCCTGGATCTCACCCCACCAGTCCCCCAGCCCCACACTGGTTCTCAGCATCAGCCAGAGCTCTGCCAGCACCAAGAATTACAAGATGACAAGTGGACCTCCAGCAATCATGGGAGGGGACTGAAACCAGACTTGACTGTGTCTGTGGGGTTCTGGGTGCCTTCTGTAGCTCTGTGCATAGTTAGAGCGAGGCACAGCAACCCCAGCACTCACCACTGGAGCTCTGCTGGGCTGCACCCCTGTCTGGGGCTGTGAGAGGGAGCAGGTTGAGCATGGGACCATGGGTGCTGGAATTCCTGTCCCTGGGAATCCAGAGGGATGGCCAAACACTGCAACAGCCCCCGTGCCCATCACACAGTGAGTGGCATTTCACAAAGGTGTTAATTTGTCACCCACTCCAAGCGTTCCCCTACTCACAAGCACAAACACACAGAGACAGGGATGGTTTATGGCCAGATTTTCTCTCAGCTCTTCTTAGCAGAGAAAAATAGCAGGTACAGAGATTCTGCAGATAGTGGCAGGGGTGGCAAGCGATGAGCAGATAATGAAGGCTTTATTCTCCATTTGTTTAGATGCTTAGGAGCAAAAAGAAAAAAAAAAATTACCAAGAGCTTGTAGAGAATTGGTGACGTGGTTTTGGACGCATGATAAAATAGATGCTATCAAATGCCTCCTCTGAAGTTAATTTGCTGCAGCAGCCAATTGAAACAACAAAGCTCAGAGCACCCTTCTGTAAGTTCTTTAGTCTCCAGGAAACACCTTGTGAGCCATATACAAACCTAATCCTTTTAACTGGAGCACACAGGAAGCCTACGAGCCACAAAGACAGTTGACTGGTTCATGCTGTAATCAAGTTTAGTCATCATTATGCAAAACTAATTAGCAAGTCAGAATGCTTTTTTGTCATCACAAAACCATTGCTGTATTTAGAAATGAGATCCCCAAGATCTTCTCTTTCCTTGCCCTTTCCTGCTGCTATTCTGGAATTAAAGGTTCTCTTTCCATCACGACAAAGGATGTGGAGAATATAAAAAAAGTCTTCATCTCTTCCCTAAAATGTCAAAAACAGAAGAATACTTGGGTTTCTTTCCCAATTATTCAGTTCTTGGAATTCATTATTGCAGAAAAAAAAATTGAGATGTTTTGAGCAGTTCATGTGACTTCTGAAAAATCACACTTACTGCTGCAATCTTGGGCAAGCGGGGTTTCCAGTTTGACAGAAATGTTTGCTTAATATTTCTCTTTCCCAAGTGGATTTAAACAACATGGTTTGTTTGTTTTGCAATTCCCCTGAGTCAGAAGCAACAAAAACATTTTGCAAAGATTAAAATATATATATATATCTTCCAAAATAATATACACTGCCATTTCCTGCTCAGTGTGTGTGTGCCTTCCTTGTCGAGCACAGCAATGATTCCCCAGATTTGTGGTAGCCCCAGCAGGTTTGGTGTCTCATCATCAGGAATCCCAGGAGCCCACCCTACCTGTGAGTTTCTGCAGCTGCCTCAGTAGCAGGGATCCTCAAAGCACAGTTTCCAGCTGGGCAACAAAAAGCTCCATGCTGGTGAGAACTCAGAACTCAGAACTGAGGTGTTCAGGTTACCTTCTCCACGAGATGTGCCCCAGACTCCTGAGTTGTGCATCATGAAATTCCATCAAAGTCTGTTTTATTGACAAGGTCCAAGTGTTTCCTGAGTCCCTAATTCTGGGATAACCTGCCTTGCCATTGTGCTGAAAACCTGAAAGTATGGAAACCTCAGGCCCTTTGCATCTGAGCAGTGAGCCTGCCCAGTCTCTGCAGACCCTGCAGTAGGATGTCTCTACCACAGGACAATCCCACTGCTGTTCTGCATGGAGCTGAGGACTTCCCGTGTCTGGTTCTGGAGACTATTTTGGTCTAGTGTGTCTTTCCACAGTAGCAGGGTGTGTTGGTCCTACCCAGTCTTCTCACTTCTTACTTTCTGAACTACTCCAGGGTCTGCAAATTTTCCTCCTGCTAACATTTGTGCTCCTGGAAGCAGAGACCTTGCTCCCATTGGCTCCAAGTACTGGAAACAACCAGAACAACCAAGACAGGGTGATCCAGGACAGTCTGGGACCAGCCTCTGTCTCATGGCCTCAGTCCAGGTATGGGTGGGTGTAGCATGAGCATCTTTCTAACCAAGGATTTTTTTTTTACTGGGGAGCAGAGAGTGGAATAAAGGGAAGATAAAGGCTCACAGGATAATTCTGGTTATAAGGGATCACTAGAAGTCATCTAGTCCAAATACCTGCTCAATGCAAGGTCAGCTCTGAGGTCAGACCAGGTTTCTCAGGACTTTATCCAGCCTGGTCCTGAAAACTTGCAAGGATGAAGACAGCACAGCCTCTCTGGGCAACCTGCTCCCATGCATGACTGTCCTGATGGTGAGAAGGTTTCTCATTGCCCGTCTTGCAGGGCACTGGCAAACTCCCAGACCACCAACATGCCTTAGGGTGTACAGGAACTGCTCTTGCCTCATGTAAGGAAGGACCTACAGCATTTTGGAGGGGAGGGCTGGAGTTCTGGAGGATCTTGAGAGATCTGGAAAATGCAATTCACAGAATCACAGCATCTTAGGAGTTGGAAAGGACCTGGAAAGATCATGCAGTCCAACCCCCCTGCCAGAGCAGGATCACCCAGAGCACATCACACAGAAACAGGTCCAGGCAGGTTTTGAATGTCTCCAGAGAAGGAAACTCCACAACCTCTCTGGGCAGCAAAGGAATCTGCATTCATGTGTGCAACCACACCAAGACAGAGTGGCTACACGTAGCACTGTGGAAAAATGACTTGAGTGACATAAGATGGGCATGAAAATGTAAAAAGAGATGAATACTCTTCTGGGTATGTTCACAGGAGAGCATCAGGGGCATGGGATCTGGTCTTGAGTGTTACAGTTCAAGAAGGATGAATTAAAATGCTGAGCAGAAAGAATGAGAATTATTAGAGGTAACCTGCAAAGAAAGGCTGAAATAATGGGAGTTATTGAGTCTAGAGAAGACTTAGGGGAAACATAATAGTTACATAAAAGGTTTCTGTGAAAAGGAAGAGAATAATTTGTTCTGCGTGTTCATTCTGCCAATGAGATGGGGTAATTAAATCACAGTTAGTGAAATTCAGATTAGTTATTAAGAAAAATCTTTCTAACATAAGGAGAGTTAAACACTACAATATATTTTTCCTGAGTTTGTTGTAGAGTTTCCACTGCTGGAGGCTTCTAGGAACATGATCATCTCTACAGACTCCTCTCCTGAGTGCCACAGAGCTTTCCATGGGTCAGGGCATTGGAAGAGGTCATCTGTCCAATCTATTCCAATCCTATTTTTCTATGGGTCTGTGATGCAGGTAGGTGCATCTTTTTCAGAAGTGTTTATGCACCCATTGCAACTCCAGAGATCTTAGTACCTCTAACAACTGGAGATTAATTCCTTTCTGAAAATAAGACAGCATCATCATGATTTGGATGAATCCAGCTTGTTGAGCAGCTCCCTGACACAGGGTCAAACTCTGCTGCAGTGAAAGGTGCTGACTTTCAGTGCAGCCAGAACATCATAAACTGTCTCACGTGGCTGATTATTCTCCACAAAAGAAATCTGTGGGAAATATTTGCTCCCATGTAAAATATATTTAATCTTTAATTCTTTGAATCTCTTCAAACTCGTTGCAGCATTTCTCTTGGCCCTGCTTGGGCAGCTGATCACCATTTTCCTACCATGAAACCATTATTCTAGCATCACCCTGAGAGCTGAGGACAGACATGAATACATTTATAGCTATGGAAGAGGAGTAACCAAAGCAACTCATATAGCTCTGCAAAGTCATGAGGACTTGCAGTTCCCACTGCCTGTGCAAGGCAGTGGCAATAACCACTCTTTCTGGATTATCTTTGGTGTCATACAGGATACAATTAAACTAATTCCTCTTTCTCAGAGAGTGCCTCTCAAAAAACAGATGTAGGCTGGTCCAAACCCTCCACTCTCAGGCTGGATTCAGTCCCAAACCTTTTACATCTTTAATGGGATGAAAATAGGCCTGACAAATGAAGCAGTAAATGTGTTTTGTGTATCTTCCTTTGACTGTAAAACAGATGACCTTAGCCAGGACTCATCACTCTTCTCTACGGTTCTGCTCAAGCATTATGATGGCAGCTCCTGACACAGCACATGAGGCAGCCACTGGAGATGGTGGGATTTTGGTCTGGGGGGAGACAGAGGGATGTGGTTTTTGTAGCTGGAGTCCCAAGTGTGAGAAAAAGGACTGACCAGGGATGTCAGCAAAGATCCTTCTCAGTAGAGCTTCAGTGCTAGAAGACATGGTTCCACCAGCAGCCCTGTGACCAGGCTTGAGGGAGGTGCACAGTAATGGTGTCTGCTTTCATGGTTATAAAAAGGAATCTCATGATTCAGTGTTAAAGGCTCTGCATACAGATTTATCTCTGAATCTGCCCTTATTGCTGCAGTACCTACCAACTCACAACAACCATCAGAACTGCAGCTTGGCCACTTATTTTCAATGCTGGGTTTCACAGGTTGCTTATTTCCCAGCATTCACTGATATCAAACTTCTGATGTGAGATATCTACTGGGGAGAAGAATGGCATCTGTGAGATTTGCTTATGGTGCATTTTTCAGACTGCCATTAAACTGATCTATCGCTGGAACAAACAATAAAAAAACTGATTAAAACTCAGTCCTTCATAAATTAAGCATTGTTGTCTCTAGCTGGCAAGCCTGCCACTTGGCAGAAAGCTAGCACAATTGAACTTGGTGAGATGTGTATCTACAGAGTGGCAGGCTGGGGGGATTTATTCCTCTTCTACACAATATTGCCAAATAAAAGGTACATTGACAAAATCAGAAAACTCCTGAACCTTGCTGGGCTGATGGCATTTGCAAAATACCTGTCCCAGGTGAGCTGCTTTTCAAGGAGATAAGCTATCAAACTGCCTGCTTGAAAGTTTGGGGGTTTTTATAAATATAGATATTTTAGTTAGAGGGATTTGATTAACTGTGAATGTTCTGCTGGGTGAACACAATGATAAACACTTGTGTCTGGTGCGTTGTGTCCTCATGAGCCATCTATGGCACGAGGCTCTGGGCTAACTAGGGCCAGCCCAGGACTAAATCAGAGCTCCTTTTCAACATAATCTCATTCCAGGAAAAGGAAGAGCAGTGGTAGGAAAGAGCTGTGAGAAGGTAGAGTGATTTTGTTCCTGTCCTGATGGGAGTGGTGTGCTGCATCCCCACTGGGAACACCACAGCTTCTGCTCAGCATTTGCATGTAGATGGAGCCTCAGGCAGCATGCAAGGACTGATTTACATCCAGCACTTTCTCTCCCTTCGCTGTTCTCTTATTCCCACTCCAGCTCCTACTCTGGGAAGCACCAAGAGGAGAAGAAGGTACTTTTCAAAGCTGGTTTCCATGCTGTCTCAGCCAGCCCAGCCCAGTGGTGCTGCAGTCCTCACACCGCTGCAGTCAGCTCTGCTGCTTCTTCCAAGGGCAGTGTCTGAGCTATTCCTCTGCAGTGAAGGATCCCCTGAGCTTCAAGGTTACCTTTTGGTTGCCAGGGCCTTCATTCCCACTCAGTCCATGTGCCTGAGGTTTTTTTACAATGTCCCTTCTTACTCACTCAGTCTTCTTTCTGTAGATCCTTCATTAAGTTCACCTGTTAATCCACCTCTACTGTAAGCTGCTACTTGCTTCATCCTGTGGACACTCGTGTATTCACTCAGAATTATTGTTGCCTCTTTTTCCAGGTTCTTCTTGGGCTTGTAATGCACAAAAGCAGGTTAAGGTATTGGAGGTGCTGGCAGGTGCAGTTGATGTGGTCAGCCGTGAGGAAATGAACAACTTCACTTGGTTCTGTCCCTTGGACTCAAATATGCACAGGAGTGGAATGAGATTTCAGATGCTTTTCTACCCTGAACTAGCCAGAGCAGGGGTTGTCCATACTGACCTCTCCTGAATTTGAGGAAGGACAGTTAACCTGGTGGACAGTGCTCAGTCCCTCTACTCATCCCCCTCCTTCTTTGCTTTGTCTCTTTGTCTAGTTGCACTGCTGTCCTGTGTCACAGCTCCTGGACACCCAGGGCTGCCCCATCCCTGGCAGTGTTGAAGGGCAGGTTGGATGGGGCTTGGAGCAGCCTGGGCTGGTGGGAGGTGTCCCTGCCCATGCAGGGGGTTGGGACTGGATGATCTTTGAGGTCCCTTCCAACCCTAACTAGTCTGGAATTCTATGATTCCATGACATCCTCTATATTTAATAAATAAATCACGGAATCATTCTGGTTGGAAAAGACCTTTAAGATCATCAAGCCCAATTATAACCTAACTCTTCCAAGTCCAATGCTTAAATCGTGCTCATAAGCACCATATCTATACATCTCATATACATTCAGGGATGGAGACACAACTACCTCCCTGGGCAGCCTAATTCAGTGTTTAATTACCCTTTCTATTATCTAATCTAAACCTCCCCTGGTGCAACTTGAGACCATTTCTTCTTGTTCCGTTGCTTGTTGCCTGGGAGAAGAGAGCAACTCCCACCTCATGACAACCTCCTTTCAGGTCAGGGTACAGAATATGCTGCTTGTTCTGTGAGTGTAATGAGAAGAACCAAGATCTGCAGTGGCTCTGTTGACTGCAGACCTGGTGGCAGCATGCAAGCAGAAGATGCTGCGTAGTTTCCAAAATGCTTTGCCTTTGGAATGATGGGCATTTTCCTGACCAGCAAAGACTGCTTTCTCTGGAGGCTTGTGAAGAACGGACCCTGGAAAAGAAAAAGCAAAACAACCCCCCCCCAAACAAAAAACGAAGGCCAGCCATCTGGCAGAAAAAGATCTTAGAGGTATCCAGAACCAAATTCCTCTGTGGCACTGAAGAACAAAAGAGTAACTCTCAATAGAATAACTCTGCCATCAGTGAGGAATGGCTATGGGATTGCTGTGCTTGCTGTCTCAAGGGCAAACAGGCTTGAAGCCCAGAAATCAGCATCTCAACATGTTTAACCTATATAAGGCAATTTAAGCAGCAATTGCTGCACATTTCTTCAGCCTGTAGTGCAGCATCTGTAGAAACACAGACTGTTGAGGAAAGAAGTCACCTCCCTACATGCACATGGAGGTGGCAGAGTGGAGGACCTGCTGTGAAACTCCTTCCTTGAGCACCACCCTACGCAGCACTAACCTTGGAACCAGCATTGCTGCATCTGCTAGACCTTTCCTCTCCTAGACTGTGAGGTCCTGTCTGCTGCTCCTCCAGGTGCAACAGCTGTAGAGTAGAAAGCACGTTGGACCTAAAAGAAGATGATTTTTTATTCCATCCAGAAAGCATGGGAAAGAACACAAGCTCAGTGGAGCAACTCTGATGGGAACAGTGGGAGAAGCCAGAAAGTAAGGGGTACTGTAAGAAGCAGAATCTGCCCTCCAGCCAATATTCAGGGAGAAAAATTATGCCTAATTTAAAACATCCACTCCTGTCATGCCTGCCAGTAAAGTGAACATTAAGGGCTAAAGGAAATCCTGGCACCTCTTTGTCCATTCCGGGACTCCTCTGCAACATTGAAACTTGCAAATCTGTCCATCAGCTTCAAACTAAAGCAAAGGATTTCCAGGTTGGGCTTGTTGAGGGACTTTGTGAGATGCTTATGCACGGTGGTCAAACAGCAGAGCTGAGGTGCCTAAGCATGAAGTGTGAGATGTGCTGTGGGTTGTGGTGTTTATAGCCAAGACATTGCCTATGAGGTACTGATTCTACTCTCATGCACACAGTACATCTGCCTTCCTGTAGTGCTGGCACAGACAGGCTTTTGTGTGAGTCTGCCAGACTGAAAGTGCCGTGCAGAGCTTCTCTGGACATATGAACAAACTGTCCAGGAAAGGGGATCCCTGCCCCTTGGCTTCCCACTGGTTCCTCTCAGCACAGGAGGAAGGTGCATACATGGAGTCAGGCTCCACATCTGGGGCTGCCAGTGGTTTCCCTTCCTCCCTTTGGCTGCAGTTGCTCCACCTGAGGCAGAAATTCAGCACTTGGCTCCCCAGGACATTGCTTGTGCAGTGCCCTGCAGAGATCCAGCTCTGGGTCCTTGGATCAGCCACTGTCCAGCCCTGGTGGAAAGTTACACCTGTGCTAATAAAAAGACCTGAGAATTTATGTCCTTGTGTCTTTTTCATAGTTCTGTGCAATTTCTTTTTCAACCTTGATGCTCTCAGGCTGCAGTTGAACAGCTCCAGCCTAAGGGACACCTCCTTGATACCAATTCTGACTGCTTAAACTTTCTCATTTCATTCAGTATTTTGCTCAACACTCCACCACACATGGACACCCTGGGCTGCATATTTAGTCTTCAGTTATTACCAGTTTGGTATCAAATGGTCTGTTTCAACATAAACCACACACAATATTCATCTTGATATTTGGAAGCTAAAGAAGTAGGTAAGTAGATGACATTTCAATCAATTAAGCTGGCTTCTCTTTCTCCCCCAAATTAGCTTTCTACAAAGGGCTTCTGCAGCAAAGTAATGGTGTCTCTGGGAAGAGAGGGGAGGGACTTGGAACACAAATCATGTAAGTGAACTGCAGGCAGCCCCTGGCTGGCCTGGGACACCAGTAAGCAGCTGGTACCCAGAGCAGGACAGACCACAGCTCAGTTCTGGACACACTCCCACATAGGAGCATCTGGCATCTGAAGCTCCAGGTAGGCACAACTTGGCCAGTATTTTCATACAGAGAATTGGGAAAACTTTATAGATCTTTGTCTGCTGAGTCACCAGTGCTTTTTTAGGAGCAGATGGTGAAAAAGGAATAATGAAAGAGGCTGCAGAGATGTGACTGCTACCGCTTTGGTCCTTACTTTGGGTGTAGTAGCAGTGAAGATCTGGTGAAAAGGACAGATCTCCTAATGCCCAGGTCTCCAGGTGTCTGGGAAGGATGTGCTGTGATGTCAGACTCTTCCTGTGGCTGTTACCCAAATTGGGTCAGAGTGGTACCACCTCATGTTCTTCAGCACCTGCTGTGCTCACCTCCAAGAGCTGTGGTGGTGGGCCCTGCGTCCAATGGGTGTGCAGCATCATGGCCATTCATGCAGAGCATCCCAGGACAGCTGTACAGGCTGGGAGGTGGTTTCTGGATGCTAGTAGATATTTGCATAGAACCATCTCATTTTGATAAGAAGCATTTGGGCTTTCCTGGATGAAATCATGGACGTCAGGAAAATAACAAAACCTATAAATCTTCTTTCAATCAGAAATCAAAGTTCTTACTAAGGGTGTGTTTTGAAAGGGCTACATTTATCAAGGTCCACTTTTTCATTGTCTCTGCTGCAGTTACTAGGACAGAACAGACCCTGTGTAAACCTTGAGCTGATCCACCCAACGTGTGGCTGTCCTTGCTCTCCTGTGGCTGCTGTCCTGTAGCTCTGCTCTTCATTAGCTGCTCTCCGTGTTCTGAGGCAGGTGGACATGTTAATGATCTGGTTTATTAGCCAGTGCCTTCCCATGGGGTCAGGGTGAAGTGCAAGCCTGTATATCTTAGTCTCACCGTGCTCTCTCCTGCCCAGCCAGGAGCAGTCAGCTGATCTGACTCTTAAACATCAATAAATCTGCTCTGAATCACAACCTTGTCTCCCCAACCCCCAGCCCCTGGTCAATCAGGGAGAAAATAATTGCTCCACATAAACCACTCACCCTGAAAAGCCTTCCTGTCATTCTGCATGCTCTGGATGTCTGTCTCCACTCCTCCTCTCTCAGCTCCTGCGGGTGATGCCCCGACCTTGGCCACACTGACACCCCGTGCATGAGGGGTATGAGATGTGCCCACACCAGGGACCAAGGCTTTGGGAACCTTCTGCTCCTAGAGAGGCCCCTGCAAGTCACACAGTGACTAAAAATAGGCACCACCCACGAGGTCTCCCCACTGACTATAGAGGTGGTGACAAGTGCAGAGAGTGTTTCTAAGGCTGGTGAGATGTACTTCACCCTTGCACACCACAACTGGCTGCAGTGGCCCTAGTTCTGGCTTATTGCACAATACATGCAGGAAACTCTTAATCCAGTGCTCTAACATGGTGCAGAGAAGGCTGTGCCACAGCCTGCACCTTGGGGACACATCTGCAACTGCCTGTGTTCTGTGCTGGGGACAGGAGGGTCCCAGCATGAGGTTTGTACACATCCCAGGGCTATTGGATGTTTGCTTCCTGGTCACTATACAGAAGTATATGAAAGTTCTTTGCTCATTAAGAAAAACCAGGATCCAGGCCATTACTAGTCTTAATGATAAAACCATTTTCTATCCAATTCAGATTCCTACCTGGGGAGTTTGGTTAAAGAGATTTAAGAATCAGAATGACTTGCTTATGGCTTGGTTTGAAAGTATTTTCCTTGTCAGTTGAGTAATATAATTCTTTGGGAATAGGGAGGTGGTTTATGTACCCACAGCTAATGACAAATTTTAGAGAAGTGAGCAATGAACAGTAACAAGCTATTATGATGAACCTGTAAATGGATAAAGAGTTGTACTAAACTGTGAAACTTTGGATGTCACAAATTCCTTCACCCAGACTCAATAGTTATCCTGAAAATCTCTTGTTAATTTAAGTGTATTAAAATAATTGTTAATAAATCCTGCAGGGCATAGAGCCCGGAGGTAGCTTGAATGCAGCTCCAGAAGAGAGGCAGATCTTGACCATCACAAGGAAGGAGAGCTGGACAGGTATCTTAAGGCTTGAAAACCTTCCTGTCAGCTGGGGAAAGCCAGGGAGCTGGGGTGGACATGGGATGCTTCAGTCTCATCCCAAGCCCTGAACTTCTCCAGGAACGTGGAGGCAGGTTGGGAGCAGCACGGCTGGAAATGTTGGCCATGACAGGGAGAACCACCTGAGGCTAAATTCCTGCTGGTGCATATCATGGCTTTTCAGCATCCAGAAGACAGTGTATGAATTAGGAACAGAAGTTTTGACTTCAGTGGTGAAGCAGACAGCTAGACATGAGTCTTAGAAAAGCTGTCATGTATTGCCATTGGCATCCAAGCTTTGCTGTAAAGAGAGGGGGTGAAGCCTGAAGCTTGAACCTGGTATCAAATTTACATGGGAAGTAAAAAAAGAGGGAATTCTGAACTGGTGTTTCAGGCCAAGCTGTCATTTGCCATTGGTGGTGACAAGTAAAATTTCAAGTTAAATCCTAAATATACAGAGTTGACAATTTCAGAGCTAAAATTTTAGGCATGTCTTAATTCTGTAATTTTTGTGTAGTCTTTTGTAACATAAAGGCAAAATGTCAAGCTTCAGGACAGACCTTTTGCAAACCTAAATCACACCTATCTAAGCTTTAATCAGGGCTACCTGAAGCAATGACACAAAATCCTGGAATCCCAGACTGCTTTGGGTTGGAAGGGACCTCAAAGACCACCCAGTTCCAATCCCCCTGCATGGGCAGGAACACCTCCCACCAGACCAGATGTAGCCCCATTCTCTACAAACCTTTGAGCCCTGCTGTTCAGACAGTTATTCACCATCCCACAGCTGGAACAACTTGTCCAGAAGGATGTTGTGTGGGACTGTATCAAAAGCCTTCCTAAAATCCAGAAAAACTACATCCATGTCCTTCCCTTCATGTACTGGGTGAGGGACCTTATAGAAAGATATCATAGAATCATAGAAACACAGGCTGGTTTGGTCAGAAAGGACCTTAAAAATAATCCAGTCCAACTACCCCCTGCATGGGCAGGGACACCTCCCACCAGCCCAGGTTGCTCCAAGCCTCATCCAACCTGCCCTTCAACACTGCCAGGGATGGGGCAGCCACAGCTTCCCTGGGCAACCTGGGCCAGGCTCTCACCACCCTCACAGGAAACAATTTCTTCCTAACATCTAATCTAAATTTCCTCTATTCCTGTTTCAATCCATTCCCCCTCATTCCCTCCCTCCCTCCCTCCCTCCCTCCCTCCCTCCCTCCCTCCCTGCCCTTGTCCCAAGCCTCTCCCCAGCTTTCCTGGAGCCCCTTCAGGACTGGAAGCTGCTCTAAGGTCTCCCTGGAGCCTTCTCTTCTCCAGGCTGAACACCCCAGCTCTCCCAGCCTGGCTCCAGAGCAGAGCTGCTCCAGCCCTTGGATCATCTTCATGGCCTCCTCTGGACTTGCTCCAGCATCTCTATGTCCTTCTTGTTTTGGGGACCCCAGAACTGCACCCAGCACTGCAGGGGGCTCTCACCTGCACGTGTCCTGTGTCTCAGGATGAGGAACACCAAGAGCTGAAACCTCCGGTGGCCCTGAAGAGATCCAGCAAACTCCTGGAAGAAAAGCAAATGAAGACTACGAACAGCTAGGAATTCCCTATGCCAGGAGAGATTTTTCCCTGGAAAATTACCTTCCTATGCCTGCCCTGTTCCTGTAATCTCAGCTATGATTGCTTGGTAGGAGGCTCAGGTGTAGGAGCTTGTGCCTGACCAAGCACAGCCCCTCTTACAGCCTGAGCTTATCAGACGCGCTGACGTGACCACAGAGATGCTGCTCAGAGCTCTGTAAGTAAGGAGCAACTTCAACACTACATCTGGAACTGAGCCTGCTGCTGACATGCACAGATATCAATTAGAATTAACTCCCCTGCCACGGGAGCTGCCCTGGATTCACACTAAAACATTAAGATGAGAGACTGTTCTTACCTGCTTAAGCCAGGCTCACGTATCTCACGTGGGTGTGAGCAGAAAGAGTGTGTTTAATAGCTGCTAGACATGCTGCCTACTTACCCTGCATATTTATTTTGCCTGCATGAATTCATTACACCGAAATTAAACATATTTTCTAAATTATTAATAATCCTAAATGTTTATGAAAATATAGAACAAATAAACATTGCAAACAGTGTGATTCATCCGAATGAAAAGATAATGATAATCCTCACATATTTGCATATGGCAAATGAAGAATTTTGAGTTAATGAGATTTATCCTTGTCTCTGACCATTTTAGTGGATTTTTTTTTTTTTAAATCAATTAAACTTGATATTTCTGCATAAAACAATAAAAAATGCTAGAAGAAAGACATTAGAGTCAATCTATTCTTCATGCTAGTCACAAAATCAATTGTGTTTATTGTTCAGAAAAATTAAGGACCTTTCTGCCTTTTATTAAAGTGCACATCTCAACCATATAGGGAGATAAATAATTGACACATTCCAAATACATCACCTACAAAATATTTATTGGAAAAAAATGACTCTTATCACCCATTTCCTTCAATAGCAGTGCTAGGCTGTTTTGATGTTTACAACTTTAATGGCTTGCTTTTTTTTTTTTAACAAGAAAACATGCCAGCTGCTTATTATTTCATTGTGCTTAACATTATTTTATAACAAACCATCAAATCTGCTGAAGATAAACTCCATTATCTGAGGAAAATAGTTGTACACTAACAGGTACAGCAATTTGCTTCTTTTAGTGGGATAGTGCTTCACCATCTCCACATCAAGTAATGGATTTTTGCTGCATTGAAGAGTCTATTGGTTCTTAAATCATGTCTGGATGCCTGTGGAGAGGTTTTGTTTAAATCCTCCCAAAGGAGACCCGTTGTGCTTGGTGAGTTCCTTGCTGTGAAGTGCAAAGGTCCCGGAGATGCTCCCTGGGAGCAGGTGGAGCAGGATGCCCCGGGCACAGCATAACTGGGTGCAGTGCTGGGAGCAGTGGAGCTGCCCTGTCCCCACTGCAGCCCACCCACTCCCTCTGCCCAGGCCTTCTCAGGGCTACCACAGCTGGTTTGTCTCATGGCAGCAGAGGTGGCTTCCTGCCCTCTCTACATATCAAGGCCTCAGCAAGGTGGGAGGGATGAAGTGGCAGCGCCGTGTTGTAGCTGGACAAGGAGGTCACGGTACGTACTGCTAGGAGACCAAGCAGCAGACCTCACGGAAATGTGCTTTGTCTGCAGTCCTACATCATTCAAATCCTCCCAGCAGCCAGCCTGATCTTTAATTTTCTTTATCTTCCTCCACTAACCAGTCTGTAACTCCTCCACTGGGCAGGCACACCAGCTCTCTTGGAATCAGTAGCAAAACTGTCTTGCCTTTATTTTTACCCCCGCGCAGGGTGTCCATGCAGCCTGTTAAATGGTCTTCATAAGGCTCCATCCTCCCCCTGCTGCTTTCTCTGTTGGTTTCTTTGATGTGACAGGCTGCAAAGCTTTTGCAGCTCACATGCTTGTCTTATCACATCTGTACCACCACACGAGATGTTAATCCTTCCACCATCTCTTAGCCTAAGGTGTTGCTGTTGTTCACAGCTGAAGGTTGGGGAGGAAACCACAGAGAAATCAAAACATCCAGAAGAACACGAACCTGAATGGTTTAACCAGGTCACGCCTTGGTCTAAGGTCTTCCAAGTTCCCTGTGAATGTGATCTTTTATTGCATATGTTCTTAACATCTTCTTGTTAATGTTTAGTTTCTTAAGAGATCAAAGGCATCGGGAGGGATTCCC